>NC_056726.1:1701596511-1701756844 GCF_019279795.1 Protopterus annectens | reverse complement strand
CTATTATATTACCCCTTAAATAAATTTCTTTACATCAAAAAAAAAGAGTCTCTATATTATCCAACCTATATTATTATTACCCCTAAATCTTTAATTAAGAAATTAAATTCAGTATTATTAAGTTGTTTTGGACAACCAAATGATCTAGGATAGCTCTTAAATATCACAGAAATAGTTGGACTAAAGGAGGACTAGCCTTCCCAGATTTAGATTTGTATTCAATTTCTTCCATAGTCAAGACATTGTCTCAACTAGTGGACCCATCTTACTCAGCCAAATGGAAAATTTACTGGGAAACAATAAGTGCAGACCTCATTATAAAACCACCAACATACAAAACAGATCTATTAAATAATCCTATGTTATGGATTATAAAATATTACTAAACCACTTATACCAAGCCATTCAACCAATTACATTTCTAATATCCTAACTACATTTAGGAACTTTGCATTAAACATCCTATTTATAAAGAATGGATCTTTTTGATAGTTCCCATAGTGTTCACACAAGATATCATAATATCATCTGATCCAAATATGAACCTATTACTTAAACAAAAAGAATTATGTTTTTTGGTTTCAGATGATATCTGATGGATAGTTAAAACTGCCCACTTAATAGCACAAGCATTTGACTTAGAAGAGTCTATTTGGTTAGATATACAAACATTAAAACATATCCTATCAAACAAACTTGACAGTATGTATCCTGCAGTGAGACAAAACACTTCTATTTTGAGAGATTATTTGGAACTGGACACACAACACAAATCCTCTCATAAGGATAAACTTTCCCATATTTATAAGATCATTAGAGAAGAAACTTACAGTTGTCCAGAAAGCTTTTGAAATTATTATACTATCAACAATGAAACATCTAAAAATCAAGGTAAATTATATCTATTGGAATCAGCTGGCAAAACATCTTCTCTTAAGAGGAAATTATATACTTGGAGGTTTATGTATAGATCATTTATACACCTCAAACGATTAATAAAATCAATAAAAAAAGTAAGAGGGGTAAAACAGAAGTAAATGTTGGATGGGCACATATGTTTTATGATTGCCCAGAATTGAAAGTTTATCGGAGGAATATTAATAGCTTGTTACAAGCATTATTCACAGACTCTTTTTCCATAAATAGATCTATTGTTTTTTTTTTTAATACATGAATCCCAACTTGTGTTAAAAAAAATGCTTCCATTACTCTGGTCTGTACTAGCAGTAGCCAGAAAGATCATTACCAGGAATTGCATTTTTGAATCCGCTCCAACTTTTACAGAGTTTAAAAATGGCAGTTTTGATCTATGTCATTAAGAACTTTTAACTATCAAACCATCTACTTCTAGGAAAACATATGCATATAACGTGGGTAAGTTTACAGAATTTGTTAAAAAAGAATAAACTGTTTCATGGAAATAAACATGTTTATTGACAAATGAATGTTTAGATAGGTGGATGTACTTGTAAATACTTTAGTTATTTATTTATGTTATTTATTTACATACTTCTTTATCACTTGTATTTTAAAACTAATATGATTACTTGTTAATATTTGAAAATCAATAAATTTGTTTTAAAAAAAAGAAAGGTAACCGCAGCAGAAAAGAACAAACAAAAATAAAGTAAAACAGGAATAATTAAGAAAGTGAATCATTTTATGTAATTATGTAAACTTTGAGTTATTTAAGCTAGTTACAATATATGGAGGTGGAATACAATGACATTTCTTTGAAGCAACATTTAAATAAAATTTCACTTAATGTATTTAGTTGATTTGCTTCCTTTACTTTCATACTTCTAGGTACCTCATGTATGATGTTTTTATATCTCATCTGGACTATCTGGTGTCAGAAAGGTAAAGATCATTTGAATTTGAAGCTTGTAGTTTAATCTTATGAAGTTCCATTTGTAACAGCTTTTTAAACATTAATTGAATTCCATGTTCTGTTAATTTGTTTGCAAGTTGCAGTAAGCTTAGATACAGTAGCCATACATCTCTACCATAGACCACAATTTCCTGGACAAAATTATTAATTAGATAGTAAATATTGTGGGATGAAATATTCAGGGAATTGTTATGGCTAGGCTTGTATAGGACCTAGGGCTGGTAACCTAGTACTGACCTATGAAACCTATGATAAAATGTATCAGCTCCAAGGCAGTTGTAGGGGATACACCTTAACTATGAATATGTTTGTATGTTTAATGTATCTCATTCCATAGGGGGCTTAGACGGGTGCATAAAATTGTGTTTCTATGTATCAAAGATACCAATATTGCATCTCTATCAAGTAGAAATCACTGAAAAGAACATATGTAGGAACTAGCAGGGATAGTAAATGTCCTGTTAAGCATTTTCATGAAATACTGCACAAATGAGGAAGGGAGGGAGTTTCTTAGGTGCAAACATTATTTGTCTTTTCTGTCATTGTGTTAAAGAAAGGTTTCTGCATGATTTGAAAAATAGCAATACATTTTAGGGAGTAATATGAAAATATCACACTGCCACTAGTATTGGAAAGATGAACTCTGATTGTCACTGCATGTCCTTGCTTTCTTTAAAAAATGTTTAGATTAGAGCAATTAGATGCATTGTTGTCTTTTCTTTGGCAGTAATTGCTTGAGCATGTATTCCAACTAGAACTCCTGTTTATTGCCTATCAATTAGCCTATTGTATAAATGTTGCAATTACAAATACCAGAAGAGTTAATATAGTCCATGCAGTATAATGCAGACATATTTCATCAGAAGACAAGTTTGTTCTTGTATCCACTGAGTACTTTCAGTCAAAGATCTTGGTGTGCTGCAGTGTGTGTGTGTGTGTGTGTGTGTGTGTGTGTGTGTGTGTGTGTGTGTGTGTGTGTGTGTGTGTAAGGGGGGGTATAAGAAAATGACTGTGCAGATTGCAGTTTGTAATTATTATATTAACTTTAAGGCACACTTTAATGTGCAGAAATAGGATTCCCAACAGTAAGAGTAATCCTGTGACCATGTAAGAAGCAGGCCATGAAAGAAACCACTGATGGGTCATACTGGTGTTGGAAAGCTTCCATGTACAATGTGTTCCTTGTAGAACTGTATGCTTATTACCAATTTTTTTCTTTCAGCTGTAGAAATTGCAGAGCTAAATACTTGCCACAAGTGGATGAAGTGAAGCTGCATTTCTATAGTGGGAGTGGCAGCTTCACTTTCCTATTTGGTAAGGTAATGTAGCACTGTTGTGATCTGGAGCTCTATGGACTTCCAAAAATGTCCTAAGAACACTGTCCATTTTCCTTAGTAATTATAGGAGGATTTTACTAACTGTATGCAAAATAGAAAACTGTTTTTGATAAAATAATAGCTTTGTCTCCAAACCATCCAACCTGAGCTGATACTCTAATATACTTATTCCTAATCCTGTCCATCCTCATCACATCCAGTGCAAATCTTAACATCTTTAACTCTGCCTTGTCCAGATCTGACTCCTGCCTTTTTGTCAATGCCACCATCTCCAGGCCATATAACATAGCTGGTCTCACTACCCACTTGTAGACCTTCCCTTTCCTTCTTACAGGTACCCGTCTGTCACAGACCATTTCTAACACTATTCTCCACCCATTCCACCTTGCCTATACTCAATTCTTCACCTCCCTTCCACACTCACCATTACTCTGAACTATTGATCTCACGTACTTAAACTCACCTTTGCCAACTCTACTCCCTGCATCCTCACCATTCCTCTATCCTTCCTCTCATTCACACACATATATTCTGTCTTGGTCCTGCTGACCTTCATTCCTCTCCTCTCTAGAACATATCTCCACCTCTCCAAGGTCTCCTCAGCCTGGTCCCTACTCTCACTATGGGTTCACTATAGAATTCTGAAATACTGAACTCCCGAATTTCAGTATTTCGAAATTCTATAGCGAAAACCTTTAAATACCGAAACCCCATAACCGCAAAATTTAAAATCACGAACCTGCAATGCAAATACACCACACGCATACACATACACACAATCTCCCCCACAATCAAACAAACAATCCTACACTACAGACAGTTATAGTCATTTAGAAGAAAACTCAATTATGGCAGTAAAACAAAAGGGCAATAAAAGAAAGTCATATGGAACAAAGGACAACAGACAAGCAGGGAGCAAGCCCCACTACACCCCTCATGTGGGGGGCTGCACCCCCACACCCCCTTACTTATATATACTAATTCTGAGATCGCACAATCACACACACAAAGGTAACTCACACACACACATTTCACAGCACCTTGCAGACACACATCACAGCCAAAACACATGCTAACATACACAAAACCCCCTAACGAACACACTCATACGTACTTACCTACACTTACACCTATGCATTTACACACCGCAACACCAGCAGCTCCGTACTTCAGTATTTTGAATTTCATGCTTCTGGTGTTTCAGAATTTTAAGGCTTCGGTATTATAATTTCGAAATACTGAAAGTCGAGATTTCAGTATTTCTAAATTATAAAGGGAACCCCTCACTACAGATCACAATGTCATCTGCAAACATCATAGTCCACGGGGCATACTGTCTGATCTCGTCTGTCAACCTGTCCATCACCACTGCAAATAAGAAACGGCTCAGAGTTGATCCTTAGTGTAATCCCACCTCCACCTTAAGTGCATCCATCACTCCCACCATAGACCTCACCACTGTCACACTACCCTTGGACATGTCCTGTACCACTCTTACATACTTCTCTGCCACTCCCAACTTCCTCATACAATATCACAACTCCTCTCTAGGCACCCTGTCATATGCTTTCATTAAGTCCACAAAGACACAATACAACTCCTTCTGACCTTCTCTATACGTCTTCATCAACACTCTCAGAGCAAACGTTGCATCTGTAGTGCTCTTTCCCGGCATGACACCATACTGCTGACCACTAATCATCACATCCCTTCTTAACCTAGCTTCCATTACTCTTTCCCATAACTTCAAGCTGTGACTGATCAATTTTATCCCTCTGTAGTTACTACAGCTCTGCACATCACCCTTATTCTTAAAGATAGGTAACAAAATACTTTTTCTCCACTCCTCAGGAATCCTCTGACTTTTTAAGATCTCATTGATCTGGTTAAAAATTCCACTGCCATTTCTCCTAAGCACCTCCATGCTTCCACTGGTATGTCATCTGGGCCAACAGCCTTTCCATTCTTCATTTTCTTCATAGCTGTCCTTAATTCCTCCTTGCTAATCTGTTTCACTTCCTTATTCACTATCCCCACATCATCCAATCTTCTCTCTCTCTCATTCTCTTCATTCATACAACTCTCCATATGCCTTATCCTTTGCATGGCCTTATCTCTTTGCCATGCATCTCATCTTCTTATACTCCTGTCTACTTTCTTCATCTCTTTAACAATCCCACTTCTTCTTCACCAACATCTTCCTCTGTATACACTCCTATACTTCCTCATTCCACCACCAGATCTCATTGACCTCCTTCCCTTGTTCATATGTCACACTAAGCACCTTTCTAGCTGTCTCCCTTAACAACTCTGCTGTAGTTACTCAGCTTTTCAGTAACTTTTCACTGCCCCCTAGTGCCTGTCTTAACTCTTCCCTGAATTCCACCTTACAATCACCCTTTTTCAACTTCCATCATTTAATCTTTGACACTGCTCTCACACGCCTCCTCCTCTTCTTGATCAACAATGTCATCCTAGAGATCACCATTCTACGCTGCCTAACTGCACTTTCCCCTGTCACCACTTTACAGTCTCCAATCTCCTTCAGACTGGCCCTCCTGCATAGGATATAATCCACCTGTGGGCGTCTTCCTTCACTTTTGTACATCACCTTATGCTCCTCCCTCTTCTTAAAATATGTATTTACCACAGCCATGTCCATCCTTTATGCAAAATCCACTATCATCTGACCTTTTGCATACCTCTCCTTAACACCATACCTACTCATCTCTTCACCATCCCCTCTGTTCCCTTCACCAACATGGCCATTGAAATCCGCTCCAATTACCAGTTTCACACCCTTGGGTACACTCACCACCACTTTATCCAATTCACTCCAAAATTTTTCTTTCTGATCCATCACACAACTAACTTGCGGAGCATGTGCACTAACAATATTCATCATTATACCATCAATTTCCAGCTTCATAAACATCACTCTATCCGACACTCTTCACCTCCAAAACACTCTTGGCATACTGTTCCTTCAGGATAACCCCTACCACATTTCTTTTGCCATCGACACCATGATAAAATAATTTGAACCTACGTCTGATACACCTGGCCTTATTCCCCTTCCGTCTGTTCTCTTGCACGTACAATATATCAACCTTCCTTCTCTCCATCATATCAGCCAGCTCCCTCCCTATACCAGTCATACTGCCAACATTCAAAGTTCCTACCCTCACTTCTAACCTTCCTCCTCTCTTCCTGTCTTTGGGAATGCATTCATCCTCTTCTTCTCCATCTTCAGCCAACAATAGACCAATTTCCTGAAGCACGCTGTTGGCTAACAGTAGTGTTGGGGGTCATTGTTAACCCGAGCCTCAACAGATCCAGTATGGAAATCTGTATTGTTGTCTGCATATGTCAGTTGGCAGAAGTTTTACACCGGATGCCCTTCCTGCCATTACCCTCCCCATTTATCCGGGCTTGGGACCAGCACAGAGAAATGCACTGACTTGTGCATCTGGCTGGGTTTGTGAGAGTGATATTAATTTTTATAATTTATATCTGGTTAAATCAAGATTTTCAGATAACTGGAATGTTTGCATACTTAGACATATCTGGGGTACTGGCAGTGCTACCATTGTACAAAGAAAGTTGGGAGGGAATTGAATATCTCTGGGAATAGGAACATGTGCGTGTGTGTGTGTGTGTGTGTGTGTGTGTGTGTGTGTGTGTGTGTGTGTGTGTGTGTGTGTGTGTGTGATTAGAATAATTTTCTGGGAAAGCAGTTACCACAGGTAATGGGGAATGGTGACGCTGTGTTTCATAAAAAGAGTGGTGAGACAGGTCTTTGGAGTGCTAGGTGATCAGTATACATCATAGTTTGGGATGTGAATGTTTGGAATCCTTACCCAGGAAATCAGTGTGTTTTTCCCTTTATAGTTTTGAGGCAAGGTTGGATTTGGTAAATTGGTTAACAGATCAAATTTGTTCTTTTCTTTTCTAGTTTTAGCTGGTGGGGTCCCATGGTGAGATTAAATAGGTCATTCCCTCTTGTAAGAATCAGAGCTATGGGGGCAGTACAGCAGAGTCACTATGTGGGGTAGTACAGCAGATTCAAGAACTGTTGCCCTCTCATTCACATATGGGTGACAAGTGATGCCATCAGTCATAGTTTGGTTAACTGTGATGAATTCAAACCGCTTTTTGTACCAGTCATCCTTGACATTTGGTGGCAGTGACAGACAGTCCATGACATCCTGTGACAGCTGGCAAAGATAGTGGATTTAAACTTAATTAGCCAAAAACAGTTTGTCATTAAAAGTGTGTGCATGCCTTCTCAGACACAGCGTAAACTATACTGAGGTTTAATTTTGAATAGTAGTTATTCTATTTTGTTGACACTTTCATTTATGAATAGGCCAAAATGAGTTCCTCTGGCAACCACTCCAAAATATCAGCTGACTAAGGAGTTTAGAGCAAAATGAAACCTGCATGTGAATATTACCAAGAAGGAGATGATTGGATTGCATCCTGTGGATGACGTAACAGAGGCTGGGGGTGTTAAGATAACAGAAAAAGGGCAATACATTCCATCCCCAGAGGACCTCATAAGCTGACTAGAATTACAGAGACTGGCACTGGAGATGGACCATCTGGAAGTCAGTGCAGATGAGTGAATGTGACAGCAGGATCTGCAAAGAGAGCTGGCCACATCCATGGTGTCAGATAACTGCTACTAGCATGAGAGAGAGATGATCATCCTTCAGCAGGGACATTGTGGTCCATAAGGAATAGGAGGACTAAGCCTAAGGTAACCAGGACAAAACAAAACTTTTTCCTCAGTATAAAGGGGTTATGTTTTATCCAGACATTTGAAAGGTTGATTAATCAACATCAAGTTACCCAAGGGCAGTGGGTCACATTTTAATTCATTTGTTAAAGGGTAAAGCAATCCATGCAGATTCTAAACTTACTGATGCTGACTATAAAGTTAAAGAATGTGTGTGTGTGCGGGTGTGTGGGTGTAATGGTTAAGGTGCTTACCTTAGAAGCAAAAGGTGCAGGGTTTGATTCTCACATGGGGTATTTGGCTAGGCTTAAAATGGCCCATGAGGGCAGTTAGCCTAGTATTAATCTATGAATCTAAAATCCTGAAAAGTACAGAAAGAAGCACTTTGAGCATATTAAAAAAAACATCAGTGTGACTGAATATATTTGAGAAATCATTACTTATTTTCACTGTTGGGTGAGTGGACAGATTTTCACTATATCAGCAATGCTTGCAGAATGCCTGGTCAGTGAACAGTCCCTCAGTACTCTTTCTGAAGACATGATAATTTAGTTGGCAGACCAGGAGTGTGAGTCTGCTAAGCTGAGAGGGAGGTAGGGACCTCTAGCTAACAGACTATCACTGCATGGAAGGGGCATACACAACAATTTCACATATGTACAAGTCATGCAGGGGAAGGGAGAAACCATGTTTTTGGCAAATGCCTATGTTTGGGAGTTAAATGTTTCAAATGTAACCAAAAGGAGCACATAAACTCTCACTGTCCACTTTGGGAGGGAGAGAAATATACATTGCAAAGACCAACAAACAGGGCAAGCACTTCAACAATGGTAGGTTGTTTGTAAACCATGACTGTATGCAATTCACAACATTCTGTATCCTATAATGGGAAAGGGGAAAGATATCATTGCAAACATGAATACAACTTTACACATAACCACAGTTAATCCTGCACTGCACAAAGGGGTGCAATATTTGCCTGGATAGTTCACTCAAGTTATAACCTTCAGAAGATCACCTTTTTCACAGTTGTGTTTTTCAAATTTGCTGTCAAATTTCAACCAGCACTCCCACATCATCATTTTTAGGATGTATTTTAAATAATACAAATATAATTTATATTATAAATATATATATATATATATATATATATATATATATATATATATATATATATGGATCACCTTCAGATGCCCGAAATCACGTTTCGCCGACACACAAATCACCGACACCAAAAGACCGACAACAAAAAATACCGACAACGCAAAACACCGAAAACCATTACACCAACACACTACACGTAAACAACACAGTATACTACATAACATATCCACTATCCCTAACCCAAACCCTAACCCTAAGGTCCAACACTACCGCACACTTACCCTACCTGCAGCCTAACCCTAACTCACTTACCCACCCCTAACCCCAAGGTCCGACACTACCGCACACTCACCCTACCTGCACCCTAACCCTAACTCACTTACCCACCCTAACCCCAAGGTCCGACACTACCGCACACTCACCCTACCTGCACCCTAACCCTAACTCACTTAACCCACCCCTAAACCCACAGTCCCTCACTATCGCACACACACCCTACCTGCACCCTAACCCTAACTCACTTAACCCACCCCTAAACCCACAGTCCCTCACTATCGCACACTTACCTGTCCGCTCCCTAACACTAAATCCCTCACTCTATCGCACACTTACCGAGTCCGTCGGGTTCTCACCTTGTCGGTCATCTGCGTTTTCGTCCCGTCGGATTCCGTGTCGGCGAAACGCGTTGTCGGGCATCTGAAGGTGACCCATATATATATATATATATATATATAGAGAGAGATATGTAGGTATAGATACACATGCACACACACACACACACACACACACACACACACACACACACACACACACACACACACACACACACACACACATGCACACGCACACACACACACACCATAATGTCTTGGACTTTATTACGTAGTTATATATACTTCTCCAAAGTTTGTTGAATATCTTCTTCTTCAGCTAGGTCACCCTCCCATCTATGTCTTTTATTATGCCAGTTTCTACCTAGAAGTTTTCCTTAATCAACAATCTTCTTGATGAGATTTCCTTTTCTTTCCCATTCTATTACCTTCTTCCAGTTATTTGCTCTGCTTACTTATATATGCCTCCTCTCTCTTGTTGCCACTCTCTGATCCTCTTATTGAGCTTGATATATTTCCCTATACCATTGCTTTGTCTTTCCTTTTTCACTTGGCTACTTCTTAAACTTCCACAAACAACCATTTGCCTTTTTATTTTGAATATTTCTGTTGCTATTTCCTGGACAGTATCATAATTGTTTTCAACTCATAGTTCTTCAGGCAGTCTATCTCTTAAGTTCAGTCCCTTGAATATGTTCTGCAGCTCAACTGCATAGTCATTTGTAATATTGTTAATATATCTAGTTAACCTAGAATCTTTTCTTGTTTTCTGTAAAGTAATTCTAAACTATTTGACAAGAAGCTGGCAATCTCATCCACAGTAACCTCTGTGTCTTTTTTTTCCTGACTGGATGGAGCTCTTCCATTTCTGAATGCATGCTATATATTCAAAATGATTTTGTTATTGAATGTCTAGTGATATCCCTCTGTAGCACCATCTTTTGTGCTATTAAAAAGTAGTATTTGCTATAAACAGTGAATTATTAGGGCAGAATGCTAATATTCCTTATCTCACTTATTTTTTTATTGCAAGAACAGACTTATTTATTCATCCAGAGCTTTTTTGATTACCAAAGTTCGCATTCCAAACATAATAGGATAAAAGTAGCAGATTTTTTTTGTCCGTGTGATGTGGAATATGCATGTATATGCTGAATGCATGTGTGTCTGCAGAAATATAATCAAGCAGGAATGCAATCAAGCACTGTACTAGCACTACATTCTGGCATCTTGGATAGGTGTGAGCTGTGTATGGTAGAGTAGCCAGTTTAACACTGTCACCCTGTCTATGAGAGCAACCTCTGCCAAGAGTTGCATTGCTGGTGCCTTGTCTCCAGTTAAAATTTAGGGAGCTACCTGAACATGAGTGATGTCTGCTGAATGATCTTTCATCACGACTATGTCTTGACCATGATGACATAGCCTATCATATCTGGGTGTGAGCAGCAAATCACTGATGGAGCAGTGAAAGTAGTACCACTATGGGAATGTGATCTTGCATGGCCTTATTAGCTAACACTAACCATGTGAATGACAACCCTCCCTCAGTAGACATCCTGCTATAGACACACTGCCAAATCCAGTAAATCATTTATCTTGTTCAATGGGTCAGCCACACAGTTCCGGCTGTCCGTTATGTCCGAATGCACAGTGTTTTGCACTTGCATTTTCTCTTCAGAGATCTTTGTGGAACATGCATGTGCCTTCATGATGGCCTTAGACATATGTCATGTGGCACTTGCTGACACCCAGACATATGTAGGATGGTGAACAGCAATCTTCCTTCAAGGACCTCTATCAACCTATCTGTGTGGCACATCACCCTCTGAATTACTATGGAAAAAAACAGCCAGTTCTGTAACAGGTGTAACCACACTACGGTTCACTCACAACCTGTCCTATGTCTCAGGTCTCTGTGTCATGGGTATGCATAAGCATACTGACTGTGTCCAAAATAGGGGCAGGAGATGTTGGAGGCACAACTTTAGTGTCTGACTGGCCCTCTACCACACTGTGCCTGCTGCCATCATTATTAGGGGCTCCCAATATGTGACATCAAGCAATAGGAGTTCACCAGAACTACTGGTGTGATCACCTATGATAACAATTAAGCAAAGAACAGAAATAAAATAAAGAATGATCTAATCTATGGCATATAACATGGATATTAACAAAGAACAGATGCTAATGGAATGAAAAATAACTTACATAAAGCTGCCTTTTGTACATCAATAAGAATACAGAAGGTGCGCTTACCATGTCCAGTTGTTCCTACAAAAAACAAACCCAATGTGCCTAAATTTAAAAAAAGGAGATGAAACACGGATGGTAACCAACACAAAGCAAATGTCACAGTAAACAAAACAATTGCCTTTACAGCTGCAGAATACAATACAGTTCATACAAAACTTCACTACCCAGTTGACTCTACCATTCCCCCTCCTTCTCCCTCTCTTTCAGTCTCTCTTCTATCCCACACTTGGATTTGTCTTTCATGTCAGCCCTAACATCAATGATTTTGTCTCTGTGAACCTGTGATGGATCTCTGACAGTGGACAGGAGCTCCTCAGTCTCAGTCAGTGGTGGTACAGTAGCATAGCCATATGTTTATGGACAATTGCAGCTGCCAGACATCTGCCTGCCATGATCATATCACTGGCCTGATGTCTTATTTTGGAATATGTACACCCATTGCTTCTAACCACATTCATGTTATTGACCACCTGTTCCCAGATACTGTCACAGGAGGACTAGTTTCCTCTGCTTCTCTCTAAGAGGAACAACCTATGGCAACATAGTGCCTGAATGATTGCATCATTCTCATTATTAGTGTAGGGTGGTCTTGGCTGCCATAGCATTGTATGGGAGAAATAATAACAGGAAAAATGCATAACTAAATACAAAATTGTCTGCCAACCTCTAAACAGTTATCTAAGAATGTATGAATATATAATACATGAAATACATGAAAAGTAAGTTTTATATAAGTACAAGATCTGCCACAAACAACTGCCAAATAAAGAAAATAAAAAAATTATTACAAATTGATAAGAAGTCTAATATTTCTATAACTCCATAGTACATTGCAGAATTAACAAACATAATATATAGCTGTTAAGGAACAACACATAACAATTTTGTGTGATATCCACTTCTGCGGAGGGCAGCCTGGTATACATCACAAGCTTAACAAATTGTCTGTGCTAATAATGCAAAAACCCATGATCTTGCTAATAAGCAATGCAACAGCCTTCTACAATGCGTTCAGCTTCCCAGATTAAAATTCCCATTAAAAGTCAACATTATTCAGAAAAATTCTTAATGGCTATACCAACAACAGAATAATGCTGACAGGAAAACAATAGTTGTAGCGTGAAATGCAATCCATCATTAAGGTTAGAATATATCTAAACTGTGATGGCATTAGTAATTGTAGGTACTGTGATCACCTGTCATTGTGTGTGTGCTTTTGAGCAATTCCCTTTACTAAAAATACTGGTTATGTGTAGTGTAAATGCTACTTGTAGTGTTGCAAGCAGATGTGAGAAGGATATCATTGTCATACTAGTGCTATAACAGCTTTGTTCCTTGATCCATATATCTATTACATGTGTTAATTTGCAATATAAGGCAATGCTTTGTTTATTTTTGTATTTGCACTCCACTCAGCAGTGCACAAGCAAAATACATTTCCAAAGCAAAAAACACCTTCTGCAGCAAAAATGGGCCTGGCGACATAGCCATCGCATTCCAGATATTGCTGAGTGAAAATTTGACCTCTCAGGCACCTTTTTCTGTGGCACAAGGTATAAATAAAGTTTGTTTGTTTGTGTGTGTGTTTAGAAAAATAAGACTGATGATGCAGGGTTCAAATCCAGATAGCTGATAATATTACAGAGAAGGGGGTCTGATTACATATTTACACACATTGTTAGAGCAGCATGTTGCTGTTAAAAAACTCAACTCATCTATTCGCAGTATTGCTAACAACATGAGAGCTGCTGTCTTTCCACTCTCACATTATTTGGTATTAACTCCAGTCCTGATAATGTGTGCCAGAAATTCAATTTCTGCTGTTGAAAGGAGATGTGGAAAGGATGATTATGTCACTGTAATGCACTTCTTCATCTGGTCATTACTATGTACATACTTTGATCAATGTAATTTTCATGTATTGTTATCCTAATTTTGTAATGCATTTTGTAATTCTGATCCACTCTTCAGCATGCAAACAAAGAAATAAGTGAAAATGTTAATTTAGGCTACCTTCTGTAGTGCAAACAATCCTGACACCATTATGTAACAGTCAGCTCTCTGGTTTGGACCCAGTGAATAAATTCCACCTGTTGGGTCACTAACGTTTCGCCGACACACAAATCACCGACACCAAAAGACCGACAACAAAAAATACCGACAACGCAAAACACCGAAAACCATTACACCAACACACTACACGTAAACAACACAGTATACTACATAACATATCCACTATCCCTAAACCAAACCCTAACCCTAAGGTCCAACACTACCGCACACTTACCCTACCTGCAGCCTAACCCTAACTCACTTACCCACCCCTAACCCCAAGGTCCGACACTACCGCACACTCACCCTACCTGCACCCTAACCCTAACTCACTTACCCACCCCTAACCCCAAGGTCGACACTACCGCACACTCACCCTACCTGCACCCTAACCCTAACTCACTTAACCCACCCCTAAACCCACATTCCCTCACTATCGCACACACACCCTACCTGCACCCTAACCCTAACTCACTTAACCCACCCCTAAACCCACAGTCCCTCACTATCGCACACTTACCTGTCCGCTCCCTAACACTAAATCCCTCACTCTATCGCACACTTACCGAGTCCGTCGGGTTCTCACCTTGTCGGTCATCTGCGTTGTCGGTGTTTTCGTCCCGTCGGATTCCGTGTCGGCAAAACGCGTTGTCGGGCATCTGAAGGTGACCCATATATATATATATATAGAGAGAGAGAGATATGTAGGTATAGATACACATGCACACACACACATACACACACACACACACACACACACACACACACACACACACACACACACACACACACACGCACACGCACACACACACACACACACACCATAATGTCTTGGACTTTATTACGTAGTTATATATACTTCTCCAAAGTTTGTTGAATATCTTCTTCTTCAGCTAGGTCACCCTCCCATCTATGTCTTTTATTATGCCAGTTTCTACCTAGAAGTTTTCCTTAATCAACAATCTTCTTGATGAGATTTCCTTTTCTTTCCCATTCTATTACCTTCTTCCAGTTATTTGCTCTGCTTACTTATATATGCCTCCTCTCTCTTGTTGTCACTCTCTGATCCTCTTATTGAGCTTGATATATTTCCCTATACCATTGCTTTGTCTTTCCTTTTTCACTTGGCTACTTCTTAAACTTCCACAAACAACCATTTGCCTTTTTATTTTGAATATTTCTGTTGCTATTTCCTGGACAGTATCATAATTGTTTTCAACTCATAGTTCTTCAGGCAGTCTATCTCTTAAGTTTAGTCCCTTGAATATGTTCTGCAGCTCAACTGCATAGTCATTTGTAATATTGTTAATATATCTAGTTAACCTAGAATCTTTTCTTGTTTTCTGTAAAGTAATTCTAAACTATTTGATAAGAAGCTGGCAATCTGATCCACAGTAACCTCTGTGTCTTTTTTTTCCTGACTGGATGGAGCTCTTCCATTTCTGAATGCATGCTATACATTCAAAATGATTTTGTTATTGAATGTCTAGTGATATCCCTCTGTAGCACCATCTTTTGTGCTATTAAAAAGTAGTATTTGCTATAAACAGTGAATTATTAGGGCAGAATGCTAATATTCCTTATCTCACTTATTTTTTTGTGTATGTGTTTGTGTGGCTGGCCATGTATGCACATGTGTGATTGTGGGGTGTTCATACAGCAGTATCTCCCTGAGATCATGCAGTACATGGACACTGACTGCCACATTACACACCAGGAATACTTGTCATGTATGTAATCACAGGATAGCTGATAGTATAATTTTATCTGTAGCATGAAACAGGCATTGAGAGGGAAGGTAGACACCAGATACACCCTTAATATCACATTCAGCAGAGATATCACCTACAACCCACGTATGCAGCACTACAGATGCATTCTGGAAGTACTAGTTAACACCAGGGAGTGTATCCATATATTGTAGTTGTCACATGATAGGCTGATTGAGCAGCATATCTGGCATGTACTGAGCATTACATACACAACTCACCAGTGCATGATATTATGGAGTGAACATAGTAGCCCACACATATAGTGGCCATGCTCATGATGTCCGGACATACACATGGAAAACACCTAATGACAGCAGTGAGGCCATGTAAAACCACTACACACAGGTCAGGCAGGTAATGTAGTAACAGGTCTTATGCTGTGATTGCTTGTGTAGGCATTTAGAGGACAGATATGTTAATGAGTGGTATCAATGTGTGTATGTTACCAAGTGTCTTGCAGGATGGGGTACACATGGACATATACGTGGGACTGTCTGTAAAGTTACGGACAGGTAGGTATTTCAGTGGCGTGTGTGTGTCTGTGTGTGTGTGTGTGTGTGTGTGTGTGTGTGTGTGTGTGTGTGTGTGTACTCTTAGGCAATGCTGTACAGGATTTAAAGTGCATTTATTGTTTTCTCCCACAGGTGGCGAGGTAGGTCAGGGTCTCCCCTGCATACAATCTGATGTTGGTGTCCATACAGATACTGAAAATTATGATAGTACTGTTGAGGCACAAGTGGACTTTTCAAGGGCCGACACTGCACCATCATTTGACATTCCCTTTTTAGTGACCTCAACCCCGCACACAGTTTCAGTGCCTATACATACCCCATTACCAGTGGTCATAGTGGAGGGACAGATGGCATTTGGTGGCAGTGCACAGGAAAGTGTGGTAACCATGCCTACTGTGTCTGGTCACAGCAGGCATAGCCAGATGTCTGGCAGGGCCCCACATAGGCAGATGTCCCAGGGTTCTCATGGTAGGGCCACTGGACATCATGCCACTGGCAGAGGGTGACATAGCTGGTACCAGCATGTGCATGTTTCAGGCTGTCATGGCAGCACAGGCACATATGGAATCTTAAACCAGGTAGGGACTGAGGCTGCAGGGGGCTGCTCTCGTATCTGCAAGCGACAACTTCCTTGAACTGTCTGGTGCCATCCGTGCTTATACCAAGTTCATGGATAGATGGTCTGGTGAGATGAATCTCTCATCAACTTTGGTATGTCCATGCTTGAACATGTGCTGGGGGTGGGCAGCGGCCACGTGAATGTAGGCCAGCAACACCAACAGCTGGCAGTCAACATGGACATGTTAGGACACCAAGAGGCTCCCATAGTGACAGTACCAGCCCCAGCAGTGCGGGAGGGGTGCTGTCCATACCACACCATAGCAGGCCATGTGCACTTGGTCCTGGCGAGTCGCAAGAGAGATCTGGTACCAGCAGACATTTGTCATCATCAGGTAAGAGTAGCACATCCAGGCCTGTACCTGGACATGCCCATGGAACCCCTGGCAGGCACAGCCCACATGTCCATGGCCAGAGGCAATGAACTGCACACCCTGCCAGGTATGGTCTCCAGCTGTCCATAAACACCTCTATAGGGCAGCCACATGGCAGAACTATGTGCATGCATACCCACACACTATACAAACACACCTAGTGCAACCCCATACCTACACACACCACATCACTAGGCTCAGCTCACCTCAGTATACCCCTCAGCCACACACATGGTGTCAAATGTATGGCACACCCTCAATCTCTGGCAAACCAACAACACACCCTGTGCATATGACGATATCTGTGCCATATCCCTGTCATCCATACCATCACTGCAGTGACAGATTAATATGGTTCTCATGCACACGGTGACTGTACTACTGTGTACCAGAGTACTGCAGTGTAACATGTAAGGAGTAAAGTGTAATGCATATATGTCAGGTAGTGTAGCCATTCAGCAATGATGCATTATAGCTGTTAGTAACACTGGTTGATTGTGGTCTCTATAATGTTATCCATTTCTGATGGTCTGCAGTCATATTCCATAATGGGATATGGCACTGTGGTGACACCATGGCTGTGACATATCTGGGGTATAGTTGAACACATGTCACAGGTTAGTATAACAGTTATTACTTGTGCCACATGGACAGGTGACCCGCTGGGGCGTGTATGCCCTGCAACCTGATGTATACCCATCCACATACATGCACACTGTTACTTAGCAACACTGGGACTAGACCCCTACCTAGGTATGTAGTGATACTGAAGTGTGTGGCTGACATTGCATACACCACACAGTGTTTAGGGTGAGGTGTGTCCAAGGTTACATGTTACATGCAGAACATCTCCAGACATGTACATTGTGCTAATGGGGGATGTAATGGGTGTATATGGACAATACATAGTGTGACATACCTTCATATACACATTAACAGGCACATAACAGACAGTCACACATCCAAGAGACCAGGGCCTATCACTGCTAAATAACTTGACCATGTGTCCAATGTGTTACAGGTAGGCTGCACACAGCACATGCATAACTGGCATGGAATGTGGTATCAGTTACCTGTATGGTTGATGGTGACAGTGGTAACCATAAAGTGGTACATGGGAAATATACTGGGTGTACCTTGGTGTAATGACAGTGTACACAGCACCCACATCCCCCAGTGGATATTGTACTCCCTGACACCCATGATGACACCCTGATATACCCATCACACATTGGCCACAACTGCAATACAACCCATTGTAGATCCCAACAGTGGTACTACAGGGTTATGCATCTGATTCACCTACCACATACATAGCAGGGTGTTGCATTGTCATGCCTCACTGATGAGCAGCAACAACACTATATGTCCTACCATGTGGCAATGGGTAATGTAATAGGTGTATGTGGCCTCAGAAGGCTGTGCCCTACAGATAAACGGACATGCACACATTCCCACACTTGCCAGAACAAAATTGGTATCCCATGCCTATCAACCCATTTGTACAACACTGTTGTGATGGTACTGCAAGGCTTGTGTAGCTGGTATGGAGAAGAGCTTAACAGGGTAAATGAAATATCCCATACAGCAGCAGCCACAGCTGGCTATGGAAATAGGTGTTGTGGTGGTTGTGAAGGCCCTTGTGGAATTCCCTTGTACAGGTGTGCTAACACAGAGACACTGCTATACACAGTCATACACATGTATACATGTGTCAGTACTTCGGTGCATCTCTGCAGGTGGTCATAGCTGTGTACCTAGCTATTGTCCAACGTGATATGGGTTGTGAAGGGGTCGTGTGTACAGTGGTATCCTGCCACCTGCCATGTGGCAGCAGGCAAGCCATTGACAGACACTACTGCGGTGACCCTCAGGGTGGAAGTGACATGTATCAGCCATTCCACCAGGTGCCTCCTGCACATAGCCACTGTCAGAGAAATATGTATTAACATATGTGTGTGGTGCTTATTATAAGCAGAAAAGGATTAACACATTTTTATTCTATATGCAGCATTAGTTCTGTTTGAGACTGCAAACATGCTTTTCTGAATTTGTGATTTCTGACACTGCAAGATGCACTCTGACCTAGTTTGCTAGCAAAGCAAAATACATATGTATGCCTTTGGAATGTACTGAGAAGCAGGTGATTATCTGCTAGGTCAGGAAATTAAATAAAGAACAACACTGTTTTCTGTAGATCCATTCATTATGGACAATAAGCTCTGTTCGTGCTGATGAAAAAGTGCACAGCTGCAAGAAAGTTAGATACTAGAAACAATGGACTGCTTCAGAGATCTGTACTTGCATTGTGCTTGAATTAGCCATAGTACCTTGACTTGTAAAATA
This sequence comes from Protopterus annectens, assembly GCF_019279795.1. NCBI lineage: Eukaryota > Metazoa > Chordata > Ceratodontiformes > Protopteridae > Protopterus > Protopterus annectens. Next base: position 1,701,737,233 of record NC_056726.1, on the reverse strand, counting down.
ACATAGAAAGAAAGTTATAACTGACCGGTGGTCATCAAGGCCATCCTGTTTACTGAAAAATCTTTTTTAAACTTTGTAAAGTCAGCTGAAAATGTGAGAAAACAACTGTAATGAAACAATATTGTAAACTGGTGATCTGCTACGTCAGTCGTAGTGGGCAATGTCTTGAAAGAAAGGTATAATAGTTATGACACTTCCTGATTTTAGTTAGACAAACTCTGTATCTGCATTTTTTGTCTCCTTGTGCAAAAATAAAAAAAATCTGAACTGAACCTTATGTTGATTGGTCTTTGAAGTATTTCCTTTGACAGCCACTGAGGTGATCAAGTTGACATGCATGCAACATGCATTATAACACATTTTTAGTGTCTGAGATGGAGACTTGTACCAAAGCATGTTTAGTTGACTGTGGTAGTGTAGTGCAGGTACCCGTGGCATGTGGTGCATACAGAGTGCTATCTCCAATATGTGCCAACTTTTACACAGCTGGGCAAACATGTCAGTGTCAATCAAGCTTAGGATGCCTGTACATATCCAAGCGATATACTTGCCATCTGCACATCTATACAGGGACTGACAGTCATCCGCTTGGCAAGTAGCTATGCTGTAGGATGAATGTGTTGACAGATAGATGTTTGACAACAATACGTATGTCATAACTGCATGTCAAGAGCCCTCACTGTCATGTGCTGTACAGACAGTAGTCTACAGTTACATTCCAAATATTGGATCATTACCTAGTAGGGGTTATATACTGTGACACAGCTCACACACCAGGGATACAACATGGAGGCCTCAGAGTCCAGCTATGCCTGCAGGCGTGGCTGTTGTCAGTACTACATTTAGCATTCTACTCTTGCATGGGCAGGCACTGTCAACAGTAGTACCACTATCATCCACTGCATGCCAGTGAGACAGCAAGTACCCTGGGCTACTGCCTGTGTATGTAACAAAGACACACAGATAACACTGCTGTACAGACCTCATGCACATCTGTGTCCCAGACATGACACTCACACCCCTTACTACTGTAATGACAGCACATAGGGCATGTATTGTACATGGCATTACATACACTTATTACAGATGTCATTAACCTGCTATGTTATCAGACTAGCTGGTGTAAACTGGTTTCCAGGGCTAAGCCATGCTTAGCAGGTATCAACATTGCTGCAATATAACAGCTAGGTTGATTTGCTCACTGGTGAGTGAAGCCTAAACTGTGTAAGTGCCGGTATGTTTACCCGTAGCTTAGCACCGCTTAGCTTCATGCAAACATGCACAAATCCACTTAAAGCTGCTCAAAACCACCTTAATCACTCTGTATCTGACAGCTCTTTTTCTGCCCAACAACAAAATGAACAGCCCTTGCAGGTCATGAACCCAGGACCCTGCACACTAAAGTCAAAACACTTAGCCACTATGCCATGACCACTGTGAAGACTGGATGTTTTATTGTTTTTGTTCTTTAGCTCAGTGTCTTTAATAAAAGGTTAAGCTTCTTATTGTCATGATGTGCCTCAAGAAAAGGTTCTTTGGATTTTGAAACTAAGTTTTGCTCGAGGCACTTTACCCTTTGTGGTTGATTTGTTTTGCTTAGTTCTTGTTATTATTATGACTGTTGCATCGCATATGTTGTTTTAACATAATGAACACATAGCAGATACATACGGTGAGATAAATCTGGGAGAATATACAGAACCGTGAGGCTTACACATGACAGGAATATAGATATGGGTTCATAGGTTCATAGGTAGGTACTAGGCTATCTGCCCAAAGGCATTTATAAGCCTAGCCAGAATGTGTTGGCTTCGCCGTCCACTTAGATTAGTTCCCTGTGCCTCTGTCCAGCAGAGCCACTGAAGTGATCCCTGAGGTAAACTTTCTGTTTCCCATCCAGTTGTCAAGGTTTCTTTTGAAGAGTATTAGCGAGGAGCTCTGCCTAATGTAGATTGGGATCTTGTTCCGAAGCATAGGAAGTCTCCGGGACAGGAATCTATCCCTCCAGCACGTCCTATTTAATGTTGTGGTGAGGTTTAGATCCTTAGAGTCTGTGGCTCGAGGGGATAAGGTTTTCTTTAGGTGGAGCATGTCCATCAATTCTGGGTTGGACATGGTCTTGTATGTCAGGCAGAGATCACCTCTGAGTAGGCAGCATGCAACCGACTACAGCTGTAGTTTCTTCAGTTGAGCTGCATAGGGCATCTGTTTGAGGCCAGTGATCTTCTTGGTGAGGTACTTCTGTGGTCTTTCCAGCTGTTGCAGGTGTCTTGTAAAGTACATCCCAAATGGGGCGTTGTACTCTATGATGGGTCTGCTGAGTGATGAGTAGAGGGGCACAATGACCTCTTTTGATCTGGATGCGAACCCTTTTGTGATTAGGCGAGCCACGTAGAAGGATTTTCTAACCACTTTGGCAATGTGATTATCAAAGGTGAGATTACTATCTACTTGGGTCCCCAGATCCTTTATTATGTCTTCCGTACTTAGGGGACTACCACCTCTGTGGTAGTTTGTGGGTACTTTGTTTTTTCCAAAGGGGATGACTATGCACTTTTTGGCATTTAGCTTGAGGCCATGATTTTGATACCGAGTATCCATCTCAGTGAGACCCTTTTGGACGATGTCTGTGTCAGCCAGAGAGTCAATTATAGCCCCTAGTTTGCAGTCGTCTGTGAACCTGGTCAGTCATAGTCCTCCTGTGCTTGCTGTACCTCTGAGAAGTATATGCCAAACAGGAGGGGTCCTAGGACTGAGCCCTGGGGAATGCCACTTGTAACTGGTTTAGAGTCAGATCTAGCTCCCGCAAATCTCACCACGTAGGTTCTGGCCACGAGCCAGTTGGCAACCCATCTTGTGTCGTAGGGGTTTATGTTCAGACTGGTAAGCTTGTCTATAGTACCAGAATGGGGAATGATGTTGAAGGCCTTAGGGAGGTCTAGGTAGGCTGTGTCTGCCACCTTTCCATTGTCTATAGCCTTAGTAAGTGTCTCAAAGAAGCCCACCAGGTTTAGGAGGCATGATCTGCCCTTAACAAAGCCGAACTGGGTAGGGTCCAGTGTTTGGAGGTTCTCAATATCTCTGTTAATGTGTTTCATGATGATGCACTCCATAGCCTTGCAGACCAAGCTAGTCAGGCTTATAGGGCGATAGTTCCCAGGGTCTGTTGTGGCACCACCTTTGTGGAGTGGAATAACTGTTGCTATATATACATATAATAGGTTGATATATATATATATATATATATATATATATATATATATATATATATATATATATATATACATGTACATACACATGTATATTCATGCATATGTCTGTATAAACATCTGTATAGTGCAACATATATATGACTGTGTGTATCTCTTCGCATGTTCATATGCGTGTGTGTATGTATATATATATATATATATATATATATATATATATATATATATATATATATATATAGTAATATATGTATGCACATCCTATGTTTACAAATATGCCTATTTATGTAGATATATCTGTAGATATCTATGACTATATGTGTATGTGCATACATATCTATTCTGATATATGTATTACTGTCAGTATATATATGTAGATATCCATTAGTATATGTGCATATGTATCCCTATCTGTAGACATATATTGCAGTGTATATGCATATATCTGATTGTTTGTATGTATATATACATATATGTACATATACATATCCTTCTATGTATGTCAATATATGTGTGGTGTGTGTGTGTGTGTGTGCGTGTGTGTGTGTGTGTGTGTGTGTGTGTGTGTGTGTGTGTGTGTGTGTGTGTGTGTGTGTATATATATATAAATATATATATATATATATATATATATATATATATATATATATATATATATATATATAAAGAGAGAGAGAGAGAGATCTGGATAATTATATATACATATATGTCCTAAACATGGAGTGGAGCCCTACCTCAGCCCCAGTAGTCCCAAAATCTTAGGGCAAGGGGATGTCAGGTATGTAGAGCAGGTATATATGTAGACTATTACTACTGTGATAGAGGTTGTCTTCACAGATATGTATGTGGGAGGTCACCTCTGCTTTTAACATGTGTGCCATTGGCCACTGACAGAGATCCTAAGGACATCATAGTACAGTACTACTGCTAGCACAGAAATGATCCTGTGAACTACAGCAGAGATATGGCCAATAAATGTGGACAGTCTGACATACTCTGGTCAGTCCAGATGTATACACAGAATCACATATTGCAAGACATGTAGACCAAGCCTGACAATGTGGATGTTAACAGCCAGGTTGATGGGTATAACACATAAATACTGGCATACATTTGCCCCATGGGTTATGCATTCACATACCCCTAGTTCTGACACATAATAACCACTGGTACATAGGTGACATGGCCACATACTACCCACTGGTCAGTGACTTATATCTGTACAACATCCCACTGCTTTGTCTGACATACATGACTGTTATGGTGGCCTGGCAGCAGTACATCTGGAAAGTATTTGGACATAGCATCACAAGTAAATACATTAAGCTGCTTGGCATGTAACAAATCACTGTGCAGGCTACAGACAGACTGCCACAACACTGGCCTACATTTCTTATTGGGGAATATACATGTACCTGCATATATAGCAGGCTCTCCAGGCATGTCTCAGCACAGAGTAACAGACACCTGTGTGAAAGTGCATAACCACAACCAATGTGAACACAGCCACAGCCACATAAGGTAGCTAGCACAATATTACAGTATATGGACTATCTGATGAACACCATCCTCATATATGCCACTCACACCCTCACCCTACATATACTGGGCCACTATACAGTGTGGTCTGATGCCTGTCTGTGGTATGGGACATGTGTGTGTTTGACTGTACAGACATGTAAGCCAATAGGGTACCATACAGTGGAGCAGCATGTAACATCAGTTAGAACAGGACCAAGAACAATGGCATCTATCACAGTCTATACACAGGCCAAGGTACATATGCACAATACACACACTGTTGACAATCACCTTAAGTACACAGACTTCAGTACTGTACACACAACAACAGTATGCCCAGGTTATGTCCTCAAAGTGAACCCCTACTATACATGACATGTTTCACAGTCTGATATCCCACTGGCTTGTTATCAGATATGATATCAATAAATTATGGTGTACAGGACATATGCACCTCTTACTGCATGACATATGTACACAGATTGACAGGGTTATGGCTGGAGGCACACACACTGGGCCAATATTGACATGTTGCTGTGATAACCTCATACATTTACTGTTGAAACAGGGTTTGTTGCAACATATGTACTATGAGGGATATGAGGTCAGTAACTCTCATGTCTGTCACCATGCAATCCTCACACTATTCATCTGCAGTTCACAGATAGGTGCTCTGTGGGTAACACAAGAAACAAAAGGCACCACAATACCTCCCAGTCTGCAGATGACCCTACAGATCCCCAGAAACATAGCACTGCTATGACAGGTATTAAAACATGTAGAACAGCCATATCCACACACACCCTGTTAATCCAACATCATTCTGTAGTCATATCAAGCACATCTCTGTCCTGTGTGTTGGCCTGTTTCCACAGTGTATGTTGGTAGAGGTAAATCCCCAATCCATCTGTGATGTTGTTTGACAAACAACAGGTGTAGGTCTTGCTCACAGTGAATGAAAAGGCCCAACGCCAACATGATGTTCCTAGATATTGGAGTATGTTTCCATGCAATTGGCTATGGGAATATTATCACAGCTGTTTCACATGCAATCAACTAGAGGAGGGCTGCAATTCATGCAGAGGCTGTCAGCTGATCATGAGCATCACTTACAATACACATGCTGCTGCCTAAGTAAAGCAGGTGTAAGTCTACACATCCACCAGAGATGGAGTAAGAGAGGCTGACAGAGGGAAAGATAAGTCAGGGAGGGGTGGGAGAGTAAAACTTATGCACGTTTGTGTCACTCACCTACCAGTACAGGGCATCAAACACCTGACTGACTATGCATTGCTATCACATGACTATGCAGTTATTGGATGCACCACATAGGTTACATGTTGAGGAGCTCTCCAAATGTATATGTGATAGTGAGTGGCATCTGCAACACTGATATCGTAGCTATATGGTAGGTGTAGTACACGTGCCTGTACGCATGAACAGGTGTCAGCATCAACACAACCACACTCTCTCAGGGACCCACACACATTGACATACTTGGCAGGATCAGCAATACAACTCCTCACTAGTTAGATTGCCACAATACAGTACTGTGCAGGTATCACATGCACCACAGGGGTTATCCGGAGGTTATATGGGCAAAGGGTATGTGGAGGTGTCTGACATCAGACAGCATGCTTCAGTATGCCAAATGGGGTTGTAGTGAGTTTGAATGTGATGACGGGCATCATACACCACACACACAGACACAGGGTGCCAGTACTGACATGCATGGGTGCATTGCTTCATGGGTGTATAGTGTTCAACTATGCCAGATGGCTATATAAGGCTAGGTGATGAGTATAACTTGGCATCAGGCCACATGACAAAGGTCTGCAGTGTGGCTCAGGGGTGTAATGTCTGCATTGGCCCACACAGGTGGGTACTGTATTCACCATTCATTCACCTGGGTAACTATTATGTGTGGCCATTGCTGTGCATTGCTTGTCATGTATGTGTTCTTTAGTCCATGATGTGGACAGTGTCTGGGATTTGCACACATCCCACATGCATGTACAGTGACATGTGGAACTGTACCTGGGTTGTCTGGCCCATGTGCACACAGATTGTTATCATCAGATGTGCCAGTCCTGGCCTCATGTGGCGGGAAGTGGTAATGGACAGCAGGTTGACCCTGCACCTACATTGATAGAATTATACAAGTATTCCCGGGTGTCAGTGGCATCTGTCCATACAGAGCATGTGCTTAATGCATGGTATGTCCTTTGTGGGTCACATTTGATGGCACCACAGGTGTTGAAGGTGTCCACTGGGGAACATAGTGAAGGTGCACTGTCTGCATGTACATGCCTATTGGACTAATGGACAGGGTGCCATGCCCTCAGAAGCCCACTGCAATCACACCATAGTTACTATCAGTGGGCAATATTCAGGGAACTACCAACATAGCATTTGTTTCCTAGGCAAGTGTGCATGTGAATGAGCCATGGGTTAAGTGTGTTCTCTGGGTAATACAAGGCTTGCTAACTTTGTTCACCAGACCTTGACGTCACATGTAGGGTTATGGATTTGCACCCCAGCCTCTCAGCTATTTCGCATCTGTTATCCTTGTAAGGTGGAAATTGTGATATATACTAGGGCCACCATATAAGGAATTTGCAAAACCCATTCCACAATGAGTCCAGTTGTTACACAGTTGCAGCCACCTCCACACAAGATACAAATGACAAACACAGACACACACACCTGCCATGTCTGGGATTAGAACTCCTACCTAACTAGTTTATGACACTGCAGTACTATGCAGTTATAGAACACGCCACAGAGATTACTGGAGTACTCCTTCCCCAAAGGTGTATTTCACAGTGAATGACATCAGCAGTCTTGCCAAAGTAGGACATTTAAATTGTAGTGAGTGTGACTAGCCTTAAAAGCATTGCTCCCTACACAGACATAGAAACACACACACACGCACACACAAACAGCCATACTTGCCATGTGTGGGAGCAGAATCCCTACCAGAGTCTTATATCACACTATAGCATTGCACTGTTATAGGACACACCATGGGGATTACTGAAATACTCCTTCCCCAAAGGTGTATTTCACAGTAAATGACATCAGCAGCCTTGCCAAAGTAGGACATTTGAATTGTAGTGATTGTGACTAGCCTAAAAAGCATTGCTCCCTACACAGGCATAGTAACACACAACCATCCACACTTGACATGTGTGGTTATATAACCCCTACCAGAGTTCTATATCATACTACAGCATCACTCTGTTATAGGACACACCACAGAGATTACTGAATTACTTTTTCCCCAAAGGTGTATTTCACTGTGAATGCCATCAGTAGCCTTGCCAAAGTAGGACATTTGAATTGCAGTGAGTGTGACTAGCCTAAAAAGCATTGCTTCCTACACAGACACAAACATCCACACTTGTCATATGGGGGAATAGAACCCCTACCAGAGTTCTATATCACACTACAGCATTACACTGTTATAGGACACGCCACAGAGATTACTGGAGTGCTCCTTCCCCAAAGATGTATTTTACAGTGAATGACATCAGCAGCTTTGCCAAAGGAAGACATCTGAATTGTAGTGAGCGTGAGTAGAACAAAAAGTATTTTTCCCTATATAGGCAGAGACATGCACACACACTCGCACACAGCTGCCATGTCCAGGATTAGAGCTTCTACCTAACTAGTTTAGCACACTGCAGCTGCATACAGTTACAGGATGTACCATGGAGATTACTGAGCTACATAATTCTCAAAAATGCATTTCACAGTGAATGACATCAGCAGCCTTGCCAAAGTAGGGCATTTGAATTATAGTGAGTGTGACTAGCCTAAAACCATTGCTCTCTACACAGACAGAAACACACACAAAAGTGCCATGTCTGAGATTAGAACTCCTAAACAACTAGCTTATCACACTACAGCAGCACACAGTTAGAAGATGCACCACAGAGATTACTGGGCTACACTTTTCCCAAAGGTGTATTTCACAGTAAATGACATAAGCAGCCTTGCCAAACTGGGAAATTTGAATTGTAGTTAGGATGTGAATTGTAGTTAAGGTGACTAGCCTAAAAAGCATTGCTCCCTAAACAGACACACACGCACACACGCACACACACACACACACACACACACACACACACACACACACACACACACACACACACACACACACACACACACACACACACACACACACACACACACACACACACACACACACACACACACACACACACACACACACAGTTGCCATGTCTGGGATTATAAAACCAACCTAACTAGTTCATCCCACTACAGCATTACGCAGTTTTAGGATGCACCACAGAAATTACTGGGACACTCCATTCCCAAAGGTGTATTTCAAAGTAGATGACCTCAGCAGGCTTGTCATAGTAGGGCTATGGGGGGGCAATGTGTGTGCATGGGCCATAACCCATTCATCTAGAGGTTGACATACCACATGCGGGCAAACGCAAGGTTATATTCTGCAGGTACGTGTATACAGCTGCTAGATGACTACTTCCTTGTGAAGTCATGTTGCACAGCTAGCTCTTGCAGCACATAGCCTGTAATGCTGATGGAAACCAGTGGCTAGTGTCTACAGTCAGTGACATTTACACCTCATGTGGTTGTAGCCATCTGGCTGTGTACTGGGTAGGTCAGGCTCATAAGAGATGGCTCCTTGTCACAGTCACTCTCTTCCACACATGTATGTATGTCTACCTTTGGCTTCTTATAGTGTGTTGTCCTTGGATATATGTCTGTATTCCTATCCACTGTGTGTGCAAAGCATGACTGGTGCATACTGAGGAGTGTATTCACTAACATCTGCAACTGCCAGATATGTATGGTTGACTGTTGTTTGCAGACCTGGGCTTCATTTGTCCAAGAGTGTGAGCATACCCAGTATGACCTTTCAGTATGCTGTTGTCTGACATTGTCTTCATGTGTGACATGCTCAGTATATGTCCTTCTGTAATGAATGTGTGAATCCATTTCAGGTAGTTTGTTCTCCAGTGCAGACCTTGTGTGTTGTACACCTACAGGTAGCAGACTGTTTTTGCAGGGTATCTGTTGATCATTTGGAAATATGGGGACAAACTGTTCAGGGGATACTATGTACTGTAAGTGATTGTGTCTGTGCTGCTTCAGCTACAAGGTACTGCTGTTAGCAGAGATATTCAGACATGTACTGTTATACACTGTGATATTTTCTGTCCTGATGTACTGTCAGGCGGACATTCTTGCTCACAGTGATGTCTTGGGGGACACGGGTGATTGCAGCTGTGTCCAGTATTGTGGGCAGACACCTAAATATTCATGGTAAGTTATGCCATTCTGGAGGGAAAGCTGCTGACACTTGCTGCTGGGTCTGTATATCCTGTTCAGCACCTTGGCACAGTGATGGAAAAGATCCCATATTTGTACATCCATTGACATGACAGTATGGCCTTATCTTGCTGTGGCAATACCTCACAGCTGTACAGATTCATATAGGTTACCCAGATGCAGGGGTCATGAGTCAGGACATTGCCCCTATTGTGGTGTATGGGTAGCTATGTAGCCAGCCATTTATGTGTTTGCAGAGAGGGATAGTGTGTGCATACAGCTTTGTGCCGGACCTTGCACATTCCATAATGTGCATGCTCCCACCCCATCTATTATTCTATTCTCTTGCATACATTATGCATACATTCTCTGATACTTTCCTTAAGGTTATCACCCCATCACAGTGATGTTTTGGTATTGGTCCACAGTTCATGCAGTGGAACATGGTGGACATGTTACCATGGTTTGTCCACATGGCCTTGCATATGTCTTATGTGTAGTCTGTTATGTTATTTGGGTGTCCATGACATAACATGCATTGGCAGTATATGTGAGACACAGACCTTTGGCAGAGGCCTGTAGGCCATTTGGTGTTAACACTGCCAAGCTGTGGCAGGCCGTTGGATTCTGTCAGTCCTACAGTCTCAGACTGCCATACAGTATATTTCCCTGGGATGACAGCGTAGGTGTGCTAGGTTTTCATGCCAATACAGTCTGTCAGTCTTGATCAGGTGGTGTGGATGCTGGCAGGGTGCTACCTATGGCTAGGGACACACTTGCATGGGACACCTGCACTGCATGCTGCATTCCTTTGCTATTGCCATATGCAGGTGGGGGTCATATCGTACTCATTCCTCACAGCAGGGATATGACCAGAGAGATACTAGTGGGTGGTGTTTGGGTGAGCTGGGTGCATGTGTGCTATGGACACTACTTGCATCTGACACACATATATGCATGGGGCAGGTACATCAGCTGTTTTCCAATACATCAGTCCTACTTCCTTTGTGAATCACAAGTGTTTGGGCAGACAACACCGGTATCCCCTACTACAGGACCAGATAATGTGATGCACACCTGTATGTAAAATTTCAAGGGTGTGTCCCTTTCACAGTACACAATATATAATGTATGTCTGGGGTACTTTCCCTTGTGTACTGCTTGTATATTTAGCCCAACTGCCATGCCATGTCAATCTTTCAGATGGTGACACATATTACCACCATACATTTACAATGGCTTACTGCTAGCATGTGTTATACTGGTGGGAATTATATTTGGCACTGCAGTTGTAAGGACTTGACCCTGTCATCAGCAGTAGTGGGCAACATGCATACATACTGACCACTCTCACACAATATGAAACAGACACCAACCTAGCACACACATACCTGCATATTGTGCAAATGCTACAATCTATCCTGCTACCTTGGCCACCTCTGGGCATCTTTGCTCCACTGGTATTATACCTACACATACATGTTACTACATTTCTACATAGGGTTGTGAGGTGGCAGATCTGACTGTTATGGCATGTGTACATCAGATTGGGGGCCACACCAAACTGTTACTATATTTCTAAATAGGTTTGGGGGCACACCTGACTGTTTCTACATTTCTACACTGGATTGGGGGAGGGGGCACACCTGACTATTACTACATTTCTACACAGAGGTTGGGAGGGGACACACCTGACTGTTACTACATTTCTATGCTGGATTGAGGGAAGGGGCACACCTGACTGTTTCTACTTCTACATTGGATTGGAGGGGTACACCTGACTGTTACTACATGTCTACATAGGATTGGGGAGCACATCTGACTGTTTCTACATCTCTACAAAGGATTGGGGGGCACACCTGACTGTTACTTCATTTCTACATAGGATGGGAGGGCACACCTGACTGTTTCTACATTTTCTACACAGATTTGGGGGGCACACATTACTATTTACACATTTCTACACAGGATTAGTGGCACACCTGACTATTTCTATATTTCTACATCGGATGGGGGGCACACCTTACACTTGTACACATTTGCTATGACTGTACTGGTATGTCAGGTACTCCATTTCATTCTGTTGAGTGACTTAACTTGTGGGTGTGCCAGTATTGAGGGTGGTGCTGAAGAGCTGCCTATGTTGGATGCACATAGTACACTCCCTACACATGGCCGAGCACAGGTAGTGTCATGTTTGGAATCCCTTTTACTGTATGTGAGAATTAGAGAGAGAGATGTCATTCCCTGGGTCTCTACTGTCTCAGTGTATGTGCTATGCATTGCCTCTTTGCCAAGACCAGGGCATACTTGGCATGCCTCCTTCTGCCTACTGGGGCAGGCTCAGGTTGTTTCTCCTCCGAGTCACTCTGTGCCTGTGCAGGCCTTGGCAATGGTGGGGGGGCTGTGTGGCCCTGCTCCATGCTATTCCTGCTGCAGCTGTTTCCACAGGATCATATTGTGTAGCATGGCACATACAATGACAATTTGGGTACATGTAGCTGGTGAGTACTGCAAGGCTCCACTGGATGTGTCCAGGTACTGCAACCATGACTTCAGCATCCCAAACACACGCTATTATAATTCTGTCTTTGCGTGTGCCTCATTATGGAGTTCTTGTTCTGGTGTGTGTGCATTTCTGATGGGTGTCTTCAGCCATGGCTCCAGTGCGTAACCAGCATCCCCCACTAGGTGGCCATAAGGGATGTCCCCATTGGCAAATCTCTGGTACAGCTGCGTCAGATTCCAGATGTGGGAATCGTGATAGCTTCCATATGCATATTGCTAGTCAATGCCTCACAGGTGATGGGGAAAAATACATGCTCACCATCATGTGCTGACATGGCATCCAGGAACTGGTGGAGTACCCTGAATGCTGATGCCTGTGAGATCCACATAATATCCCCATTTGGCCTTTGGAAGGTTCCTGTAGCTAGTATTCATAGGCCTACAGATACCCTAGTATCCACTGGGATGGGTTCCCCTCTGTTAGTTCTGCGTGTCAGGTGTGGCTGGCACCACTTAGCAATTTATTGTGAGAGGTCCCTGTCCACACTATAGCACTCCACTATCTCCAGCTCATGTATCCCCTGGTAGGTTACCCCGGGTCTGTACACTTTTCTCCATCTCCTCACTGTGGGTTGGTCAACAGCATTCACACCCTCACCACCCTCAGCCTCTTCCACATGTTGTTGTATGATAGCTATTGCAGCCCCTATCATTTTGTTGTTTTGTTTGTTAAAAGTTCCCTGCTTGTATACACCGGTGGTGTAGAGTATGGGAAAAAACAGAGGGAAAGGTGTTTGCATAGTTTATAGTTATAGTAGTGTTCTGGGTTGGGCTGGTCTTGTCTGCTGCCTGTGTAATTGGCTGATTCTCATACATTTCGCCTGCCAGTTATGCTAGTTCTCCTAGATTACCTTCCTACTGCTGTTTTCCCTTCCTATTGCCTTCCTGTTTAAGCCTGCGGGTGTGCTGCACAAACACAGTACACAAATCTGTACAGAGCTGCTATTTCCTGGTTTACTTTTTTTCCCTTAAAACCTGGTGCACAGTGCGCACACCCACTTAGGCAATGCAAAGAGTGCTAGGCAGCCTCAGACACACCCTCTTTTTTAGCTCTGCTAAGCTAAGAGCAAACCCTAGCCAGAGGGCTCCAATCCACTTAAAGTATGCCTGACACACCCCTTATGATATCAGCTAACTCCTAGGCTTGCACTAAGCTATTCCTGCTCTTACATTGTTTGGTGCTGACTAGCATGCAGGGGAAATCATTTGTATAGGACTGCCTGCTGATGCATAGTTACATGTCCCACTCTGAGCAACCCCGCTTAGCAACCACTAATCACTGGCCATGTTGTTTTCTGCCTGCCATTGAGTACAATGGCAAAATAGTGATTTTGGTTAGACTGCTTATTTTATGTTTTTTTTTTTTCTTATTTTCCGCACGCTCCCATTTGCGCTCCGCTGCCCTATGCTTAAACAGCCAAGATCGGCTAAAAAAAATAAACATTGATTTTTTTTTTTTTAATTTTGCAACTGTTTTCCATGCAAATGGCCTTATAGTTGGCCATTGGCATGCTTTCCACATGATATCCACCCTTTATTTGGAGCTGTCAATGCTCTGCAGATATGCAGATATTTGCAGATATGTACTCCATTACTGGCGGAATACATTTCTTCAGATTACACTAGTCCTGCACGGCCAGTTTCCAGCTTCCTGGATCACAAATTTACCTCATTTGCATGGATTCCTCCTGCAAATGGGGGTAATTTGCATACAGGGGCTGGGTCAGTGCAGGAATAGTGCAGGAGCGCTTGTGCACATCACTACAGATTATTTCTGGATCACACGGCAGACATATTGCCTGACGGAGCCCCTGCACTAGTCCTGCACACTGTGCAGGGCTTGTAGAATCCAGGGGTTTATGTCTATGCAAAAGCGCTTACATGTTTTTTACTAAATAAATTGTTTGGTTTTATGCCGTGCCTGTCCTTTGCCTGCTTGGATTTCTTGCATTATTCTATAGTTGTCACCCACCCCCAATGTGATGACTCTACAAAGTCATGAAATTCTGCGTACAGTTCCACATTTAGGTTCTGAAGATATGGATAGCTATGGGTCTATCCTACCACCATTATGAAATTCCTGCATTTTTTACCCTGTCTTCTACTATCTGCTTGCCCTCAACCCATTGTTGACACTGTCATACCAAATTTTTTTTTCACATTTTTAATCTGAACAAAAAAATAGAATCACGCACACACAACTCACCCTGCCAGAAATGGTCCATTGAAAAGCCTTTTTTTCTTTGTCCTGAGCATTTGCATGCAGGTTGGTATCACACACCAATGCTGAGTGATAGTGAATGGCAATTAAAGTGAAAAGTTGAATATTTTAATTTCAGCTGCAGTAGCAATGTTTACTTCATGAAAATGTGTTTAAATTTAGTTTTATGTATTTATTTATTTATTGATATTTATTTACTGGCTAAGTCCGAATGGGTCACAACACCACATTTTCAGCAGAGGCCCAGTGAGAAAAGTTTAATTTAGCAGAGATAATAAAACAAAATTCAAACACATTACATAAGAAACGGTGGAAAATTATACATTTCCAAAATAATCAACAATTTTGTAAGGCAAAGAAATATACTAAAAATTTGTTACAAAGAGAACAATAAAATAAAGCAAAGTAAAACACTATATACAATTCTGGAGAGTTTTTTTCATAGTAGTAATAAGAAAATGTTGTGTTTTGTTTAATTATAACTATAAAATGTGAGAGATAGATTAGGACAAATTAGTATAGATGGGGAGGATGTAGTAGGGAAAAGATATGTAAAGTGGTAGAGATGGGAGGATATACAAAAACCGCAAGCAAAGCTGCAAACAAACAAACCACTGAAAAGGAGCAGCAACAAGTAGGAAACGTCCACAAGAAGTACGCCAAGTTACTATAAGGCACAATGACAGATCCAGAATCAACGCAAAGCACAGTAGAACAGTTTTATTTAACGTCTCACAAAAAAATTACGTTTTCGTTGCCCATGCAACTTCATCAGAATGTAATCACAGAAAGAGCACATACCACACCTCTTATATAACAATTGAGAAATTAATACAAGCAGCTGATATGTTAATTAATTCATTGTTTTAGCCTTAAGAGAGTAGTAAATTTCATGATGATAAAAGTTTTATCAAAGTATATTCCACATCATTAGATTTGTTTGAAACAATACCTAATACTTATTAAATACACTAAATGTTAAAAAATGGTACAGTTTAAAAACTTTTGCAAAATAAAAAATACAAACATTATAAGTAGTAATAAGAAAATGTTGTGTTTTGTTTAATTATAACTATAAAATGGGAGAGAGAGATTAGGACAAATTAGTATAGATGGGGAGGATGTAGTAGGGAAAAGATATGTAAAGTGGTAGAGATGGGAGGATAGCCAGGTGAAGATGAGGAAGTGGAAACAAGTAGACAATCTGTTCCGATAGGGGTGGAGAAAAGTAAAAAAGCAGATGTGATTGATGTTAAACCTGCTGTGTAAGTAGTACAGAGTAAAGGCAGAGTGCAGCCAGTACTTTGAAACGTTTGCTTTAACAATGATTAGGCTGCTGGATGCAATGAGCTACAAGTTCCCATGTGGTGTGTTAAGGTAGTTCATATGTCTGTAGTTTAATATTTTTTGCATGGTGTCATGGGTTTGATTACAGCTGTGTATCAAATTATTTCGTGACATTTTATATTACTAGCATATGTTTGATTGCACACATCTGTATTTATCTCCATTTACATTTCATTAACATACCATTTGAATAGTGCAGTAAGAAAGCATTTGGAAAAATATTCCAACCCCAGCAGAGAGAGACGGTTACCCTTATCCTGCACACACATTAATCTTGTTTCTACTGTCCTACCCCTTCTCGCATCCTATTGGTAGTACTTTTTGTACAGAGCGTGACAAATTAATAGAGGAAAATCCTGAGTATCACACAACAAAATGGTCTTAAATGTACAATAAACAATTCTGTTGCAATTGTTGGGAGGGTGGCCTAATGGTTAAGGTGTTTGCCTTACATACACAAGGTGCAGGGTTTGCATCTCACAAGGGATAAGTGGCTAGGCTTAAAATGGTTTGCAAGGACAGTTAGCCTAGTACTAATCTATGAACCTATCTCTCAGCTCTCTCACATTCCCTGTTCACCCCTCCTGCTTCAGTAAGATTTCACTGCTCCTTCAACTGTGTGATTTAAAGCACATGAAGTAAGAGTTCCTCTGTGGCTGATGAGATATTGTTCAATTCTATTCACTGATTTTTGTATGCTTTCAAGAGTTCTCATCCAGGCATTAGGCAAGTGTTATTGACTATTTTTAGCACATTATTTTTTGTGCAATTGCTGCCTACATTATGTGTTGAGTAACAATTAACCTGCCTTTTTCAGAATGTACTTGTCCCTGCCTCTCTCTTCCCCTGTCTATGTATCTTCCCCTTCTAAGTCATCAGTCTTTCTTCTCTGCATTTATGTAATGTCTGGCACATAGCAGAACCTGCAACTTAGGGTAAATGGAAGCACATAGCTTTTGGCAAAATCTTGTGAGTTTTTATCTTCGGATGCATTACATTGTTGCCATTATATACAGTCTGGCTACTCTTCTCTTGAACAAGCAAAAGAGTTGAATCTATGCCACATCTGATGCTCCAATTGCAAAGATTGTTAGGAAGCATGCTGCCCAAATATTCCTGGCTTTATTATAAATGCGTAAAATCATGACACCTGAAACTTGACCATAACACCTACCTATTCTGTACTCCATCAAATTCAGACAATGTAGTATGTGTATATCTTTATTTGTACAAAGGTCAGTAGAGAGCACCATAGATGAGTGCTAATCCCCAATATAACTTCAACATCTCAGGATATGATTATATATGTGCTAATAAATTGCCATCAACTGCACAAATGCGATTGCCAGCAATGCGCTTCAGAGAGAGAGTTAAACATTTTTACAAGGAATTCTTTGAGTAGGTTGTATGACTTGTGTATGTATGGAATTGTGAAACCAAGATATCTAGGTTTCAGACGGATGTTGTCTCATTTAAGTCAATCTGTTAAAGTATTCTGCCCTCCAATGGTTATACTTCCAACAGTTTTTCTATCGTGTGTAACTTTTTCACACATAATCCATCACTGTTTCTCAGAAGTGCACTGTGATATTTAGGAAGTGTGTTTGCCTTGTCTATCACATTGCGCAAGCATGAGACAAGACAACTTAAAGTCACACAATAAATGGTTACCATTTGCATGCAATTATCCCAGGATAAAATGTCATGAATGCTTTCTTGACAATGCACTATTTTACAGATGTGATTGTCAATGTCACCCCATACTGTGAATCAGGTACATGTCTCAGAGTAATGCATTGTACATAAAAATCAGTCCCCTGGATTCACTAATCTCCCATGCAGGACTAGCGTAGTCCTGCACGGAAGCACCAGTTTAGGAGCATGATGGGAGCGTGCCATGCATATTAATGAAGGCATGCTGCCTGACCTCCCAGGCTTACATGGAGTGTGTATGAGTGCAGGGGTGTGTCTGAGAGCACAGCTCTCAGAATAAACATGCCCCTGCAATGTAGAACAGCAGAAGCTGTTAAGAAATCAGCAAGATCCCTCATCGGTGTCCTCATATCCCCACCAACAGTCCCCCATGTGTACAACAGCAACAGGACATATAAATTAAAAGAAAAAAACTTTTATTTTCTTAAAAACTTGATTAAAGTTAACCATAGGTGTGAGGTGTGCCCATCGCTCAGCTATGGTTAATGCAGTTTAAATGGCTGAAGAGGATAACAAAGCAGATATATGCAAATGAAGCAGTATAGCAATAGTGTAGTAGGTAGAGCACTTGCCTTCTAAGCAGGCATTCTCAGTTTGAGTCCCATTGCAGCACATTCCATTTTCCATGTGAAATCTGTATATGAACATTTTTTTGCTCTTTAACCTCTGAAATAACATTTAAATGTGAACTGGAGTACTGCATTAAATGCACATGTGAAGTGTCAGTGTTATAATGAATAAGGCACTAGTAAGCAGGTTTAAGCACAAATGAGCAGTAGTAAGCATATATAAGCACTCACAAGTGTGTTTAAGTGCATTGCGTGGGGGCAAGCATTACACAGATTAAGCAAAGTATAAGCTGAGTGTGAGAAACTGCAATCAGAAGTAAGTACTGCTGAGCTCCGCACAAACCCATGCAAACCCGTTTACAACTGCTTTAAAGTGCCTTAATGTCTCTGTATCCAACGATCCGTGATCTGCCCAGCAACAAAATAAACAACTCCTGCAATGCTCGAATCCA
This sequence comes from Protopterus annectens, assembly GCF_019279795.1. Lineage (NCBI taxonomy): Eukaryota > Metazoa > Chordata > Ceratodontiformes > Protopteridae > Protopterus > Protopterus annectens. Next base: position 1,701,718,311 of record NC_056726.1, on the reverse strand, counting down.
GGACCCTGCATACCATAGGCAATTTGATTAACCACTAAGCCACCACAGATATACATAACCCTGATGTTTACACAAACTTAGTATCCAGCAATACCAGTCAACATTACAGGACATGTAGCTAAATATGTAGATGTGTGTGTGTGTGTGTGTGTGTGTGTGTGTGTGTGTGTGTGTGTGTGTGTGTGTGTGTGTGTGTGTATCCATATATAGACATACATATATATAAATACCTACATATAGATATATACATATGCAGACAACCATACATCCACGTAATTAGATAAATATACAGCAATATATATATATATATATATATATATATATATATATATATATATATACGTGTCACCTTTAAAACCTCGAAATCGCGTTTGCCCGACACGGAATCTGACGGGACGAGAATACCGACAACGCAGATGACCGACAAGGTGAGAACCCGACGGACTCGGTAAGTGTGCGATCGAGTGAGGGATTTAGTGTTAGGGAGCGGACAGGTAAGTGTGCGATAGTGAGGGACTGTGGGTTAGGGGTGGGTAATGTGAGTTAGGGTTAGGGTGCATGTAGGGTGTGTGTGCGATGGTGAGGGACTGTGGGTTAGGGGTGGGTTAAGTGAGTTAGGGTTAGGGTGCAGGTAGGGTGTGTGTGCGATGGTGAGGACTGTGGGGTAGGGGTGGGTTAAGTGAGTTAGGGTTAGGGTGCAGGTAGGGTGTGTGTGCGATAGTGAGGGACTGTGGGTTTAGGGGTGGGTAAGTGAGTTAGGGTTAGGGTGCAGGTAGGGTGTGTGTGCGATAGTGAGGGACTGTGGGTTTAGGGGTGGGTAAGTGAGTTAGGGTTAGGGTGCAGGTAGGGTAAGTGTGCGGTAGTGTCGGACATTAGGGTTAGGGTTTGGGTTAGGGATAGTGCATATGCTATGTAGTGTACTGTGTTGTTTACGTGTAGTGTGTTGGTGTAATGGTTTTCGGTGTTTTGCGTTGTCTGCGGTTTTTGTTGTTGGTCTTTTCGTGTCGGTCATTAGTGTGTCGGGCAAACGCGATTTCGAGGTTTTAAAGGTGATCCATATATACATGTGTTTGTGTGTATATACACAGATATATACACATATATATATATCTATGATATGATACATTACATAAGAATGAGATATGATCACAGGCACTGCCAATGGGGTGAGGGACCCAATCAACATACGTGTAACATGTACCATTACTCCCCCAGCCAAACAGGGGAAACATACAAACAAACACACAAAGTAAACAATCCACTGGTCCCCAAACTACAGGCAGGATACAGCCAGTTGGGGAAACACTGTGGACCTGCTAAGTCTAATCTAGAAACAAAGACAACCCAAAAATTACTGGGTAATTGAATTACCATCAGTACAATGACTCATCAAGGCAGGGTGCGTATGTACTCAGACTACAAGGTTGGGAAAGCCTGATGCCCCATGGGTCGAGACAATGTACAAGATGGGTCCTGAAAAGTGGAGAATGGGCAGTGTTTAGTGGTGTGGTTAGACCTGACCTACACCCAGAGAAAGGATGAGTGCTGTAGAGGAGGAGTGGTGCGGTGACTATGGGTATGAAGTTATGGGTCGAGACATGCAGGTGTTGGCTGTAGCAGTTCTAATCGGACCGCCTCGTGGATGTAAGCAATAGTGTGAATTAGGCAGAGCTGTCGCCTAACAAGCATCCATTTCCAGTATGATATATATATATATATATATATATATATATATATATATATATATATATATATATATATATATACATATATATACATATATATATATATATATATATATATATATATAGATATATGAACTGGAGTACCGCAAGAAATGCACATGGGAAGTATCAGTGTCAGACTGAATAAGGCACTAGTAAACAGGTGTAAGCACAAATAAGCAGTAGTAAGCATATGTATGTACTAGTAAGCGGGCTTAAGGCCGTTTGCACGGTGGTAAGCAATGCCTACACTGGTTAAGCAACTCTGAAGCTAACACCCTATAAGCAGATGTAACAGCACGTTAGCAGTGCTGACCTCCACGCAAACCCACTAACAACTGACTAAATGTGTCTTAACGAGTCTGTATCCAATGGCCCATGTTCTACCCAGCAACAAAATAAATGACTTCTGCTAGGCTTGAACACAAAACCCCACACACCATGGGCAAAGTGATTTACCACTACACTATGTCGGATATACCTAACCCTGATGTATTCAAAACATATCAACCAGCCCAGTCATTCAACAGTACAGTGAATGAATTCCAACATCTAAATGTATTTCTGTGAGCAAATATAGTAATATTTAAACAGATACAACATATCAATAGATGTAGATATCTACATATATATATATATATATATATATATATATATATATATATATATATATAGCATTATATATATATATATATATATATATATATATATATATATATATATATATATATATATATATAGAGCCACGCATCTGTAGATAGCAGTGGTAGACTGACAATTACAAATATGTCCATATGTACCACTAATGGGGTTGGGACACCCCAAAATAATATACGTCATGTACGAATAGGCATACCCCCCTCACAGCCAAACATGTCAGCCCTGCAATACACTATAGTGTTACAGGTCAGGTAAGCAGGACCTGACATGACATGTGCACAACTTGTAAAGAGTACTACAGCCCACCTGTATGATGTCAGGCCAGTATTAGTAACATATCATGCAGTACAGTGTGGCTCCCATAGGAAATGTAGAATATGGCAGCTATCAACATCCCCAGGGTGCATATACACAGACACATATATGCAGATACAGATATATAGATATATATAGCCATATCTGGATATATATAGATAAACATGTGACTACACAGATACATGCAGAGATATGTACAGTAAGATACATATGTAAAAGGTGCACACAATATGGAACAACCACTATGCCTACAGTTAACACCTTAACAACTGGACACTGTATGGGCCACCCATACAAATGACAATCGTTGCTTGCAACATATTCCCACAGAGAGGTCATAGGATATAACGCCACACACAGGTTTGCAGAAATGGATAACCTTTATTTGTGTAGTATTACAGTTGTATATGCCATGTATTATAGCTGTTCAGACACTGGCATCCATATAAACAGAGTAATGCAACTGTGAAACAGTTCTACTAATAACAGTAGTCTGGAAAGGTTCACAACTGTTGCTGTCCAAGCCAAGCCCTAAATATTGTACAATAGTAAAGACAGACTGGGCCACAGGATACCAAACTATCAACAGTATGTAATGCAGGTGTATGGTCCAGCAGCCGCTATCTACACTCGGTACAAAATCACTAGGTGGTAAAGACATCAGTTGACCAAATGGGATGTAACTGTTACATAACAAGGAATAACTAACACCATCACAAGCACACTGACAAACAGAACAGTCTGTATGACAGGAGACAGTAGGCCTGCATTAATCCAATGTATGTAAGTAGTGTAAATATAGGTGAAGTGTATGGTACTGTACATCCAGATACCTTAAGGCAGCCCACCCCTGATATTCCCACATGTTATAACAGCCTAGGGTATTTATGGTGCATACCCCCTAGGCTCATTAATACCGCCCCTTATACCCTTATTACATAAACTTGCCTCTGGACTGCATAAGGGCACAGATGTATTGTGTAGGTGAAGCCCACACATATATGGCCTCAGCCCCACCGCATGTGTGGGGGAGGCAACAGCAGTGGACCGATGGCAGCAATGGCAGTGTGATATACCCACAGCACACTACTGAACAACCCCCAACAGCATGTCATATATGTAAAGCTTGGTATGTAGGTGGAGGACAGAGGCTGGAACACAGGCACATACATGGAAAACTGTTGCCATACATTAAGCAATTTGCTGGTGTTACAGGATAGTCTGCAACATATCCTTAGTCAGGGAATTTAGGTTATAAACATAAATGGATGTAGCCATATACTGATAGCACTCAACACACACACTGCCAGTGTAATATCTGACACAGGACCTGTGTTGTGGACAGACACAACATGATAGGCATACCTCTGCCAGTAAGAGGATAGACCCACAGCTGAGCTATGCAGACAGACTGTATTCCAAGGCAAACTAGTATGCACACACACACCCTGTAACACCAGTACTATACAAAGCATAACACAGCTCTACTCACACTCTGTGTGTAGTTCTTGAACCTCCTACAAATATGTGGCTGCTCTGAGTGTGCTGGTTCTCCTGTAAGAGGTATTGCTACCTGCTGTCTGTAAAACTGATGCCCACACACAGGAAGGATGTCCATCACACAGGGAATGTAAAGGGACCACACCCACATGATGAAGGGATTTATAGTAGGTGGTTGCCATGACAGTGGTAATTGGAAGTACTACACATGTGTAATCATATATATATGGTTATCTGTATAATTATATGCACATATATTTCCACCATATGTCCTGGGCATGGAGTGTAGCCCTACTCTAGCCATTATAGTCACAAAGTCGCAGTTTAAGTTGATGTCAGGTATGTATAGTAGGTATATCAGTAGACTATTGCTACTGTCATTGGGATTGTCTTCACAGACATGGTGTGGGTGGGAGGTCACATCTGCTTATAACATGTGTGCCATTGGCTACTGACAGACATCCTAAGGACATCATAGTAAAGTACTGCTGCTAGCACATAATGCCTCTGTGGACTGCAGCAGAGATATTGGCCAATATATGTGGACATTCTGACACATTCTGTACAGTCCAGAGGTATGCACATAACCCCTTAGTGCAAAACATGTGTAACATGCCTGACAATATGGATGTAGACAGCCATGTAGATGGGTATAGCACATAACAAGTGATATACATTTGCTACCATAGGTTATGCATTCACACACTCCTGTCTGTCCTGATACATAATAACCACTGGTACAGGGGTGCCATGGCCACATACTACTCACTAGATATTGACATACATCTGTACAGCATCCCACTGCTCTGTCTGACATACATGACTTTTAAGGGAGGCCTGGCAGCAGTACATGTGGCAAGTATCTGCACATGACACCTCACTGGGTAAGTACACTAAGCTGCTAGGCATGTAACAATGCACTGTGCAGGCTACAGGCAGACAGACTCAACACTGCCCTACATCTCCTTTGTCTCACCTCATCACAAAAGGTTTCTCATCCAGAAAAAAAGATGTCATTGTTCCCCTCTACTCATCACTCATTAGACCCATTATAGAGTACAATGCCCCTTTTGGTATGTACCTCACAAGATATTTACAGCAATTGGAAAGGCTCAGAAATACCTCACAAAGAGGATTACTGGCCTCAAACAGATGCCCTACACAGACCATCTCAAAAAACTCCAGCTTTACTCCATCGCATATCGCCTACTCAGAGACGATCTCTGCCTAACATACAAAGCTATGTCAAACCCAGAGCTGTTGGACATGCTCCACTTAAAGAAATTCAATCCCTTTGAGCTACATGCTCTAGGGACCTAAACCTTGTCACCAAAATAAACAGAACATGCTGGAGGGATAGATTCCTGTCCCAGAGACTTACCATACTCTGAAACAGACTACCTATCTATGTCAAACAGAGCTCCTAATTAGCACTCTTCAGGAAAAATCTTGTTGATTTGATGGGAAATAGAAAATTCACCCCAGGGATCACTTATGTGGCTCTGCTCGACAGCGGGCACAGGAAAATTATTTTCTTGGGTGGCAAAAGCCAGGGTACATTTTTGGCTAGGCTTATATAGGCACTAGGGCCAATAGCCTAGTACTTACATATGAACCTATAAACTTATGGGGGTATGCACATGTACCTGCATATATAGTGGGCTCTACAGGCATGTCACAGCACAGGGTAAGATACACCTGTGTGAAAGTGCATAACCACAACCAATATGAGCACAGCCATGGCCACAGATGTTAAGCTAGCATAATATTACAGTATATGGACTATCTGTTCGACACCATCCTCATATGTGCTTCTCACAGACTGACCTTACATATACTGGGCTACTAAACAGTTTGGTCTGATGGCTGCCTGTGGTATGGGACATGTGTGTGTATGGCCCTACAAACATGTAAGCCAATATGGTACCATACATTGGATCAGCATGTAACATCATATAGGACAGAAACTAGAACAATGACATCTCCCACAGTCTGTACACAGGCTAAAGTACATATTAACAATGCACACACTGTCGGCATTCACCATAAGTACACAGACCTCAGTGCTGTACAAACATCCACAGAATGTCCAGGTTATGTCATGAAATATAACTCCTACTGTACATAACATGTGTAGCAGTCTGATATATCACTGGCTTGTTATCAGATATGATGACACTAATTATGGTATACAGCACATATGCACCACTTCATGCATGACATATGTACAAAGGTTGAAAGAGCTGTGGCTGGAAGCACATACACAGGGCGAATATTGACATGTTGCTGTGATAACCTCATACATTCACTGCTCTAACGGGGTGTGTTGCAACATATGTCATATGAGGGATATGAAGTCAGTAACTATCACAGCTTTCACCATTTAGAGGCTGCAATCCTCACATTACCTTCTGCAGTCCATAGGTAGATGCTCTGTGGGTAACACATGAAAGCAAAGGCACAACACACTGCCTAGTCTGCAGATGACCCTGCAGATGGGGATTCCTCAAAAACACGGAACTGACATGGCAGGTATTGAGACATGTAGGACAGCCATATCCACACACACACACACACACACACACACACACACACACACACACACACACACACACACACACACACACTGTGAAACCAACATTACTCTAAATGCAGTATTGCAGCACTTACAATCTGTAGGCAGGTCAGGCACATTTCTCTCCTGTGTGTTGCCCTGTTTCCACAGTGTATGTTGTCAGAGGTAAATCCCCAATCTATCTGAGATGCTGTTTGCCAAACAATAGATCAAGTTCCTGCTTTCAGTGAATGAAAAGGGGCAACACCAACATGATGTTCCTAGATATTGGAGTGTGTTTCCATGCAATTAGCTATGGGAATGTTACCACAGCTAGGGGAGGGCTGCAATTCATGCAGAGGCCATCAGCTTATCATGAGCATCATTTAAAATACACATGCTGTTGCCTAAGCAAAGTAGGTGTAGGTCTCCACATCCACCAGAGAGGGAGTGGGAGATGCAGACAGAGGCAAAGACATGTCAGGGAGGAGTGAGAGGGTAAAACTGAAGAATGTTTGTGTCACACACCTACCAGCACAGGGTATCAAACCCCTGATGACTATGTTGTGCTATTACATTTCTATGCAGTTGTTGGATGTGCCATGTGGGTTACCTGTTGTGGAGCCCTCAGAACATATATGTGATGGTGAGTGACATCTGCAACAGGGATACAATAGTTATATGGTAGGTGACATACCCATGCCTGTTCACACGAACAGTGCCAGAGTCAACACAGCCACACTCTCATAGGGATGCATACACATTGTTACACTTGGCAGGGCCAGAAGCACAACTCATCAGTAGTGGGATTGCCACAACACATCACTGTGCAGATATCACATGCACCACACGGGTCATACGGAGGTTGTATGGGCAAAGGGTATGAGGAGATTATGACATCAGATAACATGCTTTCGTATGCCAATGGGGGTTGTAGTGAGTGTGGATGTGAAAAGCTGCACCATACAATGCACACACACAAACATACAGGATGCCAGTATTGATATGAATGGGTGCATGTCTACACGGGCATGTGTTGGCCAACTGTGCCAGCCAGCTATACAAGGCTAGGTGATGGATATACCTTGGCATCAGGCCACATGACAATGGTCTGCATTGTGGCTCAGGGCTGTAGTTTCTGCATTTGCCCACACATGTGGGTATTGTATCCCCCATCCAGTCATCTGGGTGACTATCGTGTGTGGCCAATGCTGTGCATCGCTTGCCATGTATGTGTTCCTGAGTCCATGACATGGACGGTGTCTGGAATGTGCACATCTCTCACATGCATGTACAGTGACATGTGGAACTATACTTGGGGTGTCTGGCCTATGTTGTGAACACAGATTATCATCAGATGTGCCAGTCTTGCCCACTTGTGGTGGGTACTGGTAATGGGCAGCAGGTTCACCCTGCACCAACTTTGATAGCATGCTAACAGCATTCCCTGGTGTCAGTCACATCTATCCATATAGAGCATGTTGTCAGGCATGCTATGTCCTTTGTAGGTCACATGTGATGGCACCACAGGTGTTGCAGGTGTCCATTGAGGAACATAGAGGAGGTGCACTGTCTGCGTGTATGTGCATATTGGAAAGGGACCATGCCCTCTGTAGCCCACTGCTATCACTCCATAGTTACTATTAGTGGCCAATATGCAGTGTACTACCCAAATATTGGCTGTGGCCTAGGCATGTCTGTGTGTATGAGACATGGGTTGAGAGTGTGCCCTGGGTAATACTGGGGTTACTAACTGTGATTGCATAGCCTTGATGTCACATATCACTGGGTATGAATTTACACCCCAGCCTCTCAGCTATTTTACATATGTTATCCATGCATGGTGGACATTGTGATATATAGTAGGGCCACCATATAAGAAATATCCAAAAAACGCTCCATATTGGCCACACACCTCACCCACACACCTGTCATGTCTTGGAGAAGAACTCCTACCTAACTAGTTTATTACACTATAGCACTACACATTTATAGCACACGCCACAGAGATTATTGGAGTACTTCTTCCCCAAAGGTGTATATCACATTGGATGACATCAACAGGATTGCCAATGTAGGACATTTGAATTGTAGTGAGTATGACTAACCTAAAATGCATTGCTTCCTACACAGTGACACACACACAAAACATCCACAGCTGACATGTATCGGTATAGCATCCCTAACAGGGTTCTATATCACACTATAGCATGGAATTGTTATAGGATGAATCACACGGATTACTAGGGAACTCCTTCCCCAAAGGTGTATTTCACAATGAATGACATCAGCAGGATTGTCAAAGTAGGCCATTTGAAATGTACTGTGTGTGACTAGCCTAAAATGCATCACTCCCTACACGGACAGTGACACGCACACAAAACATCCACAACTGACATGTGTGGGTATAGAACTCCTAACAGAGGTCTATATCATACTACAGCATGGAGCTGTTATAGGATGCACAATGAGAATTATTAAGAAACTTCTTCCCCAAAAGTGTATTTCACAATGAATGACATTAGCAGGATTGCCAAAGTAGGCTATTTGAAATGTACTGTGTGCGACTAGCCTATAACGCATTGCTCCATAAACAGACATTAAAACACACACAAAACACCCAGAACTGCCATGGGTGGGGATGGAACCCTACCACAGTTCTACATCACACTACAGCTGTATGCAGTTAGAGGATGTGCTACAGAGATTACTGGGCTACAACCTCCCCAGAGGTGTATGTCTAAGTGGGTGACAGCAACCTTACCAAAGTTGAGTATATGAATTGTAAGGAGTGTGAGTACCCTAAAAAGCACTGCTGTCTACACAGTCAGACAGACACGCACACACAGATGCCAAGTTTGGGGTTAGAACACCTGCCTAACTACTTTATCACACTACAGCAGTACACAGTTACAGGACACGCTACTGAGATTACTGAGCTACAACTTTCCCAGAGGTGTATTTATAGGTGGCCTTGCCAAAGTTGAGTATATGAATTGTAAGGCGTGTGAGTACCCTTCAGAGACAGGCAGACACACACAAATAGACACACAGACAGTTGCCGAGTCTGGGGTTACACTCCTACCTAACTAACTTATCACACAGCAGCAGTACACAGTTATGGGATGCCACAGAGATTACTGGACCACAACTCTCCCAAAGGTGTATTTCACATTGGATGACTTCAGCAGGCTTGTCATGCATGGGTCATAACCCATTCATCTATGGGTTGACACTCCACATGCGGGCACACACAGGGTCATATGTCACAGGTACATGTATACAGCTGCTAGATGACTACTTCCTTTTACAGTCATGTTGCACAGCTGGCACATACACTACGTAGCCTGTAATGCTGACAGATACTGGTGGCTAGTATCTGCAGTGAGTGACATCTGCACCTCATGTGTTTTGGGCCCTTTGGCTGTGTGCTGGGGGGGACAGGCTTGGATGGCTCCTTGTCACAGTCACCCTCTTCCACACATCTATGTACATCTACCTTTGACTTATTATAGTGTGTTGTCCTGACATATATGTCTGTATTCCTATCCACTGTGTGTGCAAGCCATTGGTGCATACTGACTAGTGTCTGCACTAACAACTGCAACTGGCAGATATGTCCGATCCACTGGTGTTTGCAGTCATGGCCTTCCTGTATTGAAGTGTGGGAGCATGCCCAGTATGACCCTTCAGTATGTTGTTGACTGACATTGCCTTCATTTCTCTGTGTGTGTGAGCATGCTCAGTAAGACCTTTCAGTATGTTGTTGGCTGACATTGCCTTAATTTCTCTGTGTGTAAGCATGCCCAGTATGGCCATCTGTATTGAATGTGTGGATCATGTCCAGGTAGTCTGTGCAGTAGTGCTGACGTTTGTGTTGTACACCAACAGGTAGCATGCTGTCTTTGCAGGGTATCCATCCATCATTTAGCTTTGACTGTTACTACATGTCTGCATAGCAGGGGAGCACACCTGACTGTTTCCACATTTCTACACAGGAGTGGGGGTGGCATACCTGATTGTTATTACATTACTATGTAGGATGGGGGGCATACCTGACTGTTTCTACATTTCTACACAGGAGTGGAGGGGGGCACACCTGACTATTATTACATTACTATGTAGGATTGGGGGCACAAGTGACACTTGTACACATTTGCTATGACTGTACTGGTATGTCATGTACTCCATTTCATTCTGTATTGCTAACTATCATGCTGACTAGAGGCATCCCAGTGTACTACAGATAGTAGCTTTGGTTGCCCTACATATTATTGTCTGACTTCCTACTGTTCAGAACTAACACCCCACTGTCTGCCCTGCTGTAGTCTGTCTGTGTAGGCCTGGGGGAGAGGTTAACCATAGCCATCATTCTGGGGCCATAGCACAGGCTCTGTTTTGGGCTTGTCTACACCTGTCTTGCTGGCTGCATCTGTTGTTAGGTATGGGAACCATCCTGACTGGCATGTGTGGGTCATATGGGCACACATGTCACTCAGCATATTTCTTGCAGTGGGTTTTGTCACCCTGTGTAGTACTGGCTACTATGGTGACTCCAGTATGTGTTACAGATGTCAGGGTGCCACTATGGGTGTCTACTGTCTGCTGCCATAACATTCAGACACCTAATTCTCTTGCATGCTCACATCCATACCATAGCTACAAAAAATGACACATTCTACTCCATTTGGCAACTAGTAGGTTGATAGACTTACCTTGAGGGTGTACCAAACCTGCAGATGGTGCTGGAGGGCTGCCTATGTCAGATGCACATAGTACACTCCCTATACATGGTTGAGTACAGGTAGTGTCATATGTGGCATCCCTTTTACTGTATGTGCGAGTCAGAAAGAGATGTAATTCCCCTGGGTTCCTACTGTGTCAGTGCATGTGCTATGCGCTGCCTCATTGCCAAAGCCAGGGCATACTGGTCATGCCTTCTTCTGACTGCTGGGGCAGGCTCAGGTTGTTCCTCCTCTGGGTCAATCTGTGCCTGTGCAGGCCTTGGCATTGGTGGGAGGCTGTGTAGGCCCTGCCCCATGTTGTTCCTGCTGCAGCTTTTTCTGCAGGGTCATATTGTGTAGCATAGCACATACCATAACAGTTTAGGTACACGCAGCTGGTGAATACTGCAAGGCTACACCGGATATGTCAAGACACCAGAACCGTGACCTGAGCATCCCAAATACATGCTCTATTATATGTCTGGCCTGTGCGTGTGCCTCATTATGGCGTTCATGTTCAGGGCTGTGTGCATTTCTGATGGCTGTCATCAGCCACAGCTCCAGTGTATACCCAACACCCCCCACTAGGTGACCATAGGGGATTTCCCCATTGGCAAATCTCTGGTACAGCTTCATCAGATGCCATATGTGGGAATCGCCATAGCTTCCAGGGCAGCCAGTACAAAGATTCATTATAATGCCCTGGGCATTGCATACGACCTGGCAGTTGACAGAGGGGATGCCCCTGCGGTTGATGTAGGCCCTACCCTGCTCACTTGGTGGTGCTTTGATGCAAATAGTGTGCAGTGTATAGTATCCACTACCCCAGGGTATTCTGCTATTTGGTGGAAGAGACGCATATTGCTGGTCAACACCTCATGGTTGTTGAGGAAATATACGTGCTCACTGGCTTGTGCTGACATGGCATCCAGGAACTGGTGGAATACTCTGGATGCTAATACCTGTGAGATCCCCATGGTATCCCCAGTTGTGCTTTGGGAGATACCTGTGGTGAGTATACCTAGGCCTACACATACCTTGGTATCCACTGGGATGGGTTCCCCTTGTTCAGTTTAGTGTGTCAGGTGTGGCCGGCACAGCTCATAATTTGCTGTAGGAGGTCTCCGTCCACCCTATATCACTCCACTATCTCCAGCTCATGTAGCCCTTGGTAGATTACCCTGGGTCTGTACACTCTTCTCCATCTCCTCACTGTGGGTTGTTCGGCAGCTTTCACATCCTCACCACCCTCAGCTTCTTGCACATGTTTTTCTATGTTAACTGCCATAGCCCTTCTAATTTTGTAGGTTTGTTTATTAAAATTTCCCTGCTTGTATACACTGGTGGTGTAGAGTGTGGGAAAAACCAGAGGGGAAGGTGTTTGCTTAGTTTATAGTAGTGTTCTGGGCTGGGCTAGTCTGCTGCCTATGTAATTGGCTGATTCTGATACATTTCACCTGCAAGCTAAGCTAGTTCTCCTTGATTACATTCCTACTGCTGTTTTCCCTTCACATTGCCTTCCTGTTTAAGCCTGTGTGTGCGCTGCACAAACATAGTGCTCAAATGTCCACAGAGCTGCTATTTCCTGGTTTGACTTCTTTTTTCTTCCTGTAAAACCCTGTTTGCGGTGAGCACACCTGCTTACACTTTGTAAAGAGCGCTAGGCAGGTTTATTCACACCCCCTAGCTTAGCCGTGCTAAGCAAGGAGCAAACCAAGCCACAGACCTCCAATCCGCTTACAGAATGCCTGATAAGCACCCCCATGATGTCACCTACCTCCTAGTCTTGCATCCGGTTATTCATACTCTTACACTGTTGGGACCTGCCTCACATGCTGGGGAAAACTGGAATTCACTATCCTTCCCCTCATTTGCATAGGATTGCCTGCTAATGCATAGTTACATTTCTCACACTGATGCTCCCCCCTTAGCAACCACTACTCACTGGCCATGTTGTCTTCTTCCTGCCATTGTCTTACATGGCAGAATACTGATTTTAGTTAGAATACTTATTTTAGGTTTATTTTGTTATTTTTCCCTCCGATCCCATTTGCGCACCGCTGCCTTATGCTTAAACAGCCGTGATTGGCAAAAAATATATATAAATTGATTTTTTTATTTTTTGTGGTGTTTGCAATGCCAGTGGCCTTATACTTGGCCATTGGCATGTTTCCTCAATGATATTCATCCTTTATTTGGAGCTGTCATAGCTCCGTTTTGGATTTTGCAGAAATGTACTCGGTTACTAAACGAGTACATTTCTACGGATAGCACTAGTCTTGCACGGACAGTTGCAAGCTTCCTAGATTGCAAAAATCACCTCATTTGCATGGATTTCACCTGCAAATGGGGTGAGTTACATACCAGGGCTTAGTCTGTGCAAGATTAGTGCAGGAGCGCATACGCACGACCCTGCAGACTGTTGCTGGATCACACGGTAGAGATATTGCCTGCGTGGGCTCCTGCACAAATCTTGCAATCCGTGCAAGCTTTTGTAACTCCAGGGGAGTATGTAAATCTATGGCATTACATGGGACAAGTGCAGTGCTGTTACTTTGGCCTGTACAGACATGCATTTGTCCCAAAATCTGTGTTGCACAGTAGTTGATGTTCCAGCTGGTGACATTTTACTAATTATAAATGTGGTTGAGAATTCATACTGTATTCTCTAGATTCTGAAAATAGACAGGTGGGAGGTTTAATTCTCATGGTGGTGAACTTGTATGTGATTCTAGTGACAGGTAAGTATTGCCTCAATGACAGTTACACTGTGTCAACTTCCACTCAGGAGAAGAATTTAACTTTGGACTGATCTCCCTCTGCACATTATCCCACATTTAATATGAATGTCCTCTCTGCAACACAATGATAAGGTCATCCTGTAAAAGTGCACTTTTTTCCTTTAAGAAGCAGTCTTCTCATGTGGCACCTGCAGCTAACTCTGTGCTCAATAGATTTTGTAATTTTATTAATTTATTTATTTTATTTTATTTTACATTTGTTTACTGGGAGAATTTGACTGGGCTTCCCAACATTGGTTAACTAATGTGACTGTGTGTACTGTTCTATACAATTATGTCCATAACAACACCCTTTTTCTAAACTTCCCTTTAGGAGATGTATTTTCACTGGCAGAGGGCTACCCTATAAAATGGTATATCCCCGAGGTAACATCCAGTTTTGGAAACAAAAAGGCAACATTGTGCTATCAAAATGAACTACATCACGGTTGTAGTATGAATTATCCTGTAGTGCTGGATGTTGATGATGTAATCCCTAGAATGTGTAAGTACAGAGGGAAGAGGTTTGAATCCAACAATGACTGACCACTGTGTGTGTCTGTTGTACTGTGTAGACAAGGCTTCTGATGCATGTAGTATGTTTAGCTTTGTAGTGTTACTGTCCACTACAACCACCTTCATACCTTTTTTTAGAAGAACATCACTGTATTAAAGAATGGTGATGGCATACATTCAATGTAACGTCATCCATTCAAATGTGCGCTGTCAGAGTTGTAAAACATCTCATGTGGCACTAGTGGTTCAGTGTTCTGTACCCTGTGATCTTAATGTAGTCTGTACAAATCCAGCCTTTACTTCTTAGACTCACTTCTGTCTGTATGTCTGTGAATGTGCATAAAAGTAACAATGTTATCAGACAGCTATTTGTTGTGTACATGTATGGATGGAGATTCATAGTACAATGATTTCTGCTCATTTTTCACAAATAAATGTTTATTTGATAATGTTGATGACACAGGATGACACTTGGCTTTCCCATGCAAACTTCTAAAGATTTTCCTGTGGTATGAGGACATCAGATTATGTTCTGTCTGCTGTTGCCTTAGTAAGGCATATGTTTAAATCTGTGATTATCCACACATTGTGCCTGATTGCCATTCTCCCATCACAGTGATGACAGCATTACATGTCATGTGTGTTTGGGTATAACTAACAGCAGATAATGTTGTGTGAGAAGGAGACATATAGTAACACCTTTTTAAAGAAATTACAGGCACGCATAACCCTTGCAGCAATAACATGGTGTTAAGGCTTTAAACAGCTAAATACATTACAGTTTTAACAATACTTGTAATGTGGCATGTTCATTTTTCACAATATCATGAAGCTTCTGTCATCACATAGTCAGGTGTTCAAAATCTACATTGACTGATTGTAAGCATTGTGTCCTAATGCTATTATGCATGAATGACATCCACTGCTCTTATAATGTGTGTGATTACAGTGGAGGAAGCCTCCTCTATCCCTTTTATCTCATAAACATTGCTTGCAACAGAATTATATGATGTAATGACTTCACACAAGTGGAGGCTCACACCTTTGTAAAGACTTACACTGTGGTACACATGATTAATATGCATCATTAGTTAGTGGACTTGCATGAGTTGCTGTTTAATTCTAACAAAGAGCAACATTATATGAATGTACTAACATTACACATACAACACCACATGAAATTATTATTCTCATTTCATATTTTGGAAAACAAAATAACAAGTCATTTTGTAATCTCCTGCCAGTGAAGCAGTTGTTCTGAGAATGCCATGGTGTGACTGCTCCTACAACTCATGCATTGAGTAATGACACGTAAAACATATCTACACAGGTAAATAGTGTGGTTTCATTCTGTTAAAATGCTATTGTACAAAACAACAGAAACTGTTTCCTTGGCAGAGGAACATTAACATTGCACTGCATGTGGAACATTAACATAGTTACCATCAGGTCTTCATTTTGACAAACTCATACTGTACAAATTATCCTCAGATGTCCTTATTATTTCACAGATTAATTTCATGTATTTATGAAAAGATTCATTGCTATGTCCTGTGGCAGACACAGTCAATACACAACTTTGTAGAGTGTGTAGTATGACAGGTATGGGGCTGAATCTAGTAACAACTGTTTGTCAAATAACTGTATCACACAGGAGTGGCTTAGGCAAAGAAAGTATTTATGTTACACTCAGAGGGCAGCAGTTTTAAGGCACCACCCTCCAAGGTATGGGATCCATACCCGGAGAGAATTGCTGTAAGCCCTTCAAGTGTGTTCATTCTGGCACACACACAGAGTGACTATTTCTATGGCATAACAGGTTGAAACACATCTTTCTGATATCTGTTCAGGCACGTGTTCCAGTCTGGCGTAATGCAAATGTCGTGTATTTCATTCATTGTTCACAGGCATTACTTAATTTCCATGTATGAATGTACTGTATTACAGCTCTTCTTCCAAACATTTAAATATTAGTGCAGCTCTTTTCTTCACACTGTACAGCTTTATATTACATGAGGACTTATATAACTTTTCTCACTATATGGTATTATGTAAGATTATCATGAAATATGATGACTGGGCCTGTGTTAGGACACGTTCTTATTTGCACATTTGTTTATGTGCTGTTATCCCAGCGTTCGGTGTAATGTCTTCTGACCATGCTCAGTGTAATCGTGTAGTAGATGTGCTCCATTTAAGAATGGAGACCTTGAACTACTGCAATGCCATCACATCTGTGTTGTCATTTGTCACTTGTGCATTTTGAGTGTTATTATATTGTTTAGGATGTGCATGAATATAACATGCTTGTCCAATACATTTGTTAAAGCAATATATCCCTTGTCTATGGTTGTCAAATAACAACTAATGGTGAAACATATCCCTTTCTGATCTGCATTTTCTTGTTTATATGTGATGAAGTGGAGAACACAGCTTTACTGTCAGCTGTCACACATACATTCCCTGTATATACGTGTTGTTCAATAACTATGCAACTAGCCCCTAATTCAGCCACTGTCCTTGCTAACTATTATCTCAACTGATTATGTTATCAATATTAATGCCACATTTACTCTCCTTTCTTATAATGTTGCATTATTTCTTTCAAACATCCATTGTTGGCATGTCCAGTTTTAGTCATGTGTTTGGGTAAAACATTGGAAGCAGAATTAGTTATCATTATATGGATGCCTTTCTCTTTAAAATGTTTTTTTGACATAGTCACATTGGACTGCATTAACTGAGTACATTGTCTTCATTAACCTCCTCCTCATACTTAGGACTGCACTATTAACAGTGAATTTCGAATACATTCTCCCCATTTAATTTCCCCTGCATCTTATGTCCTGTAATAAACTTGTTCTTACTTCATATAAGCTGTCCACACATGTTCACATAAAGTGTTTACCCTTCAGGCAGTCGGTTCATAGGCAACTACTATGCTACCTGCCTTCTAAGCCATTTTGAGCCTAGCCAGTTTCTAAAAGGTGAAAATCAAACACTGTACCTTGTGCCTGTGAGGTAAACACCTTAACCCTCATGCCAACTCTCCCCTGGCTTTGTTTACTCTGTGTGCTCATGCCCTCTACACCATTTCATGGCCAACAACACTGCTGCTAGCCATGACATGGTGCTTGGAAATGTGTTAGTGTGATGAGCAGCAAGCATATTCAACGAGCACTGCTGCTTGTCCCATTAATGTGATGTAATCATGTAGGCTTCCGTAAAGCCTACATGATTGTTAACAAATCCCAGGGATAGTCTAAAAACCCATCCTGATTTTCCTGTAGCTAACAGACTCCTGGGAGATGATCCATGCCTTGCCTTCCAAGCTGTATCAAATCCTGCTGTCTGTGAACTCATATCTGACAAAAAGATAAACTCCTTAGTAAATATCCATTCTGGAGATCTATAAAATATCAAGAAATAATTATTCAGAATAAATTTATCATCCTTCATCCCCATCACCTACGGAACATGATTCTCTACATATTAAACTCTTAAAAATCTTAGGAAATTTCAAGCTTCAGCAGATGAATGGATGGCATCCCATAAATGTTTCCTAGGGCTGCTTGCCCACAGACTTCTACCATGGCAAGCCAGTCATTTTCAGATATCAGTCCTCCATATTCCTGATCTACTTCTCTTTTCCTTCAATGCCCCCACCCTTCCACTGCTTCCCTTTCCCAGACCATAATGGCATTTAAAAATATTGACTGTGTATATATCCTAAGTTAACTGCACATCCTACCATCCTCCTCTTAACTCTTAGTTTACCTTCAAGTGCTCTTTTTATAGGCTATTGTTGACTCAGCCTGCAAGTGTTAGCACACTGGCTTAGCATGAACCTATGAAATAATCCTAGAAAGTGACTGATGGCTTGTGCATGTTCATCAGGACATCATCCAGATGAGACATCCTGTGAGGTACTTGGTCTCCACTGGAGGTTGCCTGGTCATCATATTCTTCCCTCACCCTCCCCTACCTGGGATGACAAAGTTAACCATCAGCCACTTCATCCTACTGCCAACAGGTTCTCTTACTTTGGTTGCTGGATGCATAGATGGGCACCCGGCGTCTCCACCATTGGATTGGCTGTATTTTTAATCATCCCCCATGAATATTTGTCAAATATTCCAGAATGCCTGGTTTCTCAAAAAATCTCTCCATAATGATTAGTTTTCAGCTCCCCCACATCTTAACTTCATTACATATGTAAGACACAGAAGATACAATGCTGCAGGTCCTTCTGTTGTCAGGAGGTAATTCTCAACTTTCAGAACTCTGAGTGTGTGGTGTACAGGGCATATTCAATAAGCCCTACATACCTCTGAGCTATGTATGTGTGGTGCTGTTCATGTAATTATATTCACGAAGTTCACACAGTTGAGAATCTCACCCCAGAAGGGCCCTGCCCTGTATCTCATACACATGGTGGGCTATGCCTTTGAATCCTCCTTAAGGTCAGTTTGGAAAGCTAAACAACAAGGTAAAATTGTAGATACTTTTGAATTTGTAAAAGTTATTTGTCTAGTTAACATAACATAGCTGTGATTAATGTTTTGAGAACATCAATAAATTCTTGTAGCACATAGAATTCATGCTTTTATGTGTAACAGAAGAGCAAATGTTTGTTTCAAATGGAACACTACATCACAGAACAATAATGAAATGTAAAGATGAAAAAGATGTACTCATGGAGATAAAAATGAAAAGAGAAAAGGTGATGCTGCAGTAAAACTTAATAAAACACCGAATAATATAACAATTTCGGAACACACGTGGGATGTATTGAATTAGTGTGTGTGGATGTGAAAACAGGGTCAGAAATAACCATAAACATAAACCAATAGTAGCAACAACCAGAGGATGGATGAATGTGAATAGTTCCCCAAAATTTAAAGAAATGTGCACACTCATGCTGTTCTTGTGTCAGAAACTATTTACTTGGAATTGGGAAGGACATGCATTGAAACATGGACTAGTGTGACTTAAAGAGAATTTATTTATGGAAAGGTTAAAATGAATTATTGTGGTATTACTCAAGAGTCAGTCAAAATTATCGCTACTGTGAGATGTTTTGGGAACATCGCAGTAAGGTGAAATTTAATTACAATATGTTGAAATATGCCCAGCAGACAAAATTAAGTAAAGAACTATGTAAACATTTAAAGTATATTTAAATGCAGGAAAACATGCAAGAAAGAAAATAATATGTAAAGAAATGAACGGAATGTTAACGATTACATGACAAAGCATTTGTGTTATTGCTAAACTGAAATAGTTATGCCCTGTAATTAATCAGCTACAGTAATAACAGTATTAAAAACTGAACACCTCCTCTTTTATTTATTTGTTTTTATTTATTTATTTATTTATTTTTTGCTAGATGCCTTGGATTCTCTAATATCTGTATTACCTACAGGAAAGTCATGCAACTGAGACCTTATTTTAAGATAACAAAAAAGTACTTCAGCATCCCTCCTCCTGCTCTGTGGGGTCAATGACATAATATAAATACAAGCATCTGATGTAATGATATAATCCAAAGCCTTCAGACCTTCCCAACATCAAGGATAAGTAAACTGTTTGCTGGGCCACTAATATTTCAAACTATTTTTGTAAGGCAATAATTATTTTAGTATTTGCAGTGTAACATTTGAGCTGCTGAGTGTACTAATACTCCGACTTTGCATTCATTATTTCTGGCTGTGATACGTTTGTTTAGTTTCTGCTGATTCTAACAACTATTTAAACATGGGATTGCAGACATATACACTTCCCTAAACATCATTTCTTTAATTAATAGATTAATTAATCAATAATTGTATATGTCTTAACCAGGGTTGGGCACTAATCACAATGGACTCCTTTTAGTCTCGGCACAGAAGGTACAGGAGACAACGATTTTACACCGTTTGAAAAGGATAGGAAAAGCAACACATTATGTAGGTAGAGACAAATGTTCAGTTATACAAAATATTTATGTAAACGTTGTGAATTACATATCCAGCAGGCAGTTAATTAGAAAACTATGTGTTGTACCTTTAAGCATGGTAAAGAAATATTAACTGTGGTAAGGGTGAGGATAGTGATATTTAAGTTATATATCCTGATTCTGATTTGTTTGATACTGTATTATATGTTAATTAGCAATGCATGCAACTATATCTTTAATTGTATTATTTATTAAATGTTCTTGCTCTCGCTAACCCTAGAAGTAGATAAAACTGATACTAGATAGCTTAAGTGCACTAAATACCTAGGTACAGTGGTAGATTATAATAAGTGTGATTCAGACTGCTGCCCTGGATCTATAGCCTTATATA
The DNA here is from genome assembly GCF_019279795.1 of Protopterus annectens. NCBI lineage: Eukaryota > Metazoa > Chordata > Ceratodontiformes > Protopteridae > Protopterus > Protopterus annectens. The sequence continues at coordinate 1,701,697,209 of NC_056726.1, read as the reverse complement.
GAAGTAGGGTGCTACAAGTAAAGCTGACCTATTTTTTAAATTAAATAAATTATATATTTCATAACATTCCAATAATTAAAGTAGCACTTATTCAAAGCAGCAACAACAGCACTTTGTGGGGTAGGAATTGTGCCCCTGACCTGTCAGTTCATTAGCCATCTGTTCTTGCCATCCCATAATTTTATTTACTACAAAAAATGTCTGCCCACAGTTGATAGTGTTAAATGTTCTTTTCCTGAATCTAGTATAAGCAAAGGTCTTCTTCTAGAGAAATTAAAACGTTGGGTTGTCCTGACATGGGCCGAATCGTCTTTAGTCAAACAATATCAGTTCTGGCATATGTTTTTTTTAACCTTTTCAAAATTATCTTGGTTGTATTTTATATTTTTAAGTGCTGTTGATCTGTATAATAAAAATAAACTGTGATTTTCTTAAGTTTGGGAGGAAATGTTGTCCAAAAAGAATGACATGACTTTGGAATATTATGGAAGGTAAGGCATAAAAATGCTTTTGGAATGCAATTCAACATTAAAAACTACCATTTTATTTCTGTCATCTGATATACCTTTAAGTCCAGGACATTTACATAGTTCTGAGATTTGCACTTGCAATATTGTAATTTCATGCATTTTCAGCATTATATTTGGTTGTTTTACCCAGTCCTAAGATCTTTCTGTTATTGTTATTAAAAAAATCAGGATTGTGAGACATTTTCTTTCAACTTTTCATTAGCCGTTCAAAAACAAACTGAAAAATTCATTGAACATCAAACATACATTTGGTCAGTCAATATTTACTGCATCAATGGGAGTTTATACTGTTACTTATATAAATCTCATAAAGTCTAAGCAACAGTATAGCATATTTCTAAAGTGAAGTAACATAATTAATTTGTTTTCTTTTCAGGTATAGATTCCTTAGCAATTCCATTAACAAGCTATCATACAAGTATGTCAACCACTAAGTTCCTCTTCTCCCTTTAAACAATATAAATAGTTGTATGAAGTGTCCAGACTTAAATTTACTGCTGATGGGAAACTATCAGATGTATGTATCTTCAAGAAATGTAACCACACCAGAAAAAAAAAAAACAAACAAGAGTAAAGTATAATAGGAAAAATTATGAAAATGAATCATTTTATGTAATTATGTAAATGTTTGAGTTATTTAAGCTAGTTACAGTAAATGGAGGTAGAATACAATAACATTTCTTTAACGCCTTATCTAAATAAAATTTCACTTGATGTATTTAGATTATTTACTTCCTTTACTATCATACCTCTATGTATCTTATGTATCATGTTTTATATCTCATCCTGAATAGGAAAGGGAAAGACCATTTGAATTTGAAGCTGGTAGTTTAATCTTATTAAGTTAAGTTATCATTCCGTGGTGGTGCAGTGGTAGCATTGTTGCCTCACAGCAAGAGGTTCTCCCATTCGATTCTCGGCTGGAGTGCCTTTTGTGTGGAGTCTGCATGTCCTCCCGGCGGTTGGGTGGGCATTCGAAAGACATGTGTAAATGGGCGTGCCTTTGCTGAAGGTTGAATGTCGAGCTGGCACCTCGGCATTCCTGAAAATCTACTGCCAATCATTAGCGGACGGAGTTCTGCTGTGGTGACCCCTAACCGGGAAAAGCCAAAAGACAACAACAGCAATTTAATCTTATTAAGTACAAGTAGTAAAATCTGTTTTAACATTAGCTGAATTCCACTTTCTGTTAATTTGTTTGCAAGTTGCAGTTAAGTAAGCAATAATGCCCTCCAGGGTGTGTGTGTGTTAATGTGTAATTAATCCCCGCCCAGGGGCAGAGGGCTTCTGCACACCAGGAAGGGTGTTAATTACACATTAACACACAACCTGGAGGCCATTATTGCACTTGGAGAATGGGATCTCTGTAAAACTATTGTGTTTTACTTACTTATTTTTTTAAATACTATATTATTTTTTGTTGTATATTTTTGATCTACAATAGTTCCTCCGCCTAATGTTTCAAACTTTCTGTAGTTTATGTTAATGGTGTTGGAGGAAGCATTTTATGGCAGCAGTAGTGCAGCAGTAGCATTGTCACCTCACAGCCAGAGGTTCTCCAGTTCAATTCTCGGCTGGGGTGCCTTCTGTGTAGTCTGTATGTCCTCCCTGTGTTCATGTGGATTTCCTCCGGGTGCTCCCGTTTCCTCCTATGTTATAAAGACATGCGTCTGGAGTGTTTCTCCCTTGGCCTATGCTGAAAATTGGCATTGTTCCAAGTTGGGTGCTCCGATTTCCTCCCATGCTGTAAAGACATGCATATGGAGTGTTTCTCCTCAGGCTTCCACTGAAAATTGGCTTTACTGCAAGTCCGACTCTCCTGGTAAACAAATGTTAAAAAAAAAAAAAATACATCAAAAATATATAAGAAAATAATATAGTACTTAAAAAAGAAATAAAACAACAATGTTGCAGACAGCCCATTCTCTCTCTCGCATGCACACTCACTTCTGCTTTCATACACATTCACTCACAAAAGACTGTTTTCACTCTCTCTCTCACACACACACACACACACACACACACACACACACACACACACACACACAGTCACTCCTGTTTTCATAGATGCATTCACTCACACAAGACTGCTCTCTGATCTCTCTCTCATGCACACAGTCGTCTTTGCTTTCGTACATGCATTCACTCACACACAGACACGCAGACAGGAAAATAAACGCACACATACATACACACACATGCACTTCTTCTTTTTTTTTTTTTACAGTCGGTAAACAGAAAAAACGCTGCTTAGGGAATGTAAAAGTAATGGTGGCCATTAGTTTTTTAGCAGTCTGAGCTCCTGGCAGCTTGATATGCTCCTGTGAGGTGGCAGACTTGTTTTTCACCAGGCATTACTTGTACATTAATACCCTGCTGGAGAAGGTTCATTCTCCAATCAGGCTGCTGATGTCTAGTTTGTCCATTCTCTATGTTTAGATATGGTAGCCATACATCTCTACTACAGACCATATTTTCCTGGACAAATCTGTCAGCTCCAAAGCAATTGTAGAGGATGCACTTTAACCACCAACCTGTTTGTAAGTCTAGTCTATCTCATTTCTCAGGGGGCTCAGAAGGGTGCATAAAATTTTGTTCTTATGTTATGCCTCAAAGATACCATTATTGCATTCCTATCAAGTATAAATCACTGAACAGAATATATGTAGGAGCTTAGCAGGGATAGCAGATGCTCTGTTAAGCATTTTCATGAAATACTGTACAAATGAGGGAGGGAATTTCATAGCTGCAAACATTATTTGTCTTTTCTGTCACTATGTTAAGGAAAGGTTTCTGTAAGATTTGAGTACTGACAAATTTTATGGAGTAATATTAAAATATCATGCAACCAGCAGTATTGGAAAGATGAATTGTGATTATCGCTGCATGATCTTGCTATGGTTTCTTTAAAAAAGTTTAGATTAGCGCAATTAGATGCATTGTTGTCTTTTCTTTGGTACTGATTACTTGAGCATATATTGCAGCTAGAACTCCTGTCTATTGCCTGTCAGTGAGTTAGATAAATGTTGCAATTGCAAATACCAGAAGAGCTACTATAGCACATGCAGCATAATGCAAGGTTGTTCTTGTATCCACTGAGCACTTTCAGTCAAAGAGCTTAGTGTGCTGCAGTGTGTGGGTGTGAGTTTGTGAGTTTGTGTGTGTGTGTGTGTGTGTGTGTGTGTGTGTGTGTGTGTGTGTGTGTGTGTGTGTGTGTGAGAGAGAGAGAGAGATTAAAATAATTTTCTTGAAAAGCAGTTACCATAGGTAATGGGCAATGGTGACACTGTGTTTCATAGAAAGAGTGGTGAGACAGAGCCTTGAGGTGCTTGGCCAAAGATGACTCTCTGTAGCTGATCAGTGTAGAGTCATAGTGGGGGTGTGAATGTTTGGAATCCTTAACCTGGGAAATCCGTGTGTTTTTCTCCTTATGCTTTTGAGTCCAGGTTGCATTTGGTTAATTGGTTACGAAATCAGATTTGTTTTTTTTCTTTTCTTTTCTCCTTAAAGCTGTTGGGTTCCCATGGTGATATTTAAGAGATCACCCCTCTTGTAAACATCAGAGCTATGTGGGGCAGTAGAGCAGATTCAAGAACCATAGCCCTGTCCTTCACGTATGGATGACAAGTGGTGTCATCAGTCATATTTGGGTTAACTGTAGTGGAATTCAAACCTCTTTTGATACAGATCATCCTTCACATTTGATGGCAGTGACAGGCCATCCATGACATCTTGTGACAGTTGGCAAGGATAGTGGATTTAAACTTATTTAGCCAAAAGCAGTCTGTTCTTGAAGGTGAGTGCATGCCATTTCAGCCACGAGGTAAACTATACTGAGGTTTGATTTTGAATATTAGTTATTTTATTTTCTGACACTTTAGTTTTTGAAAAGGCCAAAATGAGGTTTTCTGACAACCATTCAAAATTACCAGATGACTAAGGCGTGTAGAGCTAAATGAAGCCTGCATGTGAATATGACCAAGGAGGAGATGATTGGAATGAATCCTGGAGATGACCTAAAAGAGGCTATGGTGTAACTTAATAACAGCAAAAGAGCAATCTGTTCCATCCCCAGAGGACCTCATAGGCTGACTACAATTACAGAGACTGGCAATGGCAATGTACTATTTGGAAGAATATGCAGATGAGTGAATGTGACAGCTGGATGTACAAAGAGAGCTGGCACAAATCATGGTGTCAGATAACTGGTATCAGCCTCAGAGAGTGAGGATCATCATTCAACAGGGACATCGGGGTAAGGAGGAAGAGGAAGGCCATGCCCCAGGTACCAAGGACAATACAAAACATTATCCTTAATAAAAAGGGCTTAAGATTTATACAGACATTTGAAAGGTCAAGTTGCCCAAGGTCAGTGGGTCACATTTTAATGCATTTGTTTAGGGTAAGGCAATCCTTGCAGATTCTAAACTTAGTGATGCTGATTATTTACACTATAGTAAAGTTAAATAGTGTGTGTGTGTGTGTGTGTGTGTGTGTGTGTGTGTGTGTGTGTGTGTGTGTGTGTGTGTGTGTGTGTGTGTGTGTGTGTGTGTGAAATGTACAGAAAGAAGCACATTGAGCATATTGAAAAAGGAGACATCAGTGTGACTGAATATATTTCAGAAATCAGTATTTATTTTCATTGATGGGAGAGTGGACAAGTTGTCACTGCATCTGCAATGCTTGCAGAATGTTTAGTCAGTGAGCAGTTCTCTGTATTCTGCCTGAGCATTTAGTTGGCAGACCAGGAGTGTGACAATACTAAACTGATAGGGAGGAAGGGGACCTCTAGCTAACAGACTGCCACTGCAAGGAAGCAATTTCACATATGTATAAGGCATCACTGCAAATCATGCAGGAAAAAGGAGAAACCATGTTTTCGCCAAATGTCTAGGTTTGGGGATTAAATGTTTCAAATGTAACCAAAAGGAGCAGATACACTCTCACTGTCCACTTTGGCAGGGAGAGAAATAAACATCTCAAAGATCAGTAATCAGGGTAAGCACTTTAACAATGGTAGGTTGATTGAAGACAACATCTGTATGCAATTTACAAAATTCTGTATCTTATATTGGGAATGGGGAAAGAGATCATTGGAAAGATGAATACAACTTCACACATAACCACAGTTAATCCTGCACTAGTCAGAAGGGGGGTACAATACTTGCTGGGTAGTTCACTCAAGTAATAACCTTAGTAGGGTCACCTTTTTCACAGATTTTTTTTTAAGTATGCTATCACATTTCAACCAACACTCCCACATCATCATTTTAGGATGGATTTTAAAGCAATATAGATATAATTTCTTCACTTTCTGCTGCCTTGCTGTTAACAAGTCTTTCTGGGATCCATTGAAATTCTCAAGGAAGTTTGATTCTAGATAAGAGAATATATTTGTGTGTGTGTGTGTGTGTGTGTGTGTGTGTGTGTGTGTGTGTGTATATATATATATATATATATATATATATATATATATATATATATATATATACGGTTTACTATCAAAAAGATGAATGGGGATGCTCCACAGATGGAAAAAATGAAAGACAAATGTCCGAATATCTGTGTTGCTCAGCATTCCATGTTTGAAATTCCTATCAGCAAATGCTACTGTGCATTCATTGATATGAACGCAAAGTACTGCACAGAGATCTTGGTACAGTGCGGTTTGGGACATATTCCCTTGCCTAACTGTAGTGCGATCTCGGAGTTGGAATATATAGTTAGCAGGGGGTGTGGTGGGTGCAGGTGGGCTGCCCTCCTGCAAAAACATGATGGAAGGTATAGGAGATTAACGTAACTGTGCTCCTATATGGAAATCACGTGCTCTGTTTGCCATAAATGTCGAATTTGCTGAATTTGTTTAGCTGATTCTACATTGTGTCCAGACATACATTGTCACATTCAATTTTTTCTTCAATGTTCTGACCGGTATTTATTTTTTTTAGCAACATTTTGATAGTAAACCTATACATATATACACACCTCAAGGTTGGTGGCAACGCATGATGCATCGGAGACCATCCAGGTGCAATTAACCATAGGCAAGACTGCTCTGCAATTTGTAGCATGTTACAGGCCACCCTCTCAAACTCAGGAACCTCACATGGCCTTCCTGAAAACATTGGAGGGGATAAATGTATCTCCAAACACCATCATACTAGGTGACTTTAACTACCCTAATATAGACTGGGAACACTACTCAAGCCCGAACACTCTAACCCAAAGATTCCTGGAGTTCATAAACTCAAATGCCATGGAACAACTAGTCACCATCCCCACAAGAGGAGAAAACATACTTGATCTCATCATCACGAACATGGGATCAAAATGTTCAACACCGAAGTATACCCCTCACTGGTGAGATCAGATCATAAACTAATCTCGCTGGAGGTCCTCATCCGCCCCACCTGAAACAAAAAGACCACAGTGAAAAACTTCTCAAAAGCCGATTTCACACTTCTAAAAACTAGTGTGGTCTCCTTTAAGGCCCCTGAGCCAGTGGTAAACATTACTCAAACCGCTGAATCACTTACAAATGCCTTCTACCAGCACCTACAGGACTGCATGGATCAGGCAATCCCAAACAAAACTAAGACTCTCTGTACCAAAGGCAAGCGTCCAGTCTGGTGGACCCCAGCCATAAACAAGCTCTACAACAAAAGGAGGAAGCTACTACAAGATAGAGCAAAATCCTTGAAAGGTAAGACACCTTTGATCATTATAAGTAAAAACTAAGAGCTCTCATAAAATCATCCAAGGCAAATTTTGAGAGAAAAATCGCCAAGGACTCTAAAGAGAATCATAAGGCCTTCTTTAGCTATGTTAGAAACCTAGGAGGAAACTCCCAGATATGCTCAGAATTAGTTCAAAATGATGTGAAAATTACTGAACCTACACACATTGCCAACATACTGGCTGACAGGTTCAGTGCAAACTTCTCCCCTCCCCAAAGGAGAGATATCTATTCCAGAGGATTGTATCCCCAAACATCTCCAACGCCCAGGTGAGAACTGCCCTCACTAAGGCAAAAACACAGCATCCATGGGACCGGATGGTGTCCCCGGCTGTGTGCTTCATGAACTCAATGAGGAATTAAACCCACAGTTAGGACAGCTGTTTAATCTTAGCCTCACCTCAGGATGCACCAAGGAGTGGCGCACGGCGACTGTGGTCCCACTTCATAAGGGCGGTGCCTCCACAGACCCTGGAAATTACCGCCCCATTAGCTTGACAAGCCTTATCTGCAAAGCCATGGAGAGGATCATAATGGAACTCATAAATAAAGACATAGGGAACTTGCAGACTTTGGATCCAACTCAGTTTGGCTTTGTCAAAGGCAGATCCTGCCTCTTAAACTTGGTTGACTTTTGAGACAGTCACCAAGGCCATTGATGAGAAAGGCAGTCCATACAGCCTACCTCGACCTGGCAAAGGCCTTGACACAATACCCCACTCAGGTATCATCGAAAAACTCATCAGCTTGAATGTAAACCCATACATCACAAGATGGGTTGCAAACTGGCTAAGTGACAGAACCCACAGGGTCAGAGTTGCTGGAGCCATGTCAGACTCAAAGCCTGTCACAAGTGGTGTCCCACAGGGCTCAGTCCTGGGTCCACTCTTGTTCGGCATCTACTTTTCTGAAGTACAAGCAAACACAGGAGGGTTATGGCTGACAAAGTTTGCAGATGACTGCAAACTGGCGCCATAGTCGAAAACACATCTGACACAGATATCCTCCAGAAGGGCCTCACAGAAATGGATAACTGGTGCCAGAGCCATGGCCTGAAGTTAAACGCCAAAAATGCATAGTCATACCCTTTGGGAAAAACAAGGCTACCCCTAGCTACCATATAGGTGGCAATCCACTGAGCACAGAAAAGTCATCAGAGATCTGGGGACCCAGGTTGACAGTAGCCTTCGTTTGACACTCATGTTGCTAAAGTAGTTAGGAAAACCTTCTATATCACCCACCTGATCATGAAGGGATTCACATCTAGATCAAGGGAGGTCATCGTCCCCTGTACTCATCACTTATTAGACCTATGATTGAGTACAATGCCCATTCGGAATGTATCTGACCAGACACCTGCTGCAGCTTGAAAGGCCCCAAAAGTTCCTCACCAAAAGGATAAAGGGTCTCAAAAATATGTCTTATGCTGCCCGACTGAAAGAACTCCAGCTCTATTCAGTCTCATACCGCTTGCTCAGAGGTGACCTGTGCCTGACATATAAGGCCATGTCAAACCCAGATTTGATGAATATGCTTCACCTCAAAAATCTAGCTCCCTCAGAAGCACAAGAGCCGGAGACTTAAACCTTGACACGGTTATAAATAGAACGTGCTGGAGGGACAGATTCATCACCCAGAGACTCCCTATGCTGTGGAACAAAATCCCGGTACATGTGAGGCAGAGCACCTCTCTGGTCTTGTTCAAGAGGAATCTTGACCAATGGATGGGAGATTGCAGATATACCCCAGGGATTACTTCAGCGTCACTGCTTGACAGAGGCACAGCAAAATGATAGGCAGAGTTTTTATTCAAACTAAAGGGGTGGCGAAAGCAGATAGCCTAGTATGAACCTATGAACCTATATATATATATATATATATATATATATATGTATGTATGTATGTATTCATATATATATATATATATATATATATATATATATATATATATACATATATGGCTTACCATCAAAATGTCGATTGCACTTCACCATTTATACACATCATCAAATTTTTTTGCCAATGCTGAAATGTCCAAATGCTGAAAAAAAAACCTGATCGTCAACATTTCTGACTACTCCACACCTAAAAATAATTGCTAATATTGGTCAAAAAGGGGGCAAGATTTTACAGTTCAAAATATCTGTGTTGGACTTTTTTCAGTTTGGAGTTCAGAAGGTGTGCTTGCCATGTGCAGGTGTTCCTGCAAAAAAAAAAAAAGAATCTAATGTACCTAAATTTAAAAAAGGGAGATGAGACATAGATGATAAGCAACACAAAGAAAATGACACAAGAAATAAAACAATTGCCTTTGCTACTGCCGAATAAGACATATTTTATACAAAATTTCACTATCCAGTTGACTCTCCCCCCTTGTCACTTCTTCTCCCTCTCCTTCAGTCTCTCTTCAATTGCACACTTGAGTTTGTCTTCCATGTCAGCCCAAACATCAATGATTCTGAGTGAACCCTGTGATGAGCTGTCTAGATCTCTGATGGTGGACAGAAACTCCTCTGTCTCTGTCAGTGGTGGTTCTCCCACATAGCCATATGTTCATGGGCAACTGCAGCTGCCAGACACCTGGCCACCATGATTATATCACTGGCCAGATTTCATTGCTTCTAAACACATTCATGTAGTTGACCACCTATTCCCAGATACTGTCATTGGAGGACTAATCTTCCCTGCTTCTCTCTCTAAGAGGGATGACCTATGGCAACATAATGCATGAATTATTATGTCATTCTCAATATCAGTTTATGGTGGTCTTGGGTGCTATAGAATTGTATGAGAAAAAAATAACTGGAAAAAATCATAACTAATACAAAATTGATTGCAAACTCTCAAACAGTTATCAAAGAATGTATGAATCTATCATATACAAAATACATTTTTTTTTATTTAACATTTGTTTTCCAGAAAAGTTTGACAGGAATAGAGTGCATTTTCAGCCGATGCCCTGGGAGAAACACTTGAGATGCATGCTCTTTGGAACATGAAAAGTACAGTTTTATATGAGCACACGCAATTTAATACACATCCTTTCACATACAACTGCCAAACATAGAAAAGAAAGAGACTGATAAAAATTAATAGAGGTCTAATATTTCTATGACTCTGTAGTACATTGCAGAATTAACAAAAATAATGTACATCTGTTAAGGAAAAATAGATAACAATTTGGTGTGATATCCACTTCTGAGGTGGGCAGCCAGGTATACATCACAGGCTTAACATACTTTTCTGTGCTAATAATGCAAAAACCCATGACCTTGCAATGCAACAGTCTTCTACAATGTGTGTTCAGTTTCCTAGATTAAAATTACCATTAAAAGTCAACATTATTTAGCAAAATCCTTAAGGGTTAAAAAATAAGTCAGCATTATTTAGGAAAATTCTTACGGGTTAAAAAATAAAGTGCTATACATAGCTATGCAAACAGCAACTGAGAATAATGCTGACAGCAAAATAATAGTTGTATTGTGAAATGCAATCCATCATTAAGGTTAACATATATTCTAAACTGTAATGGGATTAATAATTGTAGATACTATGGCAAGAATGACCTTATATCATTGTTTGTGTGCCCCATATCTGAGCAATTTCCATAATATGAAATCATTCTAAAACAATGAGTAAAAAGGTCATACAGAAAACCCAATCAGTTAAAAACACAAAAAGAAATATCTAGCAAAAGTAGACTTTTCACTATGGGATTCCTTAAAGCTCGTGTTAGAGGCACCATGGGATATATGCAAATTACCCCTTAAGGATATCAGATGCTTCAGCTAAATGGCAATTCTGCATGTCTATAACTTTTACTTCTAAGTCTATTTATGGACAAATTCAGGCCAAAAATGCCAGATCCCACTAGTTGTGGACGTGAATGTTTCTGCCTTCTTATGGCATCATTAGCATAGCATAAGTAGAATGTTTGGCTAATGTTTGGAAACCACTGTGTGATTCCTTAAACCTCTTGTGTCAGAGGTGCCATGGGATATATGCAAATTAACCCTTAAGGACATCAGATGTTTCAGCTAAATAGCAATTGTGAATATCCACGACTCATATATTTAAGTCTATTTATGGAAAAATTCAGGCCAAAAAAAAGCCAAACCCCACTAGCTGTGGACATATATGTTTCTGCCTTCTTATGGCATCATGCACATTCAGAATTTCCATTTAGCTGAAACACCTGATGCCCTTAAGGGGTAATTTGCATATATCCCATGGTGCCTCTAACACAAGACGTTTAAGGAATCACACAGTGGAAAGTCCAGTTTTGCTATATTTTTCTTTTTCTGTTCTTAACCAATTGTTTTTTCTGTGTGACCTTTTTACTCATTTTAATTTGTTAGTTGGGGTATTTTGCAGTCTTCCTAAGGTTTATGGATATCAGTTGGGTACGATAACCCTGAGATGTTATGTGATCCTATCTCGCCTACATTCTGTACTGATGGGTTCTGAGCCGATCCCTCGACTCCAACTCGGCACACTTATGCTATAGAGCGAGGCCTCTTATTGGCTGAGCTATCTTTATCCCAGGATGCACCACCACTAATCCCCCAGATCTCGTTTGCCGCAATCAAGCTAAGACGTGGTCTCAACTTGGCTGGGCTAAGTACTATTTATTTAGGCTTTTTCCTGTCAGAAATTTGCTTACCTTGAACCCAAAAGCTGTTTTAACAGCTATTGTTGTTATTTGAGTGTGATTGGTTAATTTCTGTTGAGAAATTCGTAATTTTTTTAGTCAGGGAAGGTTTCCCGTTTTAGTTAGAGGGGCCTTCCCCTGTTGCTTTACTTCTAGTTTCTCTTTCTTGGGTCAAGTACCCGTTTAAGTTAGAGGGTCTTGACTCTCTTTCTCTGTCAACTGTATAGTGTTTAAAAAAAAAAAAAAAAAAAAAATGTATTCTTTGCTAAAATTTGTTCTAGTTTCTGCTTACAACAATCGTTAGAGCTTCCAGTTTTTTTCCCAAAATACTCTAACAAAGCGGAGTTCATATTCCACACACTAGATGTCCACAGACAGTTACGTTTTTATTTAGACAGGACCAAACAAACAAGGAAAACAGATCAGTTGTTTGTATCCTTTGCAGATAACAAATTGGGCAAAGCTGTCACAAAGGTCACTATTGCCAAATGGATCAGGGACTGTATTACTCAAGCTTATTTTTATTCTAACAAAGAACTTACCACCTCTGTCAAGGCTCATTCTACAAGGGCTATGGCTACTTTGATAGCATTTCATTCTAAGCTTGCTATTAGTGACATTTGTGCTGCGGCTACATGGTCTTCCCCGCACACCTTCATTTCCCACTACAAATTAGATGTGGCATCTAGAGGACGAGCTTCATTTGGTTCCACAGTGCTCAGGAGTGTTTTCCAATGAGCCACACGGGATTTAGGTGCTAGGGACGCTGTCCCATCAGTACAGAATGTAGGCGAGATAGGATCACATAACATCTCTTAGTTATGTACTCACCATAACTTCAGATGTTTGGGATCCATCTCGCCTACATTCCTAATAACCCACCCTCCTTCTCCCTTCCTTGGAGATCAGAGGATATCAGAAGGTCCGAATCCTGTTGTTTCATCTTGAAACATCTAACAATGTTATATAATCAAGTTGTGCATGTGTGCATGAATGCGGACAAACAAGATCAGGGGGATTAGTGGTGGTGCATCCTGGGATAAAGATAGCTCAGCCAATAAGAGGCCTCGCTCTATAGCATAAGCGTGCCGAGTCGGAGCCGAGGGATCAGCTTCGAACCCATCAGTACAGAATGTAGGCGAGATGGATCCCAAACATCTGAAGTTATGGTGAGTACATAACTAAAAGTTATCGTACCCAACTGATATCCATAAACCTTAGGAAGACTGCAAAATACCCCAACTAACAAATTAAAATGAGTAAAAAGGTCACACAGAAAAAACAATTGGTTAAGAACAGAAAAAGAAAAATCTAGCAAAACTGGACTTTCCACTGTGTGATTCCTTAAACGTCTTGTGTTAGAGGCACCATGGGATATATGCAAATTACCACTTAAGGGCATCAGGTGTTTCAGCTAAATGGTAATTCTGAATGTGCATGATGCCATAAGAAGGCAGAAACATATATGTCCACAGCTAGTGGGGTTTGGCTTTTTTTTGGCCTGAATTTTTCCATAAATAGACTTAAATATATGAGTTGCGGATATTCACAATTGCTATTTAGCTGAAACATCTGATGTCCTTAAGGGTTAATTTGCATATATCCCATGGCACCTCTGACACAAGAGGTTTAAGGAATCACACAGTGGAAAGTCTAGTTTTGCTAGATTTTTCTTTTTGTGTTTTTTAACCGATTGTTTTTCTGTGTGACCTTTTTCTCGTTGTTTAGTTTGTTAGTTGGGATATTTTGCAGTCATCCTAAGGTTTATGGATATCAGTTGTGTGCGATAAACCTGTGTTTCCAAATATTATTCAAGCATTCAACTTAGTGCCATAAGAAGGTAGAAACATGCATATCTGCAGTTAGTGGGGTTTGGCTTTTTTGGCCTGTATTTGTCCATGAATAGACTTAAAAGAGCATGGACATTCAGAATTGCTATTTAGCTGAAACATCTGATGCCCTTAAGGAGTAATTTGCATATATCCCATGGAGTCTCTAGCACAAGGGATTTAAGGAATCACACAGTGGAAAATAATATGAAATTGTGGTTATACAACCTCAGCACTGAAATAAATAGGACATGCTGGAGGGACAGATTCATAACCCAGAGGCTCCCTTCACTCTGGAATAAAATTCCAGTCCAGGTTAGGCAGAGTCCCTCATTGACTCTCTTCAAGAGGAATCTTTATGAGTGGATGGGAGATTGTAGGTTTACCCCGGGTATCACTTCTGTGTCACTGTTAGACAGAGGCACCGTATACTAACCTCGAAAAAGGGCATAGCAAAATTAATTTAAAATGGGTGGCGAAAGCCAAACACACTCTGGCTAGGCTTATAAATGCCCTAGGGCAGATAGCCTAGTATGAACCTATGAACCTATGCGCATGTAAATGTTACTTGTGAGTAACAAGCAGATGTGAAAAGAATGACAGTGACATGTTAACGCTATAACACGTTTGTTCCTTGATGCATATATCTGTTAAAAGTGTTAATTTGCAATACAAAGTAATGTTTTATTTATTTTGTATTTCTATTCCTTTTGCAGTTGCACTCCACTCAGCAGTGTACAAGCAAGGAGCATTTCCTAAACAAGAAAGTGAAAATTTTAATTTTGAGCACTTTCTGCAGCACAAACAAGCCTGGCACCAGTACATGGTCATTGCATTTTGGATAGTACTGAGTGAAAAAAATGCAGCTGTCAGGTTACTTTCTCTGTGGCCTAAGATGTAGGTGAAATGAGTGTAGAAAAATAAGACTGATGATGCAAGGTTCAAATCCCGACAGCTAATAATTGTAGATAACAGGGGTCTGAATACATACTTACACACGTTGTTAGATCAGTATGTTGTTGTTGCAAACTTAACCATTCTCAGTATTGCTAATGACATGACAGCTGCTATCTTTCTGTTTTCACATTATTTGGTATTAACTGCAGTCCTGATAATGTGTGCCAGAAATTCAAATTCTGATGATGAATGGATATGTTAGAAAGATGATTGTGCCACTGTAATGCACTTATTGCTCTGGTCATTGCTGTGTACACCCTTTGATTGAAATAATTTTCATGTAATGGTGTCCTAATTGTTTTAATGCCTTTTGCAATTCTAATCCACTCTTCAGCATGCAAACAAAGGAAAAAAGTGAAAAATTGAATTTAGGCTGCCTTCTGAAGTGCAATCTGGCAAAATTGTGTAACAGTCAGCTTTCTGGTTTGCACCCAGTGAATAAAGTCTACCTGTCAGGTAACTATGTCTGTAAAAAGTGAGCTTAAAGAAAGAGGATAGCTGATGCAAGGACTGAACCCGGTTGACCAGTACTTTTACTGAGGGGTCAGAATGAAACTGGTCAAAATATTTTAATTAGTAATATCACCATAAATGCACATGTCATAACTGTTTATTACAACAAATGCATCATTGCCACTTGCTACAGAGGCCCAATATAATGTGTGTAAAGTATGCTAAACATGACAATGGTGATATACAATGTAGAATGCACATGAACATGTATGATATGCACACTATTTTTATCATAATTATTGAGCATTTTCATATATCATATATATGTTTGTGACAGTATGTGTTTGTGAAGTATGTATGTAATCTACACATTACAAAACTTCAAGCATCTGAAATGTATTTACAAGCACAAATGCTGCCTTTTATATAGAAATGCAATCCTATGACTAAGTAAAGTTACAGGCATACAGACTTGCCTGAAGTATATCTCCAGTCAATATGACATTGCTAGACATATAATTACCATGTTGTAAAGTAAGTTCTACAGTGAAACTGACAGCTAATAAAGAAAATGTTGTATTTCATCCTTTTTTACTCATGGGTTTGATTCCTAAGTGGTACAACTTCATCTTATGTGTATAACTCCCAAAAGGCCAATATGTCACAAGTCATACTATAGTTCCTCCAGCCAACCATGATCATAACAAACACAGTAAAGAATTTCATTGTCTAACATTGGAACATGTGTTAACAGTTTCAGCACCACATATGACCAAAGCTCACTACCATATTTTCCACTTTCTGTGCTTTTTACGTAATCAGTGCCAGTGTGTCTGTCAAACCATTCTGTGCTTTCAGTTCACACACAAGTTGATACTCATGAGGTCTGACTTTGGAGCCAATTCAGACCCCTATTTCTAAACTGACTGCTGCAAACATGGCTGGCAACAGTAGGGATGTTGTCACATTAAGAGCACAAAGGTGGGGTGTTGAGGAGACCAGGAATTTTCTGGCACTACAGACAGAGGCTGCTGCAAGGGGTTATACCAGGCCCCAGTATAAGAATGAGGCTTAGAATACCCTGGCCAAGCCTGTCTCCAGTGCAACTTGCCTCCTACACACTGGGGACCAATATCATTACCACTTCAGTAATGTGAAAAGTTGCAAGTAGGACCTCCTGAGCCAATGGGATGATGAATCTAACACTGCAAACACCTCACAGTTGTGTAAGTATGTTACTGATCCTTCACTTGTATGTGATCTGTCATTAAGTAATCAGACAATACAGTTATTCATTGTGCATTCATATATCTATTTTTTTTCTCTTCTATACTGTACAGATGCAGCAGAGATAGTAGAAAACTGTGAAGCAAATCAAAAGAGACATTCTCTTCAGCATGGCACAGGCTAATATGCATTAGATATTAATGCAGGGCAGAGAAGTATTTTCAGTCCATCACTCTATATCATCTTAAGAAGGCATACCTTATTTTTCATCAAGCATACATGCCTTCTCCAATATCTCTTGGTTATTGCATTAGGCAATAAGTATATCATCCTAACTGTGGGTGGGTTTAATACTCTGAAACACACATAATTTCTTTTCTAGCTATGATTTAGAGGTTAGTAATTGCAATACTGCAATATATTAATTTTTACATTTTGGTAAATACAATTATTATCTTTCAAAGCAGATATCTGATATGGCTCAGTCAAATACATGATTCTATTACACATATTATACCAATGTGATTGATTTTTATGATACATTAATTCCTTCACATTATATCTGGATGTGGACAAAGTCTACTTATATATTTCTTATACTGGTGTATGCATTTAAATAAATGTGAAATGTAATTGATCTAATTCTCTCTTTTTTGTCTCCCCATCCTATCTGTTATATGTATTATATCTGCTGACAAACAAAATAACCATCTATACATGGAGGCAGACTGACCACTGAGATTTGGCCCACTATAACATCACAGGTTGCTGTGACCGTACCACTAAAGGCAACACAGACACCCAGCACATCTGGGCACAACCTGTCACATTGTTTCCACAAGTCCTGTCCTACCTACTTCACCTGCATCAGGTAGCTTTGCCTTGGCTGCTGGTACAATGGTACCCTCCTGAAGCCGTAGTAGTTGTGGAGGTGGCAATTTTGTCACCCATAAGGAGCTGGCAAGCCTGGTGGAGGGCATAATGGAGAGGTGCCTTGGTGCTCAAATCAGCAGTATTTTAAAGTCCTGTATCATATTGTCAAAATAATGCTATGTCTGGCACTGACACAAAAAACAGTGCTGACAGTTCTGAGGGTGAGGACTAGATTCTCACTGTTGTCAAGCTGGATGAGGGCACATCTCGAGTTCCCCCACCTATCCTCAGTTGTGTCTTCATCCAATCTTTTGTGCACATCACCATACTATATGTCTTGTATGTCTAACATGTCAGCACCTGCTACCTAACCTTCTCAACCAACCCCACCATCTCATTCCTATTCGTCTTTCCCAACATCATGTTAGCAAGATTGTGTTTAATATTTAAGAGCTTCTTTCATTGTTGCCTGGCTTGGAATATTTCTAACACTATCTGACATACATAGCTGCTACAAGTATATTTTTTGTACTTGCTATAACTGTTTCAGTGATATTTAATAATATTGTGCTTAGTGTTGCAAAGTTTGTGTGCTAAACTGGTTTCTGGCTTACTTATGCACACTAACTCTGTTTCTGTGATATTTAATAATTCTGTGCTTAGTGTTGCAAAGTTTGTGTATTCATCTGGTTTCTGCTGAATTCTGAACACTTACTCTGGCTGGCTCCTTTTGATTTTCTCTCCCTTGTATTCTTATAACTTGGTGACTTTTGCTTTGTCCGCCTCTTATTATAAATTTGTTATTGGACACTGCTCCCAGACCCATTGCAACAGCTCTTTTAACTGAGTACTGTGAGCCCACCCCCTTAGCTCTTAACCTTGAATTATCTTCTGTTTCCTCCCTTTCTAATTGAAAAAAAAAATAAATAAATGAATACAATAAAAATGCGCTCTATTTAGCTGATTTTACTGTATTTTACTGTATTTATACTGTGCCTTTTTCTACTTTAATACTTTATTTTACTTTTGCTGCTGTTCTTAAAATTGTTCAATTGCATTTATGCCACCTCTTTTACTATTGCATGTTAGTAAACCAAATACATTGAGAACATTGTTCTAGTGAATTGCTGCTTTATACTGTTTTTTGCTGTCATGACTGATTTTAAGCACTTTAAATTTCAAATACCTCTGTACTTAAGCATAGGCTAGATTCAGTCTTAGAGAATCTAGACTACCTTGTGTCACTTGAGCACTAAAACCAGCTCTTCACTGAGATACTAAAAGATCTGAGGCATCCATTGCTTCCAACTAACTATAAGTGCCTGTTTCTGCTCTTATATTGCACTCTTAACTAGTATTTTCATTCTACTGTCTGTTTGAATTGTCAGAACTGTTTTTGGCCATATTTTACTGCATATTGTACTAGTTCAGCTGTAGCATAGCGCAGTTCCAGGCTTGCTGTTTCTGGGTCTGTTTTGTATCCTCTGAGCATCAAATTCAAGCTATCTTTGTTGGAGAAGGCCTTTCTGCACTCTTGTGGGAGGAGAGAGCTGTCTGGTTCCCATCTAATTGAGGGTGACTGGTCTACATACATCTCAGAGAGTGCATCCTTATTTGCTAGTCTGAGTTAAAATAGTTATTTATTGTTTTACATAAGCTATGCATCTGCACTTCTTGCATGTAGCGCACCATCGTTCACTGCCGTGTAGAGGTAGTTACAGTTTGTGTTTATAGTAGCAACTGCTTTGCTTGTTAAATTTTCCCTTAGCACTTTGCTTGTGGTCCTCCAGTGGTTTTTCATGGCTCAGCTCTACTGTCAGGTAGAACACTAAGTCTAACCTCAGAGGTTCTAACGCACTTCTCACACACTAGCCATTCCTAAGTGTGAGCTCTCTTACTGACCATTTAAATTTAGCTAACATTATGGATTTACAATTTCCTTTCCACAACCAACTTAGTCAACATGACCATCATGAGACAGTGTAGTAACAGCCTCATGTTCACTAACAACCCTCTACTCCTAGACCACATAAAGTCAACACGTGTGAGATGCGACTATATTAAAAACCTAGAATCCATGCTCTTTCTCACACCAGTCACT
Organism: Protopterus annectens; assembly: GCF_019279795.1. Taxonomy (NCBI): domain Eukaryota; kingdom Metazoa; phylum Chordata; order Ceratodontiformes; family Protopteridae; genus Protopterus; species Protopterus annectens. Next base: position 1,701,677,852 of record NC_056726.1, on the reverse strand, counting down.
ACATATGACAATGAGTGGGTTAACAGCATGAACACCTCACCTCGTACTCCACCCAAACCCACATCTCACATACCTACATATGTGGAGACCCTCACAAGAAACATGCCTAAACCCCAGACACCTCCCAAACACAAACACAAGCACGCTACACATAATACTTCTTCTGCAGAGCACAATACACATAATAGCTTACATACCAGTGTGTCACCTGACAAGCCCTTAAGGCAAAACACAAAACCAAACATATTAGTCATGGGTGATTCCAACATGAGACACACACAAATGTCCCTCTCATCAGGCTTGATAAGGAGAAGATGACGGTCAGCTGTCTGTCAGGTTCAGGATCCACCATATCACACATTCACTCAAGTCTCTCAAGAACAGGTACTTTTATGACTCTGTCATAGTCTATGTTGGTTTGAACAACTTGAGATGCATCTCTCTGCACTATATGTAGAGAGACATGATTGAGCTCTCCGACTATGTCTCCCAGGCTGGTATATCCCTAGCCTTAAGCAGCATTTTACCTTCACCTACGATGATGCGTCAATGCAAACAGAAAAATGATTGACTTCAATAATTAACTTAGTTTCTGATGTTGTTCCAAGGGGATACAGTATCTATCAGCCTAGGATGACATGATCGATAGACCTTGATGCTTTGCCAAAGATGGTCTTTATCTCTGAACTCTGGGATTTTGGCTACTGGCCAAGGCCCTGCCCCTTGCCATCCCATAGTGCCTTTTTTAGACAGTGTATCAAGGACAAAATTCCCAACATAATAACTCCATCTAAGAACAACCTCAAGATTTTGCAGCTAAACACTAGGAGTCTTAACATGAAACTGCATTCACTGAAAGCAGTCCACATCTTGGAAGACCTAGACATTTGTGCAGTCATGGAGACCTGGTTCAAGGCTGTGGAGAGCACCCCAGCCATATCAAGCTACACCTCCTTCCACACATTCAGACCACAAACTGAAGGTGCGAAAATGAAAGGAGGCAGTGTTTCAATATTCATGAAAGATAAATACAAATTGGTTAGACCGCATGATTCCCTGGAGATACTTCAGATGTAATTAATTGTTGGTAGGACACCTATTCAAGTCTTTGCCAGCTACAAAACCCCCTCCATGAATCAGGACACCCATTCTTTCTATTTGAATCTACTTGAGTCTATCAATATACATTTGAACACGATGGGTTTGGGCAAATTTAACTACCCATCCATTGACTGGGGAACTTATTCATGCAGAAAGTCAGTTGCCCACTTGACACTATCCCCCACTCAGGCATAATTGACAAACTTACCCAGCTAGGTATCAACCCGTATATCATTATATGGGTTGCTAACTGGTTCACTGATAGAACATATATAGTCAAAAATAGAGGAATCCATCTCCAGCAGCAGATCTGCAACCACTGGTGTTCCACAGGGATCAGTCCTGGGACCTCTACTCTTTGGAATCTAATTCTCTGAAGTTCAAACTAAAACTAAAGGTCTGTGGCTGACAAAGTTTGCTGATGGCTGCAAAGTGGGAGCGGTCATTGCATCTCCAAATAATGTCAACATATCCTAGAAGAGGGTCTTACACAAACAAATGACTGGTGCCAAAGTCATAGCCTTAAACTCAATGCAAAAAAATGTATTATCATCTCTTTCAGTAAGAATGATGTTCCTGTTAACTATCACATCAATAACAACATCCTAAGTATGCACTCAGTGGTGAGACACCTGTGCACACAGGTTGACAGCAACCTTATCTTTGATCACCATGTCTCCATAGTGGTAAGAAGGGCATTCTATATTGCTGATCTCATAAGTAAGGGCATTGCCTCCATTAAAAAAGAAGTTATAACCTCCCTGTACTCTTCCCTCATCATGCCAATAATTGAGTACAATGCCCCTTTAGGCATATGCCTTTCCAAGCACCTGCAGCAACTGGAGAGACCACAAAGGTTCCTCACAAGGAAAATTCAAGATCTTCAGCATCTCTTCTATGAGGATCATCTGAAACCACTGTCACTTTATTCTGTTTCATACAGACTACACAGAGGTGGTCTCTGCCTTGCATATAAGGCAATCTTTGACCCTGTGTTACTGGAAATGCTGCATACCCGTAAGTGAAATGGTACATGGGTTACTTGCTCTAATGTCCTTAACCTGGTATGTGACATTAATAGAACCTGCTGGAGGGACAGACTTGTCTCTCACAGGTTGCCACACCTTTGGAATAGACTCTCACTTCATGTCAAGCAGAACACCTCATTGGCCCTCTTCAAATGCAATCTGGATGAATGGATGGGTAACCGTAAATTCACCCCAGGGGTTCCACCTATGCCCCTCTTGGACAGGGTTGGGAGGATGGCCTAATGGTTAAGGTGTTTGCCTTACTAACACAAGGTACAGGGTTTGAATCTCACAGGGGATAATTGACTAAGCTTAAAATGGCTCGCAAGGGCAGTTAGCCTAGTACTAATCTATGAACCTATGAATCTATGAGTAATAGGTGCTGATCATGGAAATAAGGATAATACTTGGCTAGGCTTGTAAAGACCCTAGGGTCAGTAGCCTAATAACCTCCTGTGATCCTATGATCCTATAAGAAAATGAAAAATGAGCATCTGCTTCACAAAAAGAAAATATATATATATCTGTAGGTGTGTATGTGTGTGTGTATATATATATATATATATATATATATATATATATATATATATATATATATATATATATATATATATATATATATATATATATCTATGAGAGAGGTCTACTATCAAAATGCAGAATGGCACTTATGCAAAACTGGGCTGGTCGAATGTATATTTTCCATAATGTCATTCTGAAAATGTTTGAAATTCACATTAGTGAATGGTAGTGTACATTCTCTAATGTGCATTCAGTGTTCTGATAATGTATCGCACTACTGGGGGATCGGAAAATTTACCCTTTTCCTTCCTGTAGTGCGATCTTGGAGTTGGAATATATAATTTGTAGGGCATGTGGGGGGTGGGGGGGGGGGCTTGTCCACCTGCAAAACTGTAAAAACTTGTGCTGTAGATATACAATTCATACGGCAGCTTCAGCACAACTTCCTGGGGGTTTGATGTCACCTCCTGACATTCTGAATTCATTTGAATGCATAAGTAGAGGTGAAGATTTTTGACATTCTATAAAAGTGACACTGCTAAATTCAGAATGTCAGTTTGATCAAGGGGAAAGATATATATATTTTTTACTTTCAGCTCTTTGATAGTAAACGATATCTATCTATCTATCTGTCTATCTATGTATATGCCCCATAAATATATGTGCCAACTTTACAAATTTGATTTGGTCCAGCTGGCTATACATTATTCTACAGTTGTCACCCATTCCCAGTGTGGTGACTCTGCAAAGTCATGAAATTCTGTGTACAGTTCTACATTTATGTTGTGAAGACATGGATAGCAATGGTGCTGCTTACCATCATCATGAAAATTCCTGAATTATTTTTCCCAGTCTACTACCAATTACTTGCCCTCCCACCATTGTTAACACTGTCCTACCAACTCTTTTTTCACATTTTAATCAAAACAAAAGTAGAATCACATGCAGAAAAACCCACATGGCCAGAAAAGTTCCATCAAAAAGCCTTAATTTCTTTGTCCTCAGCATTTGCATGGAGGATGGTATCACACACCAGTGCTGAGTGATGGTCAATTGCAATTAACTTGCTATGACAAGAGATGAAGATTTTAAGTTCAGCTGCAATAGCAATGTTCACTTCATGAAAATATGCTTAAATGCATTTTTATATATTTATTTATTTATTCATTGGTATTTGGTTACTGGGTTAGTCCGAATGACTCACAACAAAAAGCTCCATTTAATAGAAAAAATAAAAAAATTCAAACACATTACATTAAAAACACTTAAAAATTATACATTTCAAAAATAATCAACAATTTTGTTAAGACAGCTCGGCGCAAGGACAGTTTTAGCCTTGTGCCGAGTGTCCTCACTACAGATGGTGCAGCAGCACCATATGAATATGTATGATGGTGGACCGCCGCACCCTCGACGTGCACAGGAAACATGTGCGAGTGCAGGGGGGCATGTACAAGTGCTCTACAGAGGTGTAAACATGCCCCAACAGTTGCACAACCTACTATGCTTACTAGTAGAGCCCGCCTCTAATAGTAAGTCAGTAATTCAGTGTCCATGGATACCAAAATGTATGCTAAGAATACAAGAGTGTTGACGAACAGTGAAATAAAATCGAAGTAGTAAACACACAAGCACGTAGTGGAATGTTGAGCCCCGTCCCTAGGACTTTCACAATTAGATTCCCCGTGCCTCTATTATACATTTGACTTGCTGAAATATCGAAGGTGTAAGCAAAACGCAGCATGTTTGCGCATCGCTGCCCTCCACCGAGCGTAGCTTACACATCAAAATCATTCAACTAGAGAAAAACATGCGGAATCAACATAGACGTCAATAGTGTAGTGTTTAGAGCATCCTCCTAACAAACATACATTCATGGTTCGAGCCCAACAATAGCACATATCATTTTCCATGTGGAATGAATGAATGTCGTTTTTCTGTAAAACCTACATAAGAGTATTGCATGAGATATTTAACTAAATGTCATTCAATCAAAGTGGCACTGTCATAATGAATAAGGCACTAGTAAACAGGTGTAAGCACAAATAAGCAGCAGTAAACATATGTAAGTACCAGTAAGCAAGTATGAGTGTGCTTGCGTGGGTCTAAGCAGTGCCCAGCACAGGAAATGTATATAAGTATGTACAGATGTAAGAATATTACCAGTGGGAGTAACATTGCTGATCTGCTAAGTCTACTTTACAATCAGAGGGTAGTCCCTGGTGGGACTACCCAAAAATTGATAGAATGTTTGGCCATCCAACCATTACACAAGCAAGGGCAGGTATGTTCAAGGACTAAATGGTGGGAGAGCCAGAGAATACATGGGTTGGGACAACATACGTGTAGGGACCCTAACGCTCAGGAGAGGGCAATGTGTGGAGGTGTGTCATAGCTGCCATAGCAACCGGACAATGGATGGTATGCATGTATGTTGAACTCAGGTGGGGTGGAGGAACTATGGGTATGAAATTATGGATCCAGGCGTGCCAGGGTTGGATGGGCTGGTTCTAATTGGACCACCTCGTACAGGTCAGCGAGTTTGTTATAAGTATATATGCATACACACATGCAGACATCTATATGTAGAACTACATTCTCTGTAACCATCATCATGAAAATTCCTGAATTATTTTTCCCAGTCTACTACCAATTACTTGCCCTCCCACCATTGTTAACACTGTCCTACCAACTCTTTTTTCACATTTTAATCCAAACAAAAGTAGAATCACATGCAGAAAAACCCACATGGCCAGAAAAGTTCCATCAAAAAGCCTTCATTTCTTTGTCCTCAGCATTTGCATGGAGGATGGTATCACACACCAGTGCTGAGTGATGGTCAATTGCAATTAACTTGCTATGACAAGAGATGAAGATTTTAAGTTCAGCTGCAATAGCAATGTTCACTTCATGAAAATATGCTTAAATGCATTTTTATATATTTATTTATTTACTCATTGGTATTTGATTACTGGGTTAGTCCGAATGACTCACAACAAAAAGCTCCATTTAATAGAAAAAATAAAAAAATTCAAACACATTACATTAAAAACACTTAAAAATTATACATTTCAAAAATAATCAACAATTTTGTTAAGACAGCTCGGCGCAAGGACAGTTTTAGCCTTGTGCCGAGTGTCCTCACTACTGATGGTGCAGCAGCACCATATGAATATGTATGATGGTGGACCGCCGCACCCTCGACGTGCACAGGAAACGTGTGCGAATGCAGGGGGCATGTACAAGTGCTCTACAGAGGTGTAAACATGCCCCAACAGTTGCACAACCTACTATGCTTACTAGTAGAGCCCGCCTCTAATAGTAAGTCAGTAACTCAGTGTCCATGGATACCAAAATGTATGCTAAGAATACAAGAGTGTTGACGAACAGTGAAATAAAATCGAAGTAGTAAACACACAAGCACGTAGTGGAATGTTGAGCCCTGTCCCTAGGACTTTCACAATTAGATTCCCCATGCCTCTATTATACATTTGACTTGCTGCAATATCGAAGGTGTGAGCAAAACGCAGCATGTTTGCACATCGCTGCCCTCCGCCGAGCGTAGCTTACACATCAAAATCATTCAAATAGAGAAAAATATGCGGAATCAACATAAACGTCAATAGTGTAGTGTTTAGAGCATCCTCCTAACAAACATACATTCATGGTTCGAGCCCAACAATAGCACATATCATTTTCCATGTGGAATGAATGTCGTTTTTTTGTAAAACCGACATAAGAGTATCGCATGAGATATTTAACTAAATGTCATTCAATCAAAGTGGCACTGACATAATGAATAAGGCACTAGTAAACAGGTGTAAGCACAAATAAGCAGCAGTAAACATATGTAAGTACCAGTAAGCAAGTATGAGTGTGCTTGCGTGGGTCTAAGCAGTGCCCAGCACAGGAAATGTATATAAGTATGTACAGATGTAAGAATATTACCAGTGGGAGTAACATTGCTGATCTGCTAAGTCTACTTTACAATCAGAGGGTAGTCCCTGGTGGGACTACCCAAAAATTGATAGAATGTTTGGCCATCCAACCATTACACAAGCAAGGGCAGGTATGTTCAAGGACTAAATGGTGGGAGAGCCTGAGAATACATGGGTTGGGACAACATACGTGTAGGGTCCCTAACGCTCAGGAGAGGGCAATGTGTGGAGGTGTGTCATAGCTGTGATAGCAACTGGACAATGGATGGTATGCATGTATGTTGAACTCGGGTGGGGTGGAGGAACTATGGGTATGAAATTATGGATCCAGGCGTGCCAGGGTTGGATGGGCTGGTTCTAATTGGACCACCTCGTACAGGTCAGCGAGTTTGTTATAAGTATATATGCATACACACATGCAGACATCTATATGTAGAACTACATTCTCTGTAACACATTCATTCCATTTGCAGACATAAATAACATGAATGTGGACTTACAATCCTCAACAGTTGATAGAATAATAGGTTGCGCATAAGAGGGAAGGGACAAAACTGCTAAAATGCAGAAGTGTGTACAATGTCCGAAGTCAGTGCTGTGCTGAAAAAATCAAATGTGAGGACTTTCTCACACATGGAATCATTCCTGTGATCTGCCTGCTACGGCAATGGTAATTACTAAACTGGTCTATTTGTAAAAGAAATACGCCTGGATCCACAGGCTATTATGTGTAACATGTGCGTTACCACATAGTCATACTTATTTATTTACTGTAGTGTCATGTTAACGGGAGTAAGGATGTAATGAAGTATAGAATCTAATCTTGACATAAAGACATGTGTGTCCCATGTGGGACAGCCCAAAAACTGTGAATAGTGTCCTTTTGGTCGCTCATGTCACCAATGTTTGTGGACTAAAAGTTTGGGAGTTCTGAGGATACGTGGAGTGAGTCAACCGATGGAATGGGTCTGCAAGAGTAGGGAGTGGCCAATGTGTGGTGGTGTGGATACACCACGAATCCAACCGGAGAATGTATGATGGCAGTGTTAGGGAGACATTGGGGTGGGTGTTTGGGGAACCAGGAGTCATGGGTATATGGGTATATATGCAAATGAAGCAGCACAGAAATAGTGTATTGGTTAGAGCAACCGCCTAACGAACAGACATTCCCATTCCGAATCCCACTGCATCACATACCATTTACCATCGGTAATCTGTACATGAACATATTTTGACATCTGTCCACTGTATAACCTGCAAAATAACAATTAAAAGAGAACTGGAGCGAAGTGTCAGCGTCATAATGAATAAGGTACTAGTAAACAGGTTTAAGCATATATAAGCACCAGTAAGCATGTGTAAGTGCATTTGCATGGGGTATGCATTGCTTTACAGAAACACACACACACACACACACATATATATAAATATATATATATATATATATATATATATATATATATATATATATATATATATATATATATAAAACTATACATGTGTTCTTGGCTTTGGAGAGTATGGTTTTTACCTGTGTGCCCGTGATTACAGGAACTTTGCATTCTTCCGGTATAGAGATGGGCTCTTTAGGGGGTTGGGGGGGGTAAAGTTAGCACTGAACTTATCTGCCAGGATTTTGGCAATATCAGTTGGGACTGTATATTTAGTGCCATTGTGCTGTAATTCAGAGCAGATCTGAGTGTTGCCATTGATATTCTTGACATAGCTATAGAATGCTTTGTGGGTGTCTTTAGAATCAGTGGTGATTTTGTTTTCATAACTAGCTTTGGAGGATTTTATCAGGGATCACAGCTTCTTACTGAGGCTGACCAGGGAGCTCCTCCATTCGTGGGATTTTACTCTCTTTTGCAAGAGTTTTTTCCTTCTGTTGTACAGTTTGTTTATGACAGGGGACAACCAGATTGGCTTCCTTTTTTTGGAGGATAGTGTCTTGGTTCTGTTTGGGAGAGCACGATCCATGCACTCATGTAAGTGCTTATAAAGTGCAATTGTGTAGGATTCAGTAGTCGTAACTTTATTGTCCATCTGCATAGGTGTCATGAAGTTCACCACTTCTGTCTTAAGAAGCATGATGTTGGCTTTGGAGAAATGTTTTACCATGGTTTCCTTAATGGGGGGGTGGAGGCAGGATGTGGATATCTAGGGTAATTAGCTTATGGTTGGATCAGACCAATGAGGCGTTGACTTCAGGTGTGGAACACCGGTCACTCATATTGGTAATGACTAGATCTAGGATATTGTTGCCCCTGGTGCGGTTGTGGATAAGTTGATCCAGGGCATTGGAGTTTATGAATTCCAGAAAGAGTTGAGCAAAGGAGTTGGTACATGAGTAGTTTTTCCGGTTAATGGTGGGGTAAAATCTCCCATTATTAGGGTGTTTGGTTGAATCCTAATATTTTCCAGTACATCAAGAAAAGAGGAGAGGGAATCCTGGGGCATGGTGGGTGATCTGTAGCAAGCTACAATTTGGATTGCAGTTATGCCCAGAGTTAGTTGCACTTGGATAACCTCGGCTGCATTATGCTGAGCAACTAGCCTGAAGGTGTGGATATCCTTAATGAATATGTACACACTTCTGCCTTTGGTGTTCAGGTCCAGGTTACATGGCTGAAAAGTGTGGTATGTGTTATAGCCTGGTAGTGAAGGGGTGCTCTCTGGAGCCTTGAACCAGGTCTCAGTCACTGCACAGATATCGATGTTCTCCATTTTAAGAAGTGCCTCGAGTGAGTGCATTTTGAGATTTAGACTTCTAGCATTGAGTAGCATCACCCTCAGTTTTTGCTTGCCTGTTCCTGTTACGGTGGTAAATTTGTCATTTGAACCTTGCCTAAAAAAGGCACAATAGGGTCGGCAAGAACCTTAGCCAGTAACTGGAATTCCAGGGGTGACAGGTGCAGGCCATCTCTGGCAAAGCATCGTGGTCTGTCGACCATGTCATCCAAGGCAGACAGATACTGGATCCCTTTAGAATGGCACCAGAAGCTTAGCCAATTGTTGAAGTCAGTCATTTTGTATTTGTACTGTGGCATCATTCTGGGTGATGGCAGAATGCTACTCAGGGCTAGGGTCATACCTGCCTGGGCTACAAGATCAGAGAGCTCTTCCATGTCTCTTTTCATGTAGTCCAGGGAAGTACGTCTCAGGTCATTCACACCAACATGGACAATGACAGAGTCATATTTGTACTTGTTGTGGAGTGTCCTGCGTGCATGGGTTATGTGGCAGATCCTGGCACCCAACAGGCAGCTGACAGTAACCTTCTCCTTGTTTAGCCTGGTGAGTGGGACATCAGTATGCCTGACTATAGAGTCGGCTATGACTAGTGTGTCGGGTACGTTGTTTTGCCTTATTGGCTGTGGTTGAGTGGCACACAGAGTCTGCGGGCTATGTGTCATTTGGGTTGTGTTGGGGGGCTGGAGGTTGCTTGCATTTCTGCTTTGGAGGTCTCTGTTGCTTGAGCAGATTATTATTGAGAGCCTCAGTGAATGTTTTTATGTTTCTATGTGTGAATTTTGGTGGTGTAGATTTAGTGAGACTATGTGATGAGTGTGGTGTGGTGCAAGTGTTTACCTTCTCCTCTTGACTGTTAAGTTCAGTCTTGATTGGAGAGAGCTTTACCTCCAGTTTGGCTAGATAAGTGCATCTCTCACAGGTTGCAGTGTTGGGTGGTAGGAAGAGAGGGTTGTCTGTGTACATGAGGCAATTTCTACATTGCCCCAAGATGCCCAGATTCATCAGATAGACAGGAGAGAACACTGAGAGCTGCCCCTTGGACATGCCTGAATAAAAAAAAAAACTATTTCCCTCTAGATAAGTGAGGAAAGTGACTACAAGAGCTGTTTTTCTCTAAGCAAGTGAGGAAAGTAAGTACCAAAACTATTTTCCTCTAGGTAATGAGGAAGGTTGAGTGCTGTAGTAATTAGTAGGTTATTTAGTGCTTACAAGTTCTGAACAAGTGCTGATCATGAATAAGCAAATTCAAGTGCTAAATGTAAGAATCTGTATCTGGACTAAACTAGTTACAGGAAAGGGGGGAAACAAGTGCAAATGTGGGCTTTTAAATCAGAATGTTGAGAGAGAGATGGAAAAACTGCCCAAACGTCCAATAACTACAATTTCTGGGCCAGAACCACTCCTTATGTGGTAGATAGGTTACCTAGTGCTTACCACTCCCACTGATAAGCTAGAAGGCTTCCATCCAACACAGAAAGCTTGGGGGGCTCAGAAGCTTACATACAGTCCTGGATACAGCAAATCTGAATCTGGACTACACTAGTTACAGGAAAGGTTTTTTTTTTTTTTTTTCATTTTTTTATATATACAGAAAAATAGCTAAAACAGCAGTCAAAATAATTCAAATGCAGTGCAAGCCCATAGACCCATATGTTGTTACACACACACACACACACACACACACACATATATATATATATATATATATATATATATATATATATATATATATATATATATATATATAGACAACAATATATAAATATATACATGTATGCATTTATATATATATATATATATATATATATATATATATATATATATATATATATATATATATATATATATAAAACTGTAAATATACACATGTATATTGCTAGGATATGATACAGCAGTTACGAATTACATATGTTCACAGGCCATGCATATGGGGGTGAGGGGTTCAATAAACAAACGTGTAACATGTAGCATCAACCCCCCCCAGCTAGGCCAGTGAGAAATACAGACACACATTAAAGGTAAACACACCACTGCTTCCCAGACCACCGGCAGGATACTACCAGTGGGAGAGACCTGCTAGGTCTAATCTTGAAACAAAGACATTGATGTCCCTTGTGGGACACCCAAAAATTACTGATCATTGGAGTCAGTCCCTGCAATGATTCATCAAACCAGGCTGTAGACGTACATGGACCAGTAGGTTGTGCAAGCCTGATAATGACACAACGTATGACATGTGCCGTGACACACGGAAAGTGGGCAGTGTGTAGTGGTGTGTTTATGCCCCACCTACACCCACAGTAAGGATGAGTGCTGTAGAGGAGGGGCAGGTGGTGGAACTATGGGTATGCAATTATGGGACTAGGCGTGCAGGTGTTGGCTGGAGCAGTCATAGTAGGACCGCCCTGGGGATGTAAGTAATATTCCGAAATGGGCATAGCTTACGCCCATACTTCTCATCCCCTAACAGTAAATCCACTGGACACGACATAAACCATTGGGGGAAAAAATAGGGACCATTCCTCTCAACTGTCCCCAATTTCCAGGGACTTCCCTGATTTTGACTCAAATTCTAACTCTGTCCCATGTAATCCCTCCTAAAACTAGTGACTTTTGGAGGAAAGGTGGTGAATTACACATAATGAATAATGGCAACAAATAAGAGTTATAAATATCATTTACCTCAGAAAATGTGCATTAGTTAATGTGCTCTGAGTCTGTGAATGTGTCAGGTTAATAGCACTAATATTTTAAATGTGTTCCTGATGTTGTCATGACGTGTCTCTGATTCAGTTGATATTTGTCCCCAATCGTTTGAGAGGTCTGATAGGGACAGAAAGCACATATTCCACTTACAACCTTAGAAAGATGATAGAATAATAGGCATGCAGTAGCATGACTCGACTGAAGGACGTGGGTTCCAAAACCCAATTAGTTGTTTGTATTGAATAGTGTCAGCTCCCATGTATTAGCCAGACAGGTGCAGATTGTAAGAGGAACACACCAATAATATGAATCATACTCTGGACAGGTCGCAGATTCTGTACAGTCGAACGGCATGCTTTCGCCTAATGGGCAGCCATTCCCGATACTGTAGGCATGTAATCCAATGTAACAGGCATCACAAGGTAATATCATAGTCCTCACTCCCACCCAGGGGTGTGAGTGTCAGATGCAAACACCAAATGCAGTGCATTTGCAAGTGCAGGAGCAAGCGGGTGTAAGCCTATTTGGCCGCCAGTATGCGAGTATCACACTGGTGAAGCAATGTAGAGGCTAACTTAGTGTAAGAAACTGTAACCAGAGGTTAGCATTGCTTAGCTCCACACAAACCCATGCACACCCGCTCACAACTGCTTTAATGTGCCTTAATCACTCCGTATCCAATGGCCTTGTTCTGCCCAGCAACAAAATAAATGGCCTCTGCAAGGCTCGAAACCAGGACCCTGCACACAACTGCCAATGTGATTTACCACTAAGCCATGGCAGATGTACAGACATTGCATGTTATCACAAACATATCATCCAGCACAGTCATTCAACAGTATAGGAAATGTATTCCATCATGTAGATGTATGTGTGCGTGTTTATGTCCAGTTATAGAGACATACATATATATAGATATATCAAGAACATCCCATGTGACAACAAAGCATTAAAAAGGAATGAAAAGGGAAACATCAGCAATGCATGTATTAGGTAGTGGTGTTGACCTATGTGATACCAAGACTCCCTCAGACAGACATGTGTCATTAATACACGCAAACATTTGTACATTGGCCAAATGCGTCACTCTGTGCATTTTATTTACATTAACACAACAGTTCCTGTTTAATCATTCTGTGAGAGCAGTACTTTTGCAAGGTGCTGTGTGCGACATCATCATGAAAAAGGTAAAGGGGGTAACCATAGAGGGACCGGTAGTGTCGTGTTTATAATGGGGTCATCTTCATCATGTGTACCTTGAACCTTTAGGAGTCATGTGCATACCAGGATCATGTGCCTGAGAGACAGGGGTGAGTGCAAATTAAAAAGGTTACATGTGTCCAGTGGACACGTGTCTGAAATGGACAGCTATGTATGGGGCAAATGTTGTCCTAGGAACAGATTGGTCTTTTGTTTCCATAGGGTGGGAGTGGGATGTGGGGGAAGGAGAGTAGATATGCTCTTGGAAGATAGGTTGGATAGGATGACAGATAAGACCGCATACAGGGTCAGTATATGACACGTGGGGGAATACACCTTGGACGGGGAGGGGTGTTCAGCAGTCACAAGCCCATGAGCCCCCATATGGAAACAGTGGGACAGAGGTCCCTAGCCATGGGCAGCCACCATTGCACCAAAACAGCCACAAAGGTGGCTGTGCTGGGGGCTGTCTAGGAGGGGCAGGCTCACCCTCTAAATGTGACACTTTGCCCTCGAGCTGGTGTATCTGGCCTCAAAACCCCTTATTGAGCCCCCTACGCACCACATCTGGGACTGTACAACAGCGGACAAGTTCCTGTCTGGACCTGCTCCCAAGGGGGACAAGCCCCATCCTCAGTGGAGGTTCCACCAGAAGGTGGTGCAGAGCCAACAGAGGTGGAGGTCCAAGACTGGGCCCCAGATGTGCTGGTGCCTGGTGCCATGGCCAGCTGAAGTGGGACAGGAGGTTCTGCCGGGATCTCCAAACCCATACAGCCTATGGTGTTGCAGTTTTAACAGAGATATGGCTTAGTTATAGTCAACAGCATTCAGGATTACCTATAACAGCATGCATAGAGATGACCATCAACCCAACACAACAGATGGTATACATTTGCAGAGGGAGCACAACACATGCATATATACTGCATGCCATCTGTACAAAGTGTAGAATACTTGTGACTGCAACTATGAACAGTGACCCATTATTGGCATGTCACTGTGAGAATCCCAGACAGTGACTGTCATACCACTGTTTCATGTGACATATGTCCAATCAGGGATGCGATGGCAGTAACTCTCATCACTATCACCATGTACTGACTGCAATCCTCACACTATGCTTCTGCAGTTCATAGATGTGTGTTCAGTGAGTAACACAGGAAACAAATGGTTCCACACACTGACCAGTCCACAGATGGCCCTACAGATAGAGGTTCATTCACAAACAGAGCACTGTCTTGTCAGTTGTAAAACATGCAGAATAGCCATTACCACACACAACTTGTTAAACTGACAGTAGTCTCAATGAAGCATAGCTACACTTACATGCTGTAGTCATGTATGACACATCACCCTCCTGTCTTTAGGCTATTTTCCACTGTGTATGTTGTTTGAGGAATATCCAGATAGCATCTGTGATGCCGTTTACCAAACACAAGATCCAGTTTCCACTCACAGCAACTGTCGTGGGCAAACACCAACATGATGTTCCTAGATATTGTACTGTGTTTCCATGCGTTTGGCTATGGGAACATCACCACAGTTGTTCCACATGTAATCAGCTAGAGGAGGACTGCAATAGGTGCAGAGGCCATCACCTGATCATGACCATCACTTACAAAATGCAAGCTGCTGCTGAGCAGGTGTACAACTCCACATCCACCAGAGAGTGTGTGGGAGGGACAGACAGAGGCAAAGTACATCAGAGAAGGGCTTTGGGACTAAAACCTAAGCATCGTCTGTCACACACCTACCACTACAGGGGTTCAAACCCCTGAATGACTAGCCATTACCATTACAAGGGCATGCAGTTACTCCATGTGCCACAAAGCTGACATGCTGGTGTGCTGAAAGAACATATATATGTGTGCTGGTGAGCAACATCTGCAACAGAGATATAGTAGATATACATTAGGTGTAGCACACATGGCTGTCCACATGAATGGGTGTCATTGTCAACACAACCACACTCTCTATGGGACTCAGATACATAGCCACACTTTGCCAGGCCAACAAATACACTTTCTAACTACTTGGTTTGCCACACTGCAGTAATGCACAGGTACTACATGCACCACAGGGGATATCTGGAGGTTCTATGGGCTAGGGCATATGAACGTGTCTGACATCAGTCGGTATGCCAATGGGAGTTATACTGGGTGTGACGGTGGTTGGGAGCATCATACCCCAGACGCAGACACAAGGTCCCAGTACTAACATGCATGTGTATATTGCTTCATGGGTGTGTAGTGGTTGGCTGTGCAAGATGGCTGTACAAGGCTGGGTGAGGGGTAATCCTTGGCATCATGCCACCTGACAATGGTGTGTAGTGTGGTTCAGGGGTGTAGTATTTGCAATGTCCCACACAGATGGGTACTGTATGAACTGTCCTGTCATCCTGGTTACCATTGTGTATGGCCATGCTTTGCAATGCATGCCATATCTGTGTTTGATAGTCCTTGACATGGACATTGCCTGGGATGTGCATGTCCCACAATAAGGTACAGTGACATGTACAAGTGTACCTGGTTTGGCTGGCACATGTTGTGTACACAGACTGTTATCCTCAGATATGCCAATACTGGCCTGGTGTGGCAGGACCTGCTTATAGACAGCAGGCTGACCCTGCATCTGCATTGATAGCATGATACAGGTATTCCCTGGTGTCAGTGGCCCTGTCCATTCAGAGCATGTGTGTAAGACATTGTATGGCCTTTGTGGATCACACTTGATGGCACCACATATGTTGCAGGCATCCAGTGGGGGACATAGGGAAGGCACATTGTCTGCAATTATGTGTCTATTGTACTGCTGGACAGGGTGCCATGCCCTCTGCAGCCCACTGCAATCACACCATGCCTGCTATCTGCCATCAATGTGCAGGGTACTAGCAACATAGCAGGATATTCTAAGCAAGTGTGTTTGTGTATGACACATGGGTTCAGAAAGTATTCCAGGTAATAGTAGGGTAGCATACTTTGTTAACCAGGCTTTTGACAGATGTAGGGGTGTGGCTTGCCAACATAGTCCCTTGGATGATTGACATCTGTACTCCTTGTGAGGTGGACATTGTGACATATAATATGGACACCATATAGGAAAACTACAAAATCAACTCCCTAACATGTCCAGTGGTTAGAGACTCACAGCCACCTCCACACATGCTCTGACTGTCAAACACACACATACCTGCCATGTCTTTGAATAGAACTCCTACCTAACTAGTTTATCACACTTACAGCTTTACACAGTTACAGCATGTGCTACAGAGATTATTGGAGAAAAGCACTCCCAGAGGTGTATTACTAGGTGGGTGACATCAGCAGGATTACCAAGGGTGGTTATGTGAATTGTAAAGAGTGTGCATACTCTAAAAAGCATTGTTCCTTTCTCAGACAGACAGACACACACACAGTTGGCTTGTCTTGGACTAGTACCCCTACCTAACTAGTTTATCACACTACAGCACTAAGCAGTTACAGAATGCACTATGGTGACTGCTGGGTTACAGAAGTCCCAGAGGTGTATTTCTAGGTGGGTGACATCAGCAGGATTGCCAAAGGTGGTAATGTGAATTGTGAAGTGTGTTCATACTCTAAAAAGCATTGTTTCTTTCTCAGGCAGACATACACACACACACACATATGGCCTGTCTGGAAATAGAACACCTACCAAACTAGTTTATCACACTACAGCATTACGCAGTTACAGCATATGCCATAGAGATTACTGGGTTGCAGCAGTCTCAGATGTGTATTCATAGATGGGTGACATCAGCAGGATTGCCAAAGAAGGGCATTTCAAGTGTACTGCGAGTTGTACATGTCTGTTACCTGCGTGTACCCGCTGCTTATTGTCACAAAAGCACAGTTACACCCACTTACAACTGCTTAAAAGTGTCTTATTCAGTCCTAATTGACAGTATCAACAAGGCTTGCAGGTCTTAAACCCTGGACCATGCACACTGAGGTAACTTGACGTACTACTAAGCCATCTAGGTTGTATACATGTTGCATCGATTTTATAATCACATCTTACGACAGATATTGCACAGTACTGAAAACAAATGGGGCAATCACTTTGTGTACATATGTACAGTACCCTTGAATGTACAGTATTCTGTGAAACAACAAAGACAAGTCTATATCTGTACAACTGTCATATACACCTATGGGATGTGTATACACACACACACACACACACATATATATATATATATATATATATATATATATATATATATATATATATATATATATATATATATATATATATATATATATATATATATATATATATATATATATATATACATATACATATATATATATATATATATATATATATATATATATATATATATATATATATATATATATATATATATATATATATATATATATATATATATATATATATATATATATATATATATATATATATATATATATATATATATATATATATGTATATATATATATATATATATATATATATATATATATATATATATATATATATATATATATATATATAGATATACATATACACATCTGATCACCATTTGTGACACAGAAGGGTTCCAAAGGAACTGACATGTATACAAAACAGAGGCATCTCTTGTGTTATAACATTTAAATCTTAATCAGTTCACCGGAGAAGGGATGGTTGTTGTGTATGTGGAGTTTGGGGTGGGGAAGCCTATCTGTCCCTGGAGGAGTGGTCTCAGCCCTGAAACTAGTAGCTTATTGGCCGCTCTGGACCAATTCCTATCTCTTTTAGTTTCCCTGCTTTAGAACCCGCATGTGTGCGGTTTTGCACGATTTTGCGCATAACGCAGCATCGGGCAGCACCGCTTAAACTGGTTTAAACTATTTCCGGCTCCACAAAGTCTGCTCTTCACTTTTTCCCTTAGAACTGTTCTAAATCTCAAAGTAAGCACTCTATTTTCATTCTAAAGCCCTGCAGTGGCTCATATAAGTAATCTTATAAGTAAGCACTAATAAACTAAAGCACTACACCCTCTTATACTCCCTTTAAGTACTTGGCTCCCTATTGGTCCTTTTTGATCAGTCAAAAAGTAGTTCTTTATACTATTCTGGCATATCCAAAAGTCAATTTCGGATTTACTCTCCAGTCCAGCTGGTGAATCTGGGAATCTTGAGGCAATGTTACAACTGCCTTATGTACACAGACCACCCTCTCCTCCTCCCAACAAGCTCAAATATATGTGAGAGATGCAACTATATAGCCAAACTGGAGGCTGAGCTCTCTCAACCCAATACTGGCGCAGTCAGTCAGGAGGAGAAGGTAACCACACACACCACAAATCCAGTCTCACATAGACCTATTGCAACAGAAAACCAAACACATAAACACACAAAAACATACACGGAGGGTCTAAATAAAAATCTGCCCAAGCAGCAGAGACCTCCAAAGCAGCCATCCAAGTAACCGTTACCCCACAACAATACCCATGTATCACATAGTTCACAAAGTCAGTGTGCCACACAGTCACAGCCCTTAAGGCTAAACAACACACCTAATACACTTGTAATAGGTGACTCTATTGTCAGACACACTGATGTCCCACTCAACAGGCTGAACAAGGAGAAGGTCACTGTAAGCTGCCTGTCGGGTGCCAGGATCCACCACATAACACAAGCACTCAGGTCACTCCAAAGCAAGTGCAAATATGACTCCGTCATTGTCCATGCTGGTGTGAATGACCTGAGACGTACCTCCCTGGACTACATGAAAAGAGACATAGAGGAGCTCTCTGATCATGTAGCCCAGGCCGGTATGACCCTGACCTTGAGTAGCATCTTACCCTCACCAAGAATGATGCCACAGTATAAAGACAAAATGATCAATTTTAACAATTGGCTAAAGTATTGGTGTCATTCAAAGGGGATCCAGTGTCTGTCAGCCTGGGATGACATGCTCGACAAGCCACGTTGCTTCGCTAGGGATGGCCTGCACCTGTCACCCCCTGGGCTTTCGAATACTGGCTAAGGCTCTTGCCACCCCCATAGTGCCTTTTTTAGGCAAGGCTCAAAAGCAAACCCACCTCCATAGATAACACAAAGAAAAAGAACCTAAGGGTAATGCTGCTCAACGCTAGGAGTCTAAACCTCAAAATGCACGCACTCGAGGCTCTCCTCAGTATGGAGAATATCAATATCTGTGCAGAAACCTGGTTCAAGGCTCCTGAGAGCACCCCAGCACTACCAAGTTATACCTCATACGATGCTTTTCAGCCCCAAAACTTGGACCGAACCACAAAAGGAGGGGGAGTATCCATATTTATCAAAGATACCCACACCTCCAGGTTAGTGGCACTGCATGAAGCATTGGAGACCATCCATGTGCAACTAACAGTGGGCAAAACTGCCTTTCAGTTTGTAGCCTGCTACAGACCACACTCCCAAACTCAGGAACCCCACTCGGCTTTCCTGAGAACACTGGAGAATATCAAGGTCTCTCCAATCACCATTATATTGGGTGACTTCAACTACCCAAACATAGACTGGGAGCACTACTCAAGCCCCAACACCCTCGCCCAACGGTTCCTAGAATTTATAAACTCAAATGCTATGGAACAACTGGTCACCACTCCCACAAGAGGGGAAAACATATTGGACCTGATCATCACCAACATGGAGACTCTATGTACAATACCAGAGGTATACCCCTCATTGGAAAGATCTGACCATAAATTAATCTCACTGGACATCCATATCCCGTCCCCACCCCCAGCCAAGGAAACCATGGTGAAGAACTTCTCAAAAGCAAACTTCACACTTCTCAAAACTGAGGTGGAATCCTTCAAAGCCCCCGGGCCAGTGGAAAATATGGCCCAAACTGCAGAATCCTTTACAAACGCTTTCTATGGACACCTACAGGAATGCATGGATTGTGCTATCCCAAATAAAACCAAGACTCATTCCTCCAAAGGCAGGAGACCTGTCTGGTGGATCCCAGCCATAAATAAGCTGTACAACACAAGGAGGAAGCTACTACATGATAGAGAAAAATCCCAAAAAGGGAAAGCATCTCTGATCAGTACTATCAAGAAACTATGATCCTTCATAAAATCATCTAAGGCCAGCTTCGAAAGAAAAATTGCACATGATGCTAAAGATAATCACAAGGCCTTCTTTAGTTATGTCAGGAACCTGGGTGGCAACTCCCGGATATGCTCTGAGTTAGTTCAAAATGACAAAAAATACACTGAACCCACAGACATTGCCAACATCCTGGCAGACAGGTTCAGTGCAAACTTCTCCCCCCTTTCTCCCCCAAAAGAGAAAATGTCTATCCCAACAGAGTGTAGCCTCCCTGACATCACAGATGCACAGGTGAGAGCTGCCCTCTCCAAAGCAAAAAACACGGCATCAATGGGACCGGACGGTGTCCTGGGCTGCGTCTTACACGAACTCCAAGAAGAACTGAACCCTCACATAGTCACTGTTCAGTCTCAGCCTTACTACAGGATATGTACCCAAGGAATGGTGTACAGCAACAGTGGTCCCACTCCACAAAGGTGGTGCCACAACGGACCCCGGAAATTATCGCCCTATAAGCCTGACTAGCCTGGTCTGCAAAGCTATGGAGCGTATCATCATAAAACTCATAAATAAAGACATTGGGAACCTCCAAACACTGGATCCTACCCAATTCAGCTTTGCTAAGGGCAGATCTTGCCTCTTGAACCTGTTCGACTTCTTTGAAACAGTCACCAAGGCCATAGATGAAGGGAAGGTAGTCCACACAGCCTACCTGGACCTCGCAAAAGCCTTCGACACAATACCCCACTCAGGCATCATAAATAAGCTCACCAGCTTAAATATCAACCCCTATGTCACAAGATGGGTTGCAAACTGGCTCAGGGATAGAACCCACATGATCAGAATTGCAGGTGCCATGTCAGACTCTAAACCAATTACAAGTGGCATCCCACAAGGCTCAGTCCTGGGACCTCTCTTGTTTGGTATATATTTCTCTGAGGTACAGGCTAACATGGGAGGACTATGGCTGACCAAGTTCGCAGATGACTGCAAACTGGGTGCCATAATTGACTCACCGACTGACACAAGCATCCTCCAAAAGGGTCTCACAGAGATGGATAACTGGTGCCAGAGCCATGGCCTAAAGCTAAATGCCAAAAAGTGCATAGTCATCCCCTTTGGGAAAAACAAAGTGCCCACAAATTACCACATAGGTGGTAATCCATTAAGTACGGAAGACGTAATTAGGGATTTAGGGACCCAAGTAGATAGAAATCTCTCCTTTGACAATCACGTTGCCAAAGTGGTTAGAAAGATCTTCTATATAGCCCACCTTATCATGAAAGGGTTCACATCTAGATCAAGAGAGGTCATTGTGCCCCTCTACTCATCACTCATCAGGCCCATAATTGAATACAATGCCCCATTTGGGATGTACCTTACCCAACACCTGCAGCAACTGAAAAGAACGCAAAAGTACCTCACCAAGAGGATCAAGGGACTCAAACAGATGCCCTATGCAGTTAGGCTAAAGAAACTCCAGCTCTACTCAGTTGCTTACCGCCTACTCAGAGGCGATCTGTGCCTGACGTATAAAGCCATGTCAAACCCAGAATTAATGGACATGCTCCACCTCAGGAAATCCAAATCCCTTAGAGCTACACACTCCAGGGACTTAAACCTCTGCACAGAAATAAATAGGACATGCTGGAGGGACAGATTCATACCCCAGAGGCTCCCCTCACTCTGGAACGAAATCCCAATCCATGTTAGGCAGAGTCCCTCAATGACCCTCTTCAAGAGAAATCTTGATGAGTGGATGGGAGATCGTAGGTTTACCCCTGGGATCTCTTCTGTGTCCCTACTAGACAGAGGCACAGTAAACTAACCTCAAAAGGGCTATCTTCTGTGACCTACTATACAGAGGCACAGTCAACTAATCTAAAAGGGTGGCGAAAGCCAAACACACTCTGGCTAGGCTTATAAATGCCCTAGGGCAGATAGCCTAGTATCAACCTATGAATGTATGAACCTATGAATGATGGCTAATGTAATCTACCCCGGGGATTGTTTTGTTTGGGTGGGGGAATGATGGGTATAGGCTTACACCTCTGTGACCACTTCTGTGTCACTGCTCGACAGTGGCACAGGAAAATAACATACCCAACTGTAGTCATGCTTGACTGTGTATTTT
This sequence comes from Protopterus annectens, assembly GCF_019279795.1. Taxonomy (NCBI): domain Eukaryota; kingdom Metazoa; phylum Chordata; order Ceratodontiformes; family Protopteridae; genus Protopterus; species Protopterus annectens. Next base: position 1,701,655,399 of record NC_056726.1, on the reverse strand, counting down.
TTACCATTCCTAACTATGTAATACTTTGTAGACACCAGTTACCACAGATGGCTACCATGGTGTGCAGCATGTTAAAAGACATTACACATGTGTATGCCTGGCTACAGGGTAGTCACACACTCAAACACGCACACACTTGCCAGTATTGCACATACATGTCTTGCCTATGTAAAGGTAACTAGTACAGTGGTATGCAGTCGGGGTATGTACCACAGAACACATACAATTACACTTACTCTGATTCCACTTCTGAGCTGGGTGACATCACAGGACTGATTACTTGCAGTGGGGAGGGGGAGGGGGAAGAGAGAAGTTTAGCAGTTGACAAGGATAAAGGCCAGTGCAAAAGGTGGTATCTCTTTGGAATGCAGCAAAACCTGCTGTCATGACAGGATACAGACACAAATACCCACACCACATTTGCTGACACCCACACTCAGGCATTTGCTGACACATACACACACACACACACACACACACACACACACACACACACACACACACACACACACACACACACACACACACACACGCACACACACGCACACACACACACACTCAGCCATTTGCTGACACACACAGTCAGGCATTTGCTGTCATACACACAAACACAAGCACACAGTTGCCAGTGGTGGGATCAAAACTCCTGCCTATCTACAGATCACTATTACAGTACTACACAGTTATGAGATGCACCACAGAGATTACACATTCCAAGGTAGTCAGAATGCCCTTCTAAGATTGAGGATAACAACAGGGTTAATGACAGTCATGAAGTACATAGCTGTAAACCTGTGTTTTTAAAGTAGGTGTCTATTACAACCTGTATGCACAAACAAGACACATCATCTGCAGGTAGTACATAGGTAGACCTGAGAGGTATAGTTGTAGCACAACAGGAACCTGAACTGGAGTATGCCCATCTGTGTAATGAACAACTACTATCACTTTACAGGGCTACAGTGGTCATGCTTATACACATAGAATCACAGAACTTGTTTGGATGCATTGACTCCAATTACACAAGGTGGCAGTGGGCATGCTCATCAAATTACACAAGGTGGCAGTGGGTATGCCCATACACTTAGTAGCACAGGGCTGTTTGAGATGCACTCCAATTCTTACCACAGAAGGCCACAGTGTGCATGCTCATACACTTAGATGTACAGAACACATTGTAATGGACTCTTATTGTAAACACACAGGTTTCCAGCTTTGTACATCTTACCTGTCAGTATATATGCACATCATACTTGTTTACTACCAGATACCTGTATGTAGCCCATAAATTATATATCTGTGTCTGTGCTATGTGATTCACATGCATACATGTACATGAAGTACTGACATATATATTAAGTATACACAATCATGCATGTGTGGATGTGACAGACAATAGGTTAACTGGAAACACAGGTGGATACTACCAACAGCATGTGTCACACACCTTGCTGCCCTGAAAGGCATAAATTGATAGCAGGTTGTGGACAGTGGCATTATACTTGGAACAATGGCATGTGCAAGCATAATGTGTGAGCCACATTGTGTAATGGTATTGGGGTTCAGGTGTCAAGATGACCTCTCCTGGCTGTGTTAGTAGTTGTCATTATTAGCAGGACTGCTACCCTAAGTATATCATTCATTGGTTATATACACATTTTCTGCTGCCGTCCATTAAACCTTGCATGTGGCATTTACTACCAAGCACATTACCACCACTCGCAGTGATGTCATGGTACGAGTGGCAACTGCTAGACCAAAACAATGAGCCAATGTCCTGCTGTTATTATGAGGTTGTCCAGTGTCTGTCATTCCGGGCTGTCATGACTGAACAACAAGCCTTCGAAACAGAGCACATGCATCCATGTTTCAAATGTGTGTGGATAATACCCAGGTCACATTTACCCATATAGTCACATTCCAAGGCAAAGGTCCTACACACAGACACCCTGACACCTACAAGACAATTGCATTGATGCTTATGATAACCAGTGCTAGATGTGTGGCTTTAGTAATCCATTTCCTCAATGTAGAACCTACAATGGGGAATACTGACAGTGAGGAACACCTGGCTGAAGGCTCTGTAGTGCACAATTGCACTACCACCATATAACTCAGATCCAGACATGTGGGCCATAGCAGTGGTATGGACAATTCCAGGTGGTGGTGTCCACATATTCATAAAGGCTACTCACATGTAGAGATCACTACTCCAACATAACTCATCACAGATGAGTCAGGTACAGGTGACAGTGGCAAACGCTGCATTCTAGGTTGTATCCTCATATACATACACCACCTTGTCCCCAGACTACCAACACACATTTATATGTGGTATGACATAGTATGGTAGACCACCAGATAACCTTCAGTTGTTGGACTGTACCTAGGCCTACATCAACTGTACAAAGTACCTATGTACAGACACAGCTGCATAATGTGTTATGCAATGCAATAATACCACTGTTTATAACCAGCTCAGTTGTACACATACCATGGTCCCTCGGATGTTGTCAGCATTAACACAGTTGACTGTTGCTGTACACCAGTAAACAACACCATCATGGTTGGATATGACCTAACTGTACCTGCCCTGGATATGTACATCCCACACTCATACAACATAAATGACATTACCATAGCTTTCGTTATCCTTTCTACGTACAAGTGGCTACAGTCATTACACACTTGCACATGGCAGATAGCATGCTAACAGTACATAAGGTTTGATATCTATGTTAACAGAGATAATATTCCCTTTCTACTGGTCACCCATGACACCTATCATATCATACAACAACCCATGTGGCATGTATGTCATTAGACATGTCCACCTAATGCAATGCCTACAAACATACCCAAATAACAGGATCATGGGACCTACACAAAGCCTGTATTGTCAGACTCAGGAAAATCCAGCTCTGCTCTGTATGTTCCTGAGTAGTCACAGGTGATATGTTCATGACATGTACAGCCATGTGTGGTCACAGCTCCTACATATACCCCATGTCAACAATTGCAAGCCATGCATGCTGTGTGCTGTCTGGATATTAGTCTTAGTACCACAATAGCCAGTACATGCTGGGGTGAGACATGTACAAGTCACAGACCTCGCACATGCTTGAATGAGTGTACTGCCTAACCTAACAGAGCACATTGCTGGCACTCTTCCAGAAAATATGAGGTGTGTGTGACAAATATGATGTGCTCACTGTTGACCATTACAGTGCTCTAGCTTCACCATGGCACTGTCAAGTAACAGTTTGTAGGAGTATGACATGGAATAATGCTGTGTGTGCCTTGCTGATATGTGCTGTTGTCATATATGTACACTTGGCTACTCAGTGAAGGTGATTGTGTCCTACCAGTACATGAATACAACATCCATTATGGTGTAATGATCAGCTACATTTCACAGATGGCGTGGGGAAGGTGTGGAATGTATCCTCTTTACCTGCTAGTGCACTTACTGGCATAGACCGCATATGTGTACATGTATTGATGTTTTTGTAGATTCAATGTGTGTGCATTGTCTGATGTTTGAAGGTGACTGTTGTCTTAGTACATCATGCTGTTGTACTACAGCCTCAACATTGCAAACTGTATATGGTGATATGCTGAAAGTACAGTAAGCTGTACATGAGGTATGGCCAGATGTTTGGACATGACTACTAAGTGGTGGGGCTACTTTGCAGATGAATAATTACTGAGAACAGCTCAGTGGTGTGTTACAACCATTCCTATAATAACCTGTGTACCTGCTAAGGTCTGGTTTTGCTAATTAAAGTGGAAGACAGACGATGTAGAATGCAGCAAGGGTGACACTGGAGGCAATCCTCTTGACACCTGTAACAGTAATACCTCCCCTGTGCATATATTGTGCATATATCATCACAGTTGGCAAAGGAAAGAGTAAGCTTTGTAGAGAATGCAATAGTGCTGTACTTCTGTAATACCTATCATGAGATAGGCAGGTGCTTGATTCACAGTATTGGCATGTGTGTGTGTGTGTGTGTGTGTGTGTGTGTGTGTGTGTGTGTGTGTGTGTGTGTGTGTGTGTGTGTGTGTGAGTGTGTGTGTGTGTGTGTGTGTGTATGTGTGTTTGTGTGTCCATATATGTCACGTATGGTTGGATATACATCCCACATGTTTTCACTCTCCTGAACACTGCTGTTGACATCAGTACAGAGTGAAGTGTAGAAAGAAAGACATGGGCAGGTGGTTGAATCTCAAACGTGTCAATTGTCTGTATGTGTGTGACATAGGTGTATATCTTTGTGAATGCCACAGTGTGTGTGTGTGTGTGTGTGTGTGTGTGTGTGTGTGTGTGTGTGTGTGTGTGTGTATGGCTGTCCGGTCCCTGGAGTGAGGCTGTATTTTACCATAGTGACATGTTAATGCCACCCCCCCATCCACTCAATGCAATCTAGTATCCCTGTTGATATCATCAATCTTAGATGGGAATTCTATCCATCTGTTGACATGTACACCCTGGGGTGTGACTTCTTGTTTCACAGCCTACTGATGAACCCCCTCCCCACATACACTTACTGCACTGTAGTATCCCAGTCAATGTCCTCAATCTTAGGCCATTCCGACTGCCTGTACATGTGTAATCTCTGTGGAACATCTTGTAATTGCGTAGTATTGTAATGATGATATGCACATAGGCAGGGGTTCTCATCCAAATACTGGCAACTGCAACTGTGTGTGTGTGTGTGTGTGTGTGTGTGTGTGTGTGTGTGTGTGTGTATGTGTGTGTCAGAGTGTGTGTGTTACTGTGTCTGTGAATCCATGAGGGTGTGGGTGTGTCTGTGTTTGCATGCTGTCATGGCAGTGGGTATTACTGCTTCCCAATGAGAAGTCACTATTTCCACTGGCCTTTACCCTTGTCATCCGCTATACCACTCTTTTACCTCCTTCCCGCACCAGGTAACTATACCTGTGATGTCACCCACTATGGATGTGATGGCTCTGAACACAGTAGCTTACTACACAGCTATCATGATCTTGGATCATTAGAACAGTGACCATAATTGAAACATGGAAGATTATAACTGTGATGTGGAAGCTAGAAAGTGCATGCAGGTATTGTCATACAGACCTGTGAGTAGTCAACATGTACATATGTGGCACTATCCGCAAACACTGACATCCCCCGGCACATTCAACTACATCTGAAAGAGTAAGGCAGAATATCAAGATCAACATGCTGATAGTGTTGTTACACATGATACATACTGTCAAACATACAAAATGCATTCTAAAACTGTAATCTACAATTGTCTACCTAGTATGTTCACCCTGTGCATCAGACCATATGAGCATGTCCCTGCACCGATGGTGTGGATGACAGGGATGCGGCACAGGTATCATCATATGCACAGAGTGATAATGTTTGCCAGAGACCTAGGCTGTGCCATTGGATGACATCATGTGTGTGTGTTAGGGCCTGTGATATCATTGGGCATGTGTGGATGGTATGCGTGTGTGTATTGAGGTGCCCTACATTTGTTTCTGGTGTCTGTGTGTGTGTATGCATGTGCACAAGTCTGGCATGTGGCTGGCCTACACAGGGGTATTATTAACAGCTGCAAACTGTACAAGGCAGGTTTCACAGTACACAGTGCCCAGCCACGGCCACATAACCTGCGCCTGCCAGGAGTTGCACGGGCACTACCAGGCAGAGGTCCAGATTGGGTACTGTCTGATGACACATATCCACTGGAATCATGTCCCTGTTGGGACCATCCAGGGCCACGTGCAAGTGGCCTGCTGTGTCCTGGTGTGGACTGCACAGCACCAGCTGCACTGCTGCTGCTACCACCACTATGGGAGTGGGCATGTGCAGTAGCATGTTCACGTAGACCTTCAACATGTGATGTAGCTGACCTACGTCCACGTGCCCGGCACCTCACTCCCACCAGATGTTCCAGCACAGACATTCCACGCTCGAGGATTGACATGCCATGGTCAAGGACTCCCACCATGTCACCCAATCATCTATCCAAAACATCTGCAAGATGATGGTGAGCATTTGCAATTGCCTTGATGTTGTCAGTTAATGAATGGACAGCAGCCCTCTGAAGCATCAGACCTTCTCTGTTGTGCTGTTCAGCACATGCCTGTGCCTCCATTGCAGCCTAACACATGCGTCTGGTGACTCCAGCTGATATGCTTTGTCCCGCAGGGGCATGTTGGCCAGTGGTCCTCCTACGAGCAGCACTGTGCACATGCCTGTGTGGGTCATCACCAGTCAGTTGACTGGGATCATGGTGTGCAGGGACACCTTCCATAGACTCCACACTTCCCTGTTCCATGATACCACCCACCAACTGTCCTTTCTCTATGGCCAGTGGTGATGGGGTATGTGTAGGCAGGGGAACTGTGTGCAAGGATGAGGGGGATACAGGTGGAATGGCAACCAATGACACAGATTCAGCCCATAACAACCCTGCCTGTGCCTCAATCATACTATCATCATCACTGCTAGAGTCTGTGGGGACACTAACATCAGGTGGACCACAGCAGGGCAATGCACCTACATCAACACCTGTGAGGGGAAGACAAGAACTGTACATTACAAGTTATACCACACACAGACACACACACAGACACATGCTACATGCAGGTGATATTGCAGATGGCATTCAGCTTGGACAATTAAAGTGGTAGTTATATATCCCTGAGTTGCACACAACAGCATACATGTGCTATAGCAGATGGCATGCACCTTACAGAATTATAGTGGTAGCTAGCATACATACCTGTATTGCACCATTTGTGTTAGTAGCCTTTGTCCCATACATGCAACGCAATGCATGCACTTTGCACCATTGCACCGAACTGCCATGGTGTGTGCAACATACACCACATGTTAACAGACCATCGCTGACCTTTGTACATCTGCCACTGATGCTTTGTGTTGGCCACCACCCCTATGTGTGAGGGCATGAGCAGAAGGGCATGTCGACTGAATACTATGTTTGCCTGAACCCTAGCTTGCATATCTCCCCCAAAGCAGTGCATGTCTGTTCAACATTATTTTGCCTACCCCTGAGCTGAGTCTACAGACATTGTGCATGTGGCTGTACACACATGTTTGACATGGCTGTCCCTACTTTGCAATGGTGCCACATACCTGCACAGGTTTACAGTACACCAGCCTGATGTGTGGCCTATGACCTGGCCAATCACATGTAGTATGACATGTCTTCTGCTGATGTGTTGAATGACATGCATACATGTGTAACACAATGGTGTCCTTTCCAATCTAAAGTACGATAATGGTGTCCCAATGCAGGGACTTGTTATACTAATATGGACTTTCAGCTGACACAATGTTGTCTGTCTGCCCTACAAATATGCAGTGACATACTGCACATTGAGCAGATGTGCATAGCCATTGCAGGGCATCATGTGGCTTCACAATTGTTATACAGTGTGAGTTATTGACACAGTTCACAGCCATGACTATGTTCACATACAATACATATCTGATGTGGAATGTGACCCACGTCACTGATGTGTATACTCAGTAAACCCTAATGTGGAATGTGTGACACAGGTCACAGAAGGGTATACCAATGACACCCCTGCACATCTGCAACCATATTACTGATGCCTGGCATCTATGCCCACACATGGCTAACTTAGCAGCACTCTATGTCCCACATGCCATCTCTGTAGCTCACACATATGAGGAGCAGGCATGACAGTGATGTCTGACACCAGCAAGGTGAATGTACAGTATCGCCTGATGTGGTTGTATGTGCATGTTGTGCAACACATGTATGTATTTGGATACTGTATAGGTGAATGCTTTCATATCGTGACACACTCAAGATGTTCAATACATGTTATGTGGTGGTTTTATGTTATGCCTACACAAGCTGTGCACAGGCCTGTATGATGTTTAGTGTTTCACATTTACAATATCACCATTACACAAAGGCCATAGTTGTATTGTGTCGAGCCAATGTACAACAGGGTGTACACACATGTACATCACTTCTACTGTGTGTGTTGCTTCATGTCTTTAACCATCCTCCATGGCCATGTGTACACATGTTCTGTCCAATGGTTGTGATGGCCATCTTATTTCACATGTCAGTGTTATCCCATATGACATACACCCATAGATGTCATATGCTCCACTGAGGACAGGGTTATGCAGACAAAGGGTGGTATGTATGGGATGTGAGACATAATGTTTTGAGGGATAGTTGAGCAATGTTGCAGTCAGCCCACTACAGGTCATGGACATGTCAGATAGCACATGACATTATGTGACATTCATAGCAAGGGTATAATCCACAAGGGTGTATCCTGTGGGATGGTCATACTCCAGCTCCAAGACATTTACAGTGTGTGCACACATATGATCTCTGTACAGTACTGTTTGTATTCGCAACATGCGTAATGCTGATATGTAGTACCTGTCCCTACAGTGAAACACACCTCCACCATTGTATTCACAGTTGTCCACACATCTGGCAGTGACAGTTTGGAAGGTTTAGTGTAGGTGTTTCATATAGTCTTCAATTGTTTCACATGGGTAACCACTATGATGCATTGCAGGTCTGACCAGTGTCTATTAACAGGACCACCATACATTATGTGTATGTGTGTTATGCAAGATAGCATACAATTAATATGATCTGTGCATTATCAAGCCTGGTAAATAATAACAATCTCACCTGACACAGGCTGCTGTTACTGCAAAATGCCAGAGGCACCTAAATAGGAGTGTCACAGCAATAAGATTATTATCCACACCTGTGTGATAACTACAGGGTGCAGTGTCCATGTTAGCACATAAGCCAGTACAATACACTATATCTACATCTGTGAACACATAGAGTAGCAGACTATAGTATGTGGCATGTGTGCATACATGCCTTGCATATGATGTTACAATACATATTGTACGGTAACACATGTAACTATGTGAAATATAGTTGTGTTATATGTGCAGTACTGACTTACCAGGCAACTCCAGGCTCGGTGGTTGAGAGACAACCACCTCCACAACACCAGCTAAAGCTTTTGGATGGAGGTCTGCAGGTGTCTCCAGGTTGGCCAGTAACTCCTCAGTACATGTGAGTGGGGGCTGGGTGAGTGGCCCCACACCTGTTGCACCTTGTTCCCTGGTGATTGCATTAGCATGCTGTTTCACCCATCTTATGAGGTCAGTGCAGTTTCAGTGCACCTGCTGATAGGTGTGATTGTGACTGCCAGCATCGTTTGCCCTCCTGCGGAGTTCCTCCCACAGGGCATCCTGCTGCTGTGCATCCTGTGGCACATGGCTGAAGAGTGATGTATGGTTGTCGAGGAGGTATTTGGACGAGGACCTCATCCTCCAAGTGGGTGTATGCTGGCAGCCTGCTACGTGGCATACCTGGAAGACATAATGATGGAGACAGGTCACAGTAACTCACAGGGAAGTACAGAAGTACAGATGAACATGCATGTGTATCACATTTATTAAGATTACAAATAAGTCTTTTGCAAATCTACATGACACTAACACCACTGACATGTTTAAGTGACACACATTTGACACTTACTGGTAATGTGATGTTATTGCCATATATGTGTGTGTCATGTGATGACATTGCTCATACTCCATGTGGATGTTGTCTTGACGTGGGCATGTCTGTTTGCCTGTACTGGTGTCTTTACCTATCAGCACATGCCTGGATGTGTTCACATTAATGCAGTCGACCTTAATGCTGTGTATATGTCACATATATAGTCATACATAGCCATTAGGGACATGACCTGTGACCCTGCAGACTTGCAAGCATGTATGTGTTTTGCCATATACATCTACATGGCACTGTACAGCTGCGTAGCATCCTGCCATGTATTGCCTGCATTGCACATGTGTAACACATGGGACAATAGCTAGCCTGATGGTATTTGCAGAGTTAGATATCAACTACAGCATGTATGGTCATAGTGATCTAGTAGGCTATATGCCCTGGGCCATTTATGAGCCTAGGCAGACAGGTTACCTAGCTGTAGCCAACAGACATGTAAGTTTCAGTGGCCAGTTCAAGCAGTGCCACAGAACTGATCCATAGGGTTACTGATATATTTTGGCATGTAGTCATCACACCATGTCACAGAGAGGGGTGGTGTGCAGCTTCACTGGACAGGGATGCATAGTATGGCAAGAGTATGTTAAGTCTATGGGACAGAGATCTGTCCGGCATGTTGTGATCCTTGTACTAGAAAGGTGGTGTCCATAAAGTATATGCTTATTTAGGATCAGGATGTGTTAAGTGTAGCATGTCCAACACCTCTGGGTTGGACATGGCTTTATTCAGGGTAGGCTCCATGCTACATAGTGGAGCTAGGGATTGGGAAGGGCAGTGTAGACCATCTACACACGGGCAATAACCCTTAATGGAAATATGTGCTCTATTATGGGCCACTTGAGTGTTGAGTATGGCTGAGCAATTATCTCTATATTCATGGATGGCACCCTGTCATGATTATTGCCACATATAACTACCTGACTGGTGTGGTGAAGTAACTATCAAAGGAAAGACTACTGTCCAGCTGCATCCCGTACACACACAGTTGCCATTATGTTGACCGCTGCTTAGGTGGTAGTTCATGGGTACAGGGTTTTTAACATAGGGGATGACAATGCAATACTTAGCTGTCAGACTGTGGCCATACGTCAGACACCACACATCTGACACACAAAGGCCCTTCTGTATGTTGAACAAAGCACACATTGAGTCAACTATTGCTCCTAGTTCATAGTCATTTGCAAACATCAATAAGCAGATGCCTTCTGTGTTAGTCTGTGTGGCATAGATAACAAAGAGGGGGAGTACCAGGAATGAACCCTGTATTACTGTGGCTGGCACTGGTTTGATGTGTGTGTATTAGTCAGACACTTTCTGTAGTGTTGGTTCTGCCAGCAGTCCAGTTGCCAACCACTCCTGTGACTTAGGAATATACAGGTAGTTTACTGAGTGTAGCTGGAACACAGTATGGGTGATGGTGTACTATGACCTGGCAAGGTCATGATATGCAGTGTGAATCAACCCTACTGCCATCTACATCTGTACTGAGTACATCAAATACGTTGATCATGGTTCATGGCCTTACAGACCAGACTCAGCAGAGTAGTTGTGCACTAGTTTCCATTATCAATGGTTTCTCCCCCTTTGTGGGGTGTGATAACTGTTGCTGTGCACCATTTGGTGTGTACACAGCCTGACATGGAGCTATGATTGAACATGATGTGTATGTGGACAGCTGATTGATCTTACATTTGTGTAGGATACACCCTGGGATGCTGACAGGTCCCATGAAAGCTGTATGTATGGTTTTAGAGAGTGCAGCTTGTACCTCCATAGTTGTTATTACAGGGGCCCTGTAGTGTACATGGATATATAACTAAGTGTACCTGTTTGGGGGGGAGGTGGGAGTGGGTTTAGGTTCTCCAAGACCCTATCTGGATGAACAGGTGCTATTTCTGTAGGTGCAGTACTTCCCATACCATAGTGCTGTGCAGCACGGCAAGTCTTGTCATTGCCATTACAATTAATGACACAGCTATAGAATGCTCTGTGCTTAGCCTCAAAATATGTGGCTGATTAGTTTCACAGTAGCTTTGTGTGGTTTCATATGGTGTATCTGCATCTTACTGAGGCTGATCAGGGATCACCTACACTCGTGTGTTCACTCTTGCAACAGTTACTACCTTCTGTGGTACAATTTAAAGCATGACACCACCAGTTTGCCTTCTTGTTTGTGTTTGGTTGAATCTTGGTTCTATTTCAATGGCACAATCACTGCATGTATGTGACTGCTTAAGGTTTATTTGTGTAGGATTCAGCATTTGCACATGCATTGTCCATCTGCATGAGTGCCATGACAGTCACCACTTTGCTCTTAGGAAACATAACATTTGCATTGTAGACTGACTATGTGTAGCATACTGTTAGCCCTGTTTGTGTGACTACTGTGATCCAGGTCATTAGGGTTGATGGAATCCAACATGCATTGAGCGCAGGTCTTGGTACATGAGGAGTCTTCCCAGTTCATAATGGAATAGTTGAGAGTAGCCATTATTATGGTTTTCTGTCTCAGACCTAATCTTCCCCATTACAGCACATTATGACAGTTGGGAAATCCACGGCATGGTGGGTGAATTCCACTTTGGAGCAAAGGTAGTTGCTCAGCATAATGCATCTGATGTTATGCAAGTGCAACTAGCGTGGGGGGTGTACATATCCACCAGGAATATGGACACACCTGTGGCCTGTGTGTTCCAATAAAGGATAATGGGCAAGAGGTGAGGTATGTGTTATACCATGGTCAAGCAGGTGTGCTCTCCAGAGCGTTGAAACATGTTTCAGCCACTGCGCAGATATGTTGTTCATGTTAGGGATTGACATATGTGTGTCCATATAGTGTTTCTGACATGTATCATTGTGTAGCGAGATCCATAGTTTATTGCTTGGCTGCCCCTGTAACAGCAGTGGACCTTCACTTGAACTGTGCATAATGAAGGAACCGTAGGGGAAGCATGAGCCCTAGGCAGTATCCAGGTTCCCAGGGGTGACAGGTGCAGGCCCTGTCTGGCAAAGCATCATGGTCTGTCAACCATGTTATCCCAGGTAGACAGATACTGGATACCCTTTGAATTGCACCACTTCACTAGACAATTGTGGAATACAATCCTTTTGTCCCTGTACTGCAGTATCATTCTGGCCAGTGGCAGAATGCTACCCAGGCCTTGGGACATACCTGCATGGTCTACAAGATGATACAGTTCCTACATGTGTTTCCATGAAGACCAGGCTACTGCATCTCAGGTCCTGCACAACATGGAATATGCCAGAGCCATGTGTATAGATCAAAAGGTGGCCTGAGTGTATGGATATGTGGCTAATCATGGCAGACAGGCAGCTGACAGTATGTATGCCCTTGTATAGGTTGGTGTGTAACATAGTGCTAGAGTTTGCATTCACAAATGAGTACTGTTGGGCATGTTTCTGGCCACATGTTCTGAGGTGTGGCACGATTATGCAAACTATGTTATACAGTTTGTGTATTTCATTGTCTGTCTCTTCCGGCTTGGGAGGTCACTTGTTTGGCCAGATACTTAGACATGTCTGTGAATGTGTGTGATTTCTGGTAGTGTGTGTGGGTGTCCTTACTGTGTTCTGGTAAGGGTATGTGTTGGTTGTGATGATGAGATGCATGTGTTAACCTACACTTCATGATTGTCCAGTCCAGTCATGGCTATAGACTGGGCTGCCTTCCAGCTTACCCCTGTAGCTGCATCCTAAACAATATGTGGGGAGTGGTGTTAGGTGGGTTTGGCAGTGTACATGGCATAGAGATTACATTCCCCCAGGATGGCCACATACACAAAGCTGACATTAGTAAACACCAGTAGCTGACTAGTGGACATGCCTGTATGAGCATTCAGTACTACAAGTACCAAGTACTGTATTTAGTTTACTTATTGCTTATAAAGATGTTTTAGACAGTGATGCTCACTAGTAATTATTTGTGTTATGGATGTGACAACACTGGCTATTACAGAAACATAGTTGCTACCTTTAGCAGCAGTCCTCCTCTGAGGAGCACATCACATCCTGATAGTTGATTACAGATGATGCAAATGTCTACAGCTCTGTTTCCTTCTCTGGGTATATACTTACATATCCACCAGGACCATGAGCTCTGTTGGGCACAGACACCCACTCTCCAAACAGAGTCATGTATTAATAGACTCTGATGCCACTATCAACATGATCAGGATATAATCAGATAGTGTAAGCCATTACCTATGAAGCAGCTATTACACATGGGCAGCAGTCTACTACATCTTACAGTCCTACTGCAGATGTTACACTGGAGTTAAAGATGATATGCAACCTGTTTCATTACCAGTACTGTGCACTACTTTACATACAGTATGTGCAAGTGGCTGTTAGGTTGGCAATGAGAGGTTAGGCTACACAAACCTGGTAGTTCAACCAGTGTGTCTCTACTCTCAATATCCAGTCTATGTAGGTGTGCACATAGCCATTTGGCCCAGCCCTGTAACAAGGGTCACTACACATTTGCATAACATGTACACATGCACAGCTGTTATTGCTTGCAAATGATACTAGAGAGGTCCAGCCCTGTAACAAGGGTCATTACACATTTGCATAACATGTACACATGCACAGCTGTTACTGCTTGCAAAGGTACTAGAGAGGTGGATATTACATGTGTTATGTGCATGGATAGTTACCTAGCTCTTCCAATTATCTTTGCTATCATACTGCTAAACTTTCAGATGAATACAAATGATATGTATCCTGTTACTGAGTATTGTAATTGCAAATAGTCATAACTACTGTTTGCATAACATAACAGAGCTGCTATGTTGAATGGAATACAGATCTGCCTAAAATAATGTACATTACACAGTTATTGGCACAATATCCCACAATGCAAGCCATATTTGCACAGTAAGCCCACCTTTGACATGTTCATCTTACTTATACACCTATACATATGTTGACTGTTACAATATATCGACATACACTATCCCCTGTTATAGCACATACTTGCTGGACCAATCCTGACACTGACAGTGGCTGGAAGCAAAATGGTGAGTTCTAAGCCCATATCATCCCTTGTGGTGTATGCGGAGCTTGCCTTGTGACCTACAGCAGTACACACATAAAATACTACAAGCATTACTACTGCTCAACAATACAATGCTACAAGATAGCTATTTCCACTATATTCATTCATTACACTGTAATTCTTACAGAACAGGTACTACATACACAGACATATGACATATTATAGATACCTTCTTAGTATCTTAGTAATTGGAGGTGTTATTGACTAGTATAATACTCATTTCTGGTTCGTCTTTCAGTGTTTTGTACTGTCCTACAGATAGATACAGATGGTTTGAATGTGTGACCAGGCAAACTTTTATAGTTACCGATCAGTAACGTGCTATCCTGATAACCAATTAGTGTTCCTAAGTAGCTAATTACATGCACATCAGCTGCGCTACTACTGCCTTAGCCAATACCATGACAACAGTGGAGTATAACTGAGTACTCCACTTGGGCATTGTCCCTTTGCCTTACTTGTGAGGAAGACAGCCTGGAAATGTTGTTTGGAATCTATTGCAACAGCTGTATGGAGACGAACAATAATATATTGTGTGTAATGCCTAGAGGATTTGGTCTAAATGTGAGTACTGCTGTTATATTTCTGAACATTGCTACTAGGGTTTGTCCGTACATAATACTTCTGCATATGTTTCAGTCTGGCCAGGTTGTTTGACCAGGTCAAGGCTGCATAGCTATGCATATAATGTTAGGGTGTTTACAGTGTGCTTACCAGACATATTTAGTTTGGTGTTACTGTGTATCATACTGTGCGGATAATCAGTAATCGGTAACACTTCCTGGTGTACGAACCTTTCTACCCTCTGAAACGGGATTAGTTTATACAAACCCTGATACATCAGCAGCTGTTCAATTGTATAACAGCAAATATTCCACAGAGGGCCATGTTAGTGTGTCTGTGTCCAGGTATGTTAAGGTTTCAGCAGATGTGCAATAGTTGAATAATTGATTATGGTATGACAGTATGTATTGAAGTAATTATTTTGGTTGTGGGATAGATGTTTGTGG
Source organism: Protopterus annectens (assembly GCF_019279795.1). Classification (NCBI taxonomy): domain Eukaryota; kingdom Metazoa; phylum Chordata; order Ceratodontiformes; family Protopteridae; genus Protopterus; species Protopterus annectens. The sequence continues at coordinate 1,701,639,707 of NC_056726.1, read as the reverse complement.
GTGTACATAGCACATTCAGGTGTATAGGAACCCCTTTTATACAACGTTTATATGTGTGTGGGTGTTCTTTCCCTATGTGATCACCTATCCAGTGGACTAATACTATGGTAATTGTAGGCTGATTCATTAAGGCACTGTTAAATGCTTTCTGTATAGCATGCAGGTACTGTTAGTCCTTGAATCCTTTTGGCAATACATCGGAATGAAATAAGGTTTTGCAAAATTTTTCAAATAATACAGCATTTTAATTGATTTATTTGTGTTACATTGAATATTAACTGAACTGGAAGTTTTGACTCTGTTTTTCAGTTAGTGCTTGCTAGATTTTATTGCCTGTTAGAATTCCTGCATAGACAGTAATTGCAGTCGGGGGTAGTCTCATTCATTGATATTCTGTTACTGCCTATTTAAGTGGTACATTTTGGAATATTTTCTGCTTAAAACCTGAGCTTTGGCCGGCTAAGATCTAGCTGTATTCAACTGGACGTATAAGAGAATTTAAGTATCTTTTATCTGCACTTTTTTCAAAGAATACAGCATTTTAATTGTTGTGTTGCATTGAATGTTAACTGAACTGGAAGTTTTGACTCTGTTTTTTCAGTTAGTGCTTGCTAGATTTTATTGCCTGTTAGAATTCATGCATAGACAGTAATTGCAGTCGGGGGTAGTCTCATTCATTGATATTCTGCTACTGCCTATTTAAGTGGTACATTTTGGAATATTTTCTGCTTAAAACCTGAGCTTTGGCAGGCTAAGATCTAGCTGTATTCAACTGGACGTATAAGAGAATTTAACTATGTTTTATATGCACTTTTTTCAAAGAATACAGCATTTTAATTGTTGTGTTGCATTGAATATTAACTGAACTGGAAGTTTTGACTCTGTTTTTTCAGTTAGTTCCCCACCCACCCTCAATGTTTTTTTTTAATGTTAATCTTGGTGGCTTTGAAACTACCCGCCCCTCTTGTAAATTTGTGTTTGGATACTCCTTCTGGGCCCATCTCATTTGCTCACTCAACTGACTGCAGTGAGATTATATTCTGATTTCAGGCACTCCTACTCTGTACAATGAGAGCATCTGGGGAAAGAAAAAAAATTAAGCTTGTTTCCTGCCTTTCCTGTAATTGGTCTAGACTGTTTGTAGGCTTCTGGGCCCCCAAGCCTTTATGTGTTGGAGGAAAGACTTCTAGCTTAATTTTGTTTCTTAGAACTAGCCAGTTTTCTAGTTTTAGCACTCAAATCTGTTTCTTTGAACTCAGCACTTGTTCAGAACTCATTGTAAGCACTAAATAAGCTGCAAAGAAGTACAGCACTCAACTTTCCTCACTTGTCTAGAGAAAAGCAGTTTTTAGTACTTAATAAATAAGCACCTATCCAGGCATGTCTAGGGGTCATCTCCCGGTGATTTCTCCTGTCTACCTGATGAATCTGGGCATCTTGGGGAAATGCAGCAATTGCCTCATGTACACAGACAACCCTCTCCGCCTACCACCCAACACTACAACCTGTGAGAGATGCACTTATATTGTCAAACTGGAAGCAAAGCTCTCTTCACCCAAGACTGGACTAGACAGTCAAGAGGAGAAGGTAAACACTTGCACCACACCACACTCATCACATAGTCCCTCAAAACCTACACCACCAAAACACACACATAGAAACACAAAACACACACCTACATTTGAAGAGGCTCTCAATAAAAACCTGACCAAGCATCAGGGACCTCCAAAGCAGAAACGCAAGCAAACCCCACCCCCCCAACACAACCCAAATGACACATAGCCCACAAACACAGTGTGCCACTCAACCACAGCCCACAAGGCATAACAACGTGCCCAACACTCTAGTCATAGGTGACACTATAGTCAGGCACACTGATGTTCCACTCACTAGGCTAAACAAGGAGAAAGTTACTGTCAGCTGCCTGCCAGGTGCCAGGATCCGCCATATAATGCATGCACTCAGGACATGCCACAGCAAGTACAAATATGATACATTGTCCATGTTGGTGTGAATGACCTGAGACAACCTCCCTGGACTACATGAAAAGAGACATGGAGGAGCTCTCCGATTTTGTAGCCCAGGCAGGTATGACCCTAGCCCTGAGTAGCATCCTGCCATTATCCAGAATGATACCACAGTACAAGGACAAAATGATTGACTTCTACAATTGGCTAAGCTTCTGGTGTCATTCTAAGGGGATCCAGTATTTGTCTGCCTGGAACGACATGAACGAAAGACCATGATGCTTTGCCAGAGATGGCCTGCATCTGTCGCTCTTGGGATTCCAGATACTGGCTAAGGCACTTGCCACCCCTATAGTGCCTTTTTTAGGCAAGGTTCAAATGACAAATTCACCACCGTAACAGGTACAAGCAAGCAAAATTTTAGGATAATGCTACTCAATGCTAGAAGTCTAAACCTCAAAATGTACTAACTCGAGGCACTCCTTAAAATGGAAAACATCGACATCTGTGCAGTGACAGAGACCTGGTTCCAAGTTCCATAGAGCACCCCTGCATTACCAGGCTATAATTCATACCACACCTTTTGGTCACATAACCCAGAACGAAGTACTAAAGGTGGAGGCATGTCCATATTCATTAAGGATATCCACACCTCCAGGCTAGTTACACAGCATAATGCATCCGAGATTATCCAAGTGCAACTAACTCTGGGCAAGACCGCAATCCAAATTGTAGATTGCTACAGACCCCCTCACCATGCCCCAGGATTCCCACTCCTCATTTCTTGATACACTGGAAAGTATTAGGGTACAACCCAACACCCTAATAATGGGCAATTTCAACTACCCCACCATTAACTGGGAAAACTACTCATGTACCAACTTTTTTGCTCAACGTTTTCTGGAATTCATAAATTCCAATCCTTGGATCAACTTATTCACACCCCCACCAGGGGCAGCAATATCCTAGACCTGGTCATTACCAGCATGGGCAACGGGTGTTCTACACCAGAAGTCAATTCCTCGTTGGTCAGATCTGACCACAAGCTAATCACCCTAGACATCCACATCCCACCCTCACCCCCAATTAGGGAAACCACCATAAAAAACTTCTCCAAAGCAAACTTCACACTTCTTAAGACAGAAGTGGCAAACCTCATGACACCCATGCAGACAGACAATAGAGGTACGACTGCTGAATCCTACACAAATGCACTTTATAAGCACTTACATGAGTGTATGGATCATGCTATCCCTAACAGAACCAAGATGCTATCCTTCAAAAAAGGAGGCCAATCTGGTGGTCCCCTGCCATAAACAAACTCTACAACAGAAGCAAGAAACTTTTGCAAAAAGAGTAAAATCCTAAGACTGGAAGAACTCCCTGGTCAACCTCAGTAAGAAGCTGAGATCCCTCATAAAATCCTCCAAAGCTAGTTATGAAAACAAAATTGCCACCGACTCTAAAGATAACCACAAGGCATTCTATAGATATGTCAAGAATCTCAATGGCAACAATCAGATCTGCTTTGAGTTACAGCACAATGGCACTAAATATACAGAACCAGTTGATACTGCCAACATCCTGGCAGATAGGTTCAGTGCTAATTTTACCCCCCTCTCACCCCCTAGAGGGCCTATCAAATGCAAAGTTCCTGTAATCACGGTTGCACAAGTAAAAAAACACACTCTCCAAAGCCAAGAACACAGCATCCATGGGAACTGATAATATCCCAGGCTGCGTTCTACATGAACTACAGAATGAACTGGAACCCTACCTAATTACCATGTTCAATCATAGCCTCACGTCAGGCTTTCCGCCCATTAAATGGTGCATCATGACGGTTATCCCACTCCAAAAAGGAGGAGCCACAACGGACCCCAGCAACTACCGCCCCATTAGCCTGACGAGCCTGGTCTGCACGGCCATGGAATGTATCATCATGGAACTCGGAAACAAAGACATTGGTAATCTCCAAACTCTGGAGCCTACCCAGTTCAGGTTTGTAAAAGGCAGATCATGTCTCCTAAACCTGATTGACTACTTTGAAGCAGTCACCAAAGCCATAGATGAGGGTAAGGTGGTTCACACAGCTTATCTAGAGCTCGCCAAGGCTTTCAACACCATCCACCACTCTGTAATTATAGACAAGCTCAATAAACTAGGTATAAATCCCTATGTCACAAGATGGGTTGCCAATTGGCTCATGGACAGAACCCTCACTGTGAAAGTAGCAGACTCCAAATCCGACTTCAGAACAGTGACAAGTGGAGTACCACAAGGTTCAGTCCTGGGTCCTCTCCTGTTTGGTATCTACTTCTCTGAAGTACAGGCTAACTCAGAAGGTCTTTGGCTAACAAAGTTTGCAGATGACTGCAAACTAGGAGCCATAATTGAAACTCCTAATGATGTGGGCATACTACAAAAGGGCCTCACTGAGACAGATGCCTGGTGTCAAAGCCATGGCCTGAAGCTCAATGTCAAAAAAGTGTATTGCCATCCTCTTTGGTTAAAAACTCTGTACCCATGAACTTCCACATAAATGGTAGTCTTCATAATGCCGAAAGTGTGATAAGAGACCTTGGAACTCAGGTGGACAGTAGTCTCTCCTTTGATAATCACATTGCCACAGTGGTCAGGAAATCCTTCTACATGGCTCACCTCATCACAAAAGGTTTCTCATCCAGAAAAAAGAGGTCATTGCTCCTCTCTACTCATCACTCATTAGACACATTACAGAGTACAACACCCCTTTTGGTATGTACCTCACAAGACATCTACAACAACTGGAAAGGCCACAGAAATACCTCACAAAGAGGATTATTGGCATCAAAGAGATGCCCTATGCAGGCTGTCTCAAAAAACTCCAGCTTTACTCAGTTGCATATCGCCTACTCAGAGGCGATCTCTGTCTAACATACAAAGCTATGTCAAACCCAGAGCTGTTGGACATGCTCCACTTAAAGAAATCCCAATCCCTCCGAGCTACACACTCTAGGGAGCTAAACCTTGTCACCACAATAAACAGAACATGTTGGAGGGATAGGTTCCTGTCCCAGAGACTTCAAATACTCTGGAACAGACTACCTATCTATGTCAAACAGAGCTCCTCATTAGCACTCTTCAATAAAAATCTAGATGATTGAATGGGAAATCAGAAATTTACCCCAGGGATCACTTCTGGGGCTCTGCTTGACAGGGGCTAATGAAAATAATTTTCTTGGGTGGTGAAAGCCAGGGTACCTTTTTGGCTATGCTTATATAGGCCCTAGGGCTAATAGCCTAGTACCTACCTATAAACCTATAAACCTAAAAATGAAAGCTGTCTGTGTATTTCTGACATGGATATTTGCAGTCATTGTAGTTGTGTTGGTGACTGTGTCCATAGAACATATTTGTAATAGTGTATTGGCATATACTCTTCATATGTTATGTTCATATTGTTTGGGGGGTGGAATGTGTGATTGTTATGGTCCATGTTATACTCAGATATGAACACTTTGGATGCTGTCTACACACATATATGTATGTGTGTGTATTTATATAAATATATATATATATATATATATATATATATATATATATATATATATATATATATATATATATATTATTGCATACGTTTATCTGTACCTCCATAGATGTGTAGATGTTTTTAACCTTTTTATATATCTACATATATATGTAGATCTGTATATATCGACATGTCTCTATGCATCTCTCTCTCTCTTTATATATGTATAAATATACATATATACGTACATATATATATATATATATATATATATATATATATATATATATATATATATATATATATATATATATATGAGCATACACCTTTCATTGGGTACATGGTAGGTTGTCCTATTTCAACACATTCCTCCCTTTTGTGTTTTAACCTGTCTGCATACACAGCTGGGATAGGTACATCTCAGGTAGCTTAGTGTTAGGTTACTCTGAGGATGGAGTACATGGATGTGGGTTCCAATCCTGGAAGGTGTTATTATTTTACCTCTCAGAATAGGCACTGGTAGGGAAAGTGTGAATAACGAACATTTAAGTGGTTGTAAGCAGGTTTGCCCGTGGTCTGCGTGACGTTAAGCAAAGGGAAACCTGTGAAGCGCTTCTCCATTTGCTGTGTTTCAGCACCGCTTAACGTCGTGCAAACCCATGGAAACCCACTTACAACTGCATCCAACAGCCCTTATTCTGGCCCTCGAAATAACAGCCCTTGCAGACTTGAACCCAGGACCATGAACATCACAGTCACTGACTTTACCACTAAGGGATCTGAAATATGTACAAATGTTATGGTGTTTAGAATATACATTTTATGACAGGCATTCCTGACTACTGAAAACAAATGTGACAGTCAGTTGGTGTACATATGTCTGATACATGCTAATGTTCACATGTTTGTGAAATTAGGTGTTGCAATGTGACATGACAGGGTGTATTATGAATGAGAAAGGTTCTTGTTTTGTGTCCTTTTTATATTGTCCCCATACACCATGTATATCCCTTCAGTTCACTTATTGAACATCCGACCCAGGCCCTCCTTGATGCATGATTTCATTACCCATCATTCCTCCCCCACCCCAATCTTTACATACACAACAACCATCCCTTCTATGGTGAATTAGGTTAATATTAATAGTTATAGTACCAGAGGCGCATGTGTTTTGTGTACACTCCAATTCCTTTGGAGTGCTTCTGTGTCACAAAGTGTGTTCATAAATGATTATATACATGGCAATTGATGTAACTGTATAATATATATGGCTATATATATATATATATATATATATATATATATATATATATATATATATGTATGTATATATATATATATATATATATATATATATATATATATATATATATATATATATATATATATATATATATATATATATATATATATATATATATATATATATATATATATATATATATATATATATATATATATATATATATATATATCGTATTATTTTGTAACAGTAGTACATATGTACACTGGGATGTGTTGGTTCACAAACTACAGTACATTACAATGTACTGTACATATGTACACAAAGTGACTGTCCCATTTGTGATCATTACAGTGGAATTCACATGGTATAAGGTGTAGTCTCAAGAATGTGAAACATGTATACACCTCAGATGGCTTAGTGGTAAGTCCCATGACTATAGTGTGCATGGTCCAGCTTTCAACACTTGCAATGCTTTAAAAATGTTTTTTACTCCTGAATAAGGCTCACTTAAGCAGTTGTAAGCATGTTTAAAAGTGTCTGTGTGACATTATAGTAGCGGTTAAACACAGTTAAACAAACTTTGTAACATATTACCTATGCACGCAGACATGGCCACATCCGCTAACTACTCAGGATATATACATGTCAGTGACGTAACATCTCACTATGTGCTTACATAACATTACATTCTCTGTTGACTATTCTCTACAGCACACATGGGTTTATATGGATGTTTTGAATGTTTATTATACAGATGATTACTACCTATATATGAAAGCTGTGGTTAAGGTATACTTTTGAACATGATAAACATCCCTGCCTTTATTGGGACTGGGACCTCGAATGCACAGATACTATGCAGATGCTGTAACCATTGCACTATTGACATTAACGTTGCTTCTGCCTATTTCCTATTTAGATGATTTCTATGTGTAAGCTAGGCTTCCAAACCCACTGAGTTTCACTTACTCTTGAAATAACAGCATATAACAAATGTACTGTGAGACAATACATTACATTCCTAACTACATTAGGCATAGCCCCCTCACTGACACACTTCAAGGGAAACCTTGTTGTGTAAATGGGTAACAGAATATACACCCCTGGGATCATGTTTCCCTGAACCATACAGCCAGGGGGTTGGGGAGTCTGTCCAGTTTGATAGCTGCGAGACCTGTTAGTGAAAATGAATGGTGTTGAATTGTCACATTAACATGCCCTCTTTAGATCACTAAGTGCCCCTATCACCCTCCACAACCCCAGTCTTCAACAGCTTCCAGCAACTCTGCCTGGGATTGCTTCATTGGCTATGCTTGTCAGAGGCTCTGTTACTTCATCAATGGTGTGGAGAAAGCCAACACACTGTAGCTATGCTTTTAATTGCCCTTGGGCAGATAGGTAGTAGGCTATCTGTGAACCTCTAAAGTGCAGGCCATCACAGCCATAATATGTGAATGAACAAACTTTCAGATCACAATATACAGTGAGAAATCACCATGTAGTCAGGAAACAGTTAAGTACAGCAAGGACATACAGAACACTGATACTTAGTCACTCCAAAGGCCTATCTTGGAAGCTAAAAGACTTGTATAAGTTTAAGGCTTTCTATTGTTACCAGTAGGTCACCTACAGGAGACATAAAAAACAAGCACAGATGGGAAACATACATGTAACAATACCATTCAGGCCTATGTGTCAGCCTTAGGCTTTGGAATACTGGCCGAGGCCATTGGCACCCCATGGTGCCTTATTTAGGAGAGTCTCAAAGGTGAATACCAGCTCCATAAAAAGCACAATAGCAGAATCAGTGAGGGTTATGCTACTCAACACAAGGGGTTTTAATCACAACATGCATGCACTCACAGCACTCCTCAGGATGGACAACATCAACATCTGTGCAGTAACTGAGATCTGTCTTAAGGCTCCTGAGAGCACACCAGCACTACCAGACTACAACCCATACCACACATTTCAGCCACAGAACATGGACTGACACAGACATGGAGGGGTGTATCCATATTCATTAGGGATACCTAAACTTCCAGGTTAGTGGGGCAGCATGATACCTCTGAGATCATCCATGTGCAGTTAACATCAGCCACAGCTGCAATGTAAACTGTGGCCTGCTACAGATCACCACTTCACCTACCTGGAGACAGTGGAGAACATGACAGTCCTAACACACACGCTGGCATTGGTCAATGTCAACTACCATACCGTTAACTGGGAAACTTACTCCAGTTGTCACTTCCAGGCCCAGCGCTTCCTGGAATTTATCACCTCATATGCCCTGTATCAGGTGGTAACCTCCCTAACGAGGGGTGGAAACATACTAGAAGTAGTCATCACCAACATGGGCAACAGGTGCACCACAGCAAAGGTTAACCGATCACTGGTTAGATCTGACCATGAACTATTCACTGTTTCCACACCCAAGCATCTCCCCCGCCCATGGATAGCACAGTGTATACCTTTCCTACAGCTAAATTTACACTACTAGTGACAGGAGTGGGGGGGGGGATTCGCAGCCCCCATGCTAAGGGGAAACACTGCTCAAGATACAGACAGATTTACAAATGCAGTCTTTAAGCACCTACACAAATGTATGGATTGTGCCATCACTGGTAAACCAAGACTCACTCCTCCTAGACAAGGTACAGCAGTCTGGTGGACCTCTGCAATAAACAGGTTATACTACAGAAGTAGGACAGTGTTTCAGACAAACAGCAAATCCCACGAAGGGAAGACATCCATGACTGCTATTAGTATGATACGTAGGTCCCTCATGACATCACCTGAGGCTAAAATCAGCAGGAGAATACGCAAGGATTCAAAAGATAACCACAAAGCTTCCTTTGGCTATGTCAAGGATCTAAGTGGTGACACATAGATTTGCACTGTGCCGGTGAAATATAGCAAAAAATATGTTGACCCTACTGATATCGCCAACATCCTTGCAGATTCATTCAATGCATATTTCACCTCCTATAGAGCCCACAACATTACCCGAAAGGTACAGTATCCCACACATCAGAGACACACAGGTGGAAATGGCCCTCTCTAACAGCAGAACACAGTGTCAGTAGAAGCAGATGTTGTCCCAGACTGCATCTTGCAAACTGCACAAGACAACCTGACCCCCCACCTAATTAAGCTTTCCAACTTCAGCCTCTCCACAGGCTACATGCCCATACAATGGCACGTGGCAATGGTTATTCCACTCCATCAAGGTGGGATCACAACTGACCATGGTAACTACCACCCCATAAGCCTGATTAGCCTGGTCTGCAATGGTATAGATTGCATCCTCATGGCACTCATTAACAAAGACATTGGTAACCTCCAAACATGTGACCCAACCCAGGTCAGCTTGGTTGAGTGTAGTTCATGCCTACTGAACTTGTTTGATATCTTACAGTCACCAGACATTAGATGATGGGGGAGATGGTTCACACATACTACCTGGACCTCACTTTTGACACCATGCCCCACTCAGGTATTATTGATAAACACACCAGCCTGTACATACACCCATACATCACAGGTTGGGTTGCCAATGGGCTTACACACAGAACCCACATGGTACGATTAGAGGTCTCCAGGTGCAACTCTTGACCAGTCATGACTGGTGTCCCACAGGACTCAGTCCTGAGAGCCTTACTGTTTGGCATATACTTCTCAGAGGTACAGGCAAACACAAGTGGACTACGGCAGACAATGTTTGGCAATGACTGCAAACTGGGAGCCATGACTGATAGTCCAGCTGACACAAACATCCCTCAAGGGGCCTCACAGAGACCGTCACAGGGTGTCAACATCATGGCCTCCAGCCAAGTGCCACTAACTGCATGGTCATTCCATTGTGGAATATTAAGCACCCACATATTAACACATAAGTGGCAGCCACTTTAATATGGATGAGGTAATGGGGTATCTGGGGACTAAGGTAGATAGTGATCTCCCATTTGACAATCATATCTCCACAGTAGTTAGGACATCCTTCTATGTAGGCCATCTGATTACTAAAAGTTCCCAGCTAGACATACTGGGGTTATTTATTGCCCCTTTACTCATCACTCATCAGTCCCATCATAGGGTACAATAACCCATTTGGGATGTCCCTCAGAAGACACTTCCAACAGCCTGGAGGTCCACGAATTTACCTCGCCATGGAGAATACTGGCCTCCAACATATGGCCTATGCAGCCAGGCTGAATAAACTCCTGCTTTACTCAGTGGAATCTCATTTACCCAGAGATGATCTCTGCTGGCAATCACAGCCATGTCAAACTCAGGCTTAATGGATATGGTCCACCTATGGGAATCCATGTCATTGTGAGCCACACACTGTAGTGAGCTGAACCTTGCCACAACAATAACTGGAAGATGTTGGAGGGACGGATTCCTGTCACAGACACTCTCCATACTTTGGAACAACATCCCTAACTACATTATACAGAGCTCCTCACTAACACTCTGCAAGAGAAACCTTGAAGAGTGGATGGGGAACAGTAGATGCACCCCACGGATCCCGCCATTGGCTCTGCCCCACAGAGGAACAGTTAATGAATCAATGGGGGGGGCAAAAGCTGACACATTTTGGCTGGGCTTATGAATGGCCTCTGGCAGTTGGCCAAGTACCTACCTATGAATCTATAGATACAGTATCAGCACATGCTGATAGCTTAATTTATTGTTCAGGTGTTGACTTACCTTGTGCCAATGGCAGTTGCGTGTGCAATAGTTGAGGACTGCCTATGTTGGATGCACACAGTAGGCTGCCTATACATGACAATTTACAGGTAGTCTTGTGTGTGTGCCATCCATTTTTAGTGTGTGTGCAGGTGTCACTCCCTAACTGCCTACACTGTCAGTGTGTGTGCTATATGTTCCCTCTTTGCCAAGGCATGGGCATACTGGGCACGCCTCCATCTGCCTACTGGGGCTGGCTCAGGGTGTTCATGGTCTGAGTACCTCTGTGCCTGTGGGGCCCTTGGCAATGGTGGTGGGCTGTGATGGACTTCACCATTCTGTCCCTGCTGCCGCTGTTTGACAGGACCATATTGTGTAGCATGGCACATACTATGAAGATGTGGGCACACGTGCCTGTAGAGTACTGCAAGACTTAACCAGATATGTCCAAGCAACAGAACTATGATTTCAGCATCCCAAACACATGTTCTATGATGATTCTGGTTTGTGCGTGCGCCTCATTATGGCATTCCTCTGTGGGTGTGTGTGCATTTCTGATGGGAGTCATCATCCATGGTTCCAGTGTGTAGCCAGCATCCCCCACCAGGTGGCCATTTGGGATGTCCCCCCTGGCAAATAACTGATGCATATGTGAGGCATCCAGATGTGCGAGTCGTGATAGCTTCTAAGACTGCCAGCACACACATCCATGATAATGCCCTGGGCATTGCACACGACCTGGCAGTTGATGGAGGGGTATTCTTTGCAGTTTATGTAGTGCCTACCCTGCTCACCAGGTGGTGACTTGATGTGTATGTGCATGCAGTCTATTGCACACAGTACCTCCAGTTATTCTGCCACACGGTGGAAGAGACGCATATTGCTAGCCAACTCTTCCTGCATTCAGGGTAAGTATATGTGCTCATTGGCATGTGGTAACATGGCATCCAGGAACTGGTGGTGTACCCTGGATGCTGATGCCTGTGAGATCCCCATGACATCCCCAGTTGGTCTTTGAAAGGTACCTGTAGCTAGTATTCTCAGGCTTACACATACCTTCGTATTCACTGGGATGGGTTCCTCTCTGTTTGTTCTGGCTTTGAGGCATGGCCAGCACAGCTCCACAAGTTTCTGTAGGATGTCCCTGTCCACCCTATAACAATCTATCTCCAGATTATGTAACCCCTGGTAGGTTACCCTGGGTCTGAACACTCTCCTCCTCCTCTGATGCCCGAGGTGGTCGTGTGCATCATCTTCCATACCACCTTCAGTCTCCAACACATGCTGGAGGATCAAAGCTATGGCAGCCCCTAACATGTACATACTAAAAGTTCCCCATCTGTATACACCATTGGTGCAGAGTGTATGAGAATACACAAATGTGTGTGAGGTGTTTTCACACTTTATATTATTGTGATATGGGTGCTGCTGATGTCACTGGGTGTGTATGAGCTATTCCAGCTGCAGTGTGTCTTAATTTTGGGTTTTGCAATAAGTACTGCAAGTGTGGGGCCTTTACTGTGGATATATGCTTGCCTGCCTTGATTAATCTGTTGCCCTTTAATTTACTTTTAAACCTGGATCCCCTCCCATTATCAGGCATGCATCCACCTGCCATCTTTCTTGTTTTGTACTTTCCCTACCCATTCATGGCAAAATGTGTCTTGTAGCTGATATACTGCAAATCAGCTTTGTTCAGCTTTGACACTTTACTGTTTTCTTTGCAGTACAGCCCCTCCCCTTTCCTGTTCTGCAGGTAGCTGGTTGCAGCCTTGTTAACTGTTGTCAATGGCCCACTGTAGGCTCCTAGGTGTTAATTAATCCTTTGTACTCCAATTTCTCTGCTGCAGTACTTCTTTATTTCTTTCCTATATCCTTCCTGTTTCAGCTGCAGTGCGCGCCGAGCAAACCCGTTTACTGGGTTTACATGCGTTTTCGGTTACCTTGTGTGCTCTCAGCTAAGCAAAGTTATGGCCAGCTCAACACACCCCTATCCTGCAGCTTTGCCTAGCTCGGGGCAAACCGGTTTAGCAATGCTCCAATGTGCTTATAGCAATGGCGACACACCCCTCTCTTGATGTCATCTTTATCTCAAGGGCACACCTCAGTGTTATAATGCTACAATGTGAGGTGCATCATTACACCAGCGGGGAATCTGTGATTCACTATTACTCCTCTCATTTGCATGGCATTGCCTACTAATTCCTATCTACTGCACATAACACTGTCACAGCCCCTTAGCAACCCTTGCTCCATAGTATGGTGTAGCATGCCTGCCAGTGAATATTATGGAGAAATCGTGATATGTGTTACATTGCAGTTTTATTCTTTATTTTTATATTTTGCTTGCGATCCCATTTGCACACTGCTGCCCTGTGCTTCCATGTTGCGATAGTGCGACTGTATATATTAAATGTTAATTTTATATTTTGTACATTTTTTTTATTGCAATGGCTATATATTTAGCCATTGGCATATATTAACAAAATAATACATGTGTTTGGTCGTCTGTCATGGCTCCGATTTATGTTTGCAAAAATGTAAACCGTTTTCTACAGTTTATATTTCTGCATGCTTACACAATGCCTCCACCACTTCCTGAATGACTACATACCTTTATTTGCATGCTACACTGCTGCACATGAGGTAATTAGCATACAGGGCCTAGGAGTTGTGCGGGCATAGCGTACGCAGGTAGTGCACGTGGGAGCAGCTCGTACCTGGATCGCTCAGTGGCCAAATTTGGTGTTAGAACGCCGACGCTACTCCTGCGCCTGGCGCAAGCTTTATGAATCCCAGGGATAGAGCTATACTAAAAATATGTTACAAAGAGAAAAAATGAGAAAAGGCAAAGTAAAATACTATGTACATTTCTGGAGAGCATCCTTTTGGCAATTCACAGTAGTAATAATTAAAAGTTATGTGTTTAGTTTAATTGTAAGTAAAAACTGGGAGAGAGATTAGGACAGATTAAGAAAAATGGGGAGGAGGTGATAAGAAAAGGTTATGTAAAGGGTAGGATAGCCAGGTGAAGATGAGGAAGTGGAGACAGGTAGATAATCTGTACAGATAGAGGTGGAGAAAAGTAGATACAATTGATGTTAAATCTGCTGTGGAAGGAGTACAGAGTAAAGGCAGAGTACATCAAGTACTTTGAAACAGTTACTTTAACAACTGCTACCCTGCTGGATGTAATAAACTACAAGTTCCTATGTGGTGTGTTGAGGTAGTTCATCTGTCTGTAGTTTAATATGTTTTGCATGGTGTCATGAATTTGATTACAGCTGTATGTCAAATTATTATTTCATGACATTTTATATTCCTATCATATATTTGGCTGCACAATATCTGCATTTATCTCCATTTACATTTCATTAACATACCGTTTGAATAGTGCAGTAAGAAAGCATTTGCAAAAACATTCCAGCCCCAGCAGTGAGACAGACAGTCACCCTTATCCTGCTTACATATTAATCCTGTTTCTACTGTCCTATCCCTTCATGATCCCTATACCTAGCACTTTTTGCACAGAGTATGACAGATTAATAATGAGGAAAAATCTTGGAGTATCACACAATAATGATGGTCCTAAATGTACCATAAACAATAGTGTTGCTATCACTCTGTCTCCCTGTTCACTCCTTCTGTTTCAGTAAGATTTCACTGTCCCTTCAATTGTGTGATTTAAAGTGTATGAAAAAGGAGTTCCTTTGTGGGATGGTGAGAAAATGTTCACTTCTATGGACTGATCTTTGTATACTTTCAATGGTTCTAATCTGTTTTTAGTACACTATTTTATGTGTAGTTGTTGCCTACATTTTGTGTTGAGTAAATTAACCTGCTTTTTTCAGAATGTACTTATTCTTGCCACCCTCTTCCCCTGTCCGTGTATCTTCCACTTCTGAATCATCAGTCGTTCTCCTCTGCATTTGTGCAATGGCTGTCAGAGAGCAGAACCTACAATGTAGGTAAATGGAAGTACACAACTTTTGGCAAAATCTTGTGAGTTATTGCCTTGAAATGGATTACACTGCTGCCCTTAATAGTGTCAGGATAATCTTCTCTTGAATGCGCAAAAGAGTTGAATCTATGCCACATCTGATGCTTCAGTTGCAAAAATTGTTAGGAAGCATGCTGCCCAAATATTCCTGGCTTCATGACAAATGTGTAAATCATGACATCTGAAACATGACCATAACACATATCTGTTCTCTATTCCATCAGATTCAGACAGGGTGGTATGTGTATACTACTTATTTGTGCAAAGGTCATTAAAGAGCACTGTAGAGTAATGCTAATTCCCAGTCTTATCAGCATCTCAAGATATGATTGTATATGTGCTAATACATTGCCATCAACAGCACAAATGAGACTGTCAGCATGACACTTCAGAGAGAGAGTTAAAACTTTTTATATCAAATAATTCTTTGAGTAGGTTGTACAACTTGTGTATGTCTGTATGAAATTTTGAAACCAGATATCTGTGTTTCAGAGTGATGTTGACTCAGTTAAGTCAGTCTGTAAATATATGTCTGCACTCCACTGGTTGTACTTCCAACTCTGTTTCAGTGGTGTGTAACCTTTTCACACATAATGCATCACCATTATTCAGAAGTGCACTGTGATATTTAGGAAGTGTCTGTCTTGTCGATGCACATTGTGCAAACATAAGGACAAGACAACTTACAGTAACGCAATAATACTATTTGCATGCAATTATCCAAGATAAACTGTCATGAATGCTTTCTTGACAATCCACTATTTTGCAGATGTGATTGTCATTGTCACTCCATACTGTGAATCAGGTACATTTCTCTCACAGTAATGCAATGTACATGAATGACAGCATGTAAATCTTAGCAGAGGACAATGTCATTACATGGGACAAGTGCAAGATACTTTGGCTTGTCCAGACACATGTATTTGTCCCAGAATCTGTGATGCACATCAGCTGATGTTCCAAACGGTAGCATTTTACTAATTAGAAATGTGCATTTTGACATCATTAAAATCTGACATCTGTGGTACTTGTGAATTCATACTGTGTTCTCTAGATTCTGAAACTAGAGCAGCAGGAGGTTTAATTTTCAAGATGGTGAACTTGTGTGTGGTTCTAGTGACAGGTAAATAATGCCTCAATCACAGTTGTGTTGTGTCAGCTTCCAGTCAGAAGAAGAATTTAACTCTGGACTCAGCTCGCTCTGTACATTATCCCACCTTTAAAATGAATGTCCTCTCTGCAACACAGTGATGATGTCATCATGTCAAAAGTGCACTTTTTCCACTTAAGAGGCAGACTTCTCCTGTGGCACTTGCAGCTAGTTCTGTGTTTAATAGCTTGTATAACTAAATAGAGGGGTTGAATCCAACATTGCTTAATTAATGTGACTATATGTACTGTCCAATACAATTATGTCCATAACAACACCTATTTTCTAAACTTCCCTTTAGGAAATGTATTTTCACTGGCTGAGAGCTACCCTATAAATTGCTATGACCCCCCGGTAACATTGAGTTTTAGAAACAAAAAGGTAATATCATCCAGTCAAAAATTAATTACATCAGAGATGTTGTATGAGTTACACTGGGTGCTGGCTGTAGATGTGTTCTCTAGAATGAGTAAGTACAGAAGGAAGAGGTTTGAATCCAGCAATGACTGACTACTTTGTGTATTTTTCTTTTGTGGTGTATAGACAAGGCTTCTGTTGCATGTAGTATGTGTAGCTATGTAGTGCTACTATCTACTTCAACCACCTTCATACCTTTTTAGTAGAACATCAATGTATTATAGAATGGTGATGTCATCCATTCAAGGTTATATCATCCATTCAAATGTGCACTGTCACAGTTGTAAAACATCTCATGTGGCACATGTGATTCAATGTTCTGTACCTTGTGATCTTAGGTCTTTCGTCTTTTCCTGGTTAGAGGTCACCACTGTAGATCATCAGTCTACTATTTGATTGACAGGGGATTTTTTTCAATGTTGAGTTGCCAGCCCAGGATAGAAGGCACGCACACACTCACACACCTACCTGCATGTCTTTACAGTTCAGTGAGCCACAAGGAGGACATGCAGACTCCACACAAAAAAATGCTCCAGCCTAGAATTGGACTGGAGAACCTCTTGCTGTGAGGTGGCAACACTAACAGCTGCATCACCCTGGCAGCTTGTGAGCTTACGTAGTTTGTTAAAGTTCAGCCATTACTCCTTAGACTCAGTTATGTCAATATGCCTGTGAATGTGCGTGAAGGTAACAATGTTGTCACCCAGCTATTTGCTGTGTACTTGTATGGATGGAGATTCCCAGTACAATGATTTCTGCTCAGTTTTCACATAAAAATGCTTTATTTTATAATGATGATGCAATAAGATGACATTTGGCTTTCTCATGAAAACTACTAGGGATTTTCCTGTGGTGGGAGAACATCAGGCAATGTTCACTATGCTGTTGCCTTAGTAAGGCATGTGTTTAAATTCATGATTGCCACACATTGTGCCTGATTGCCATTATCCCATCACAGTGATGACAGCATTACGTATCATGTGTGTTTGGGTATAACTAGCAGCAAGCGATGCTGTTTGAGAAAGAGAGATGCAGTAATAGTTTTAAAAAGAAATTAAGGCATCAAAGACCTAAAGATTTTACAACTGTAACAATACTTCTACTGTGGCTTGTTTATTCTTCACAATATCATGTAGCTTCTGTCGAACACAGTCAAGTGTTCAAAATTCACATAGAGTGATTATAAGCATTCTGTGTCCTAATGTTGTTAAGCACGAATGACATACACCACTCTTATAATGTGTGTGTTTACAGTGAGAGAAGCTTCCTTTTATCTCACAGATGTTGTTTGCAACAAAATTACATGATGCAATGACTTCACACAAGTGGAGACTCACACCTTTTTAAAGACTTCCACTGTGGTACATGTGGTACATACGTGTCATTAGTTGGTGGACTTACTTACTGTTGTTCATTTCTAGCAAAGAACAACATTATATGAATGCACTAACATTACACATACACCATCACATGAAATTATTATTCTCATTTCATACTTTGGAAAACAAAATAACCAGTCATTTTGTAATCTCCTGCCAATGAAACAGCTGTTATGAGAATGCCACAGTGTGACTGCTCCTACAGCTTATGCATTGAGTAATGACATGTATAGCATATCTACACAGGTAAATAGTGTGGTTACGTTTTGGGAAAATGCCATTGTACAAAACAACAGAAACTGCTTCCCTTTCAGAGAAACATTAACTTTGCACTGCACAAAGATGTGGAACATTAACATAGTTACCTTCAGGTCATCATTTTGACAAAGTCATACTGTACAAATTATCCTCAATTGCTCTTATTAATTCACACATTAATTTAATGTATTTGTCAGAAGATTCATTGCTATGCCCTGTGGCAGAAGCAGTCAATACACAACTCTGTAGAGTGTGTAGTATGACAGGCAGGGGTTTGAATCTGGGAACAACATCCTTACACAGACACATAGTAACTATTTCTATGGCATAACACTTTGGAACACATCTGTCTGATATCTGTTCAGGCACGAGTTCCAGGCTGGCTTGATGCAAATGTTGCATATGTCATATATTGTTCACATGCATTACTTTATTTTCATTTTAAGAATGTACTGTATTACAGCTCTTCTTCCAAACATTTATGTATTGCTGTCATTCTTTTCTTCACACTGTACAGCTTTATAGGACATGAGGCCTTGTATAACTTTTCTTACCGTATGTTATTATGTAATATCATCATAAAGTAAGATGACTGGGCCTGTGCTAAGACACGTTCTTGTGTGTAAATTTGTTTATGTGCTGTTATCGCAGTGCTCACTGTAATGTCTTCTGACCATGCTCAGTATAATTGTGTAGTAGATGTGCTCCTTTTAAGAATGCAGACCTTGAACTATTGCAGTGCCATCACATCTGTGTTGTTGTTTTTCACTTGTGTATTTTGAGTGTTATTATATTGTTGTTTAGGGTGTGCATGAATACAACATGCTTGTCCAATACATTTGTCAAGGTAATTATGGTTGTCAAATAACAGCAAGTGATAAAACATATCCCTTTCTGATCTGCATTACAGAAAAGCTGGACAGCTCATTTTTTTCTTGTTTAAACATGATGAGGTGGAGAATACAGATTTACTGCCAGTTGTCACATATACATTTCCTGTATATACATGTTCTTCAATAACTATAGTCTAGGCAAATAGCCCCTAATGTATTCACTGTCCTTACTAATGTTTATCTCAACTGATTATGTAATCACCATTAATGTCACTTTTACTCCCCTTTCTTATAATGTTGCACTATGTCCTTTTGACATCCATTATTAACATGTTCATTTTTAGCAATGTACATAGGTAAAACATTAGGAGCAGGATTAATTATTATTATATGGATGCCTTTCTCTTTAAAATTTTTTTTTTTTTTTTTGACAGAGTCACATTGGACTGCATTAACTGAGTACATTTCCTCCTTTAACTCCCTCCTCAAACTTAGGGCTGCACTATTGACATTGCACTCTGTGCACATTTTCCCCATTTAATTTCCCCTGCATCTCATGTCTTGTAATCAGCTTGGTCTCTTCCCATTTAATTTCCCCTGCATCTCATGTCTTGTAATCAGCTTGTTCTCTCCCCATTTAATTTCCCCTGCATCCCATGTCTTGCAATCAGCTTGTTCTCTCCCCATTTAATTTCCCCTGCATCTCATGTCTTGTAATCAGCTTGGTCTCTTCCCATTTAATTTCCCCTGCATCTCATGTCTTGTAATCAGCTTGTTCTCTCCCCATTTAATTTCCCCTGCATCTCATGTCCTGTAATCAGCTTGTTCTCTCCCCATTTAATTTCCCCTGCATCTCATGTCTTGTAATCAGCTTGTTCTTACTTCATATAAGCTGTCCACACATGCTCACATAATGCATTTGCCCTACAGGCAATCAGTTCTTAGTAAGTACTCGGCTACCTGCCTTCTGGGCCATTTTAAGCCTAGCCAGTTTCCAAAAGGTGAGAATCAAACCCTGTGCTGTGCGTCTGTGAGGTAAACACCTTAACCCTTATGCCAACCCTCCCCCAGTTTTCTTTACATTGTGGGCTCATGCTTTCTACACCATTCCATGGCCACCAACACTGCTGCTAGCCATGAAACAGTGCTTGGAAATGTGTTAGTTTGATGAACAGCAAGCATATTCAGTGTGGGCTACTGCTTATCCCATTAATGTGCTGTAATCATGTAGGCTTCACGTGAAGCCTACGTGATTGTTAAAAAATCACAGGGATAGTCTAAAAACCCATCCTGAGCTTTCTGCAGATAATAGACTCCTGGGAGATGTTCCATGCCTTGTCCTTCTAGCTGTATCAAATCCTGCAGTCTGTGACTGGATATCTGACAAAAAGATAAACTCCTCAGTAGATATCCATTTGGAGATATATAAAATAACAAGTAACTATTCAGAAATAAATTCATCACTATTCATCCCCATCACCTATGAAACAAGATTCCCATACATATTAAACTCTGAAAAATCTTAGCAAAATTCAGGCCTTAGCAGATGAATGGATGGCATCCCGAAAATGTATCCTATGTCCACAAACCTCTATCAGTAACAAGCCAGAGATTCTCAGATATCATTCCTTCCTATTCCTGATCTACTTCTCTTTTCTTTCAATGTCTCTGCCCTTACCCTGCTTCCCCTTGCCACACCATAATCTTATTAAAAAATATTGACTGTGTATCTCCTAAGATGACTACACATCCTACCATCTTCCTCTTAAATCTTAGTTACCTTCAAGTGCTCATTTTATAGGATATTGTTGACGCAGCCTGCAATTGATAACACACTGGCTTAGCATAAACCTATGAAATAATTCTAGAAAGTGACTGATGGCTTGTACATGTTCATCAGGACATCATCATCTGAGACTTGTACTTGGTCTCCATCAGAGGTTGTCTGATCATCATATTCTTCCTTCACCCTCCCATCCCTGAGATGAAAGAGTTAACCATCAGCCACTTCATCCTACTGCCAGCAGGTTCCTGAATTTGGAGGCATAGATGGGTACCCTGCATCTGCACCATTGGGGTAGCTATATTTTAAGCACGTTCCATGAATATTTTTCAAATATACCCGAATGCCTAGTTTTTCAAAAAAATCACTCCACAATGATTAGTTTTCAGCTCCCCACTTCTTAACTTTATTACATATGTAAGACACAGAAGATACAATGCTGTGAGTCCTTCTGTTGTCAGGAGGTAATCTTCAACTTTCATAACTCCGAGTGTATGGTGTACAGGGCATATTCATTAAGCCCTACATACCTCTGAGCTATGTATGTGTGGTGCGGTTCATGTGATTATGTTCATGAACTTCACACAGTCGAGAATCTCACCCCAGAAGGGCCCTGCCCTGTATCCCATACACATGGTGGATTATGCCTTTGAATCCTAAATAAGGTCAGTTTGGAAAACTAAACAAGAATGTAAGAGCTGTAAATACTTTTAAATTTGTAAATGTTGTATGCCTAGTTAACATAAAAATACCTGTGATTGATGTTTTGGGAAGATGAATAAATTCTTATAGAAAGTTGAATTCATGCAGTTATGTGTAACAGAAGAGTAAACGTTGGTTTTAAATGGAAAACTACACCACGTAACAATAATGCCTAAAATCATATGAGATGTAAAGTGAAAAAAATGTCCTCCTAGAGAGAACAATGAAAAGAAAAAAATGATACTTCAGTAAAATATAATAAAAACTAGATAATATAATAATTTCATAAGAGACCTGGGATATGTTGAATTAGTGTGTGTGTGTGAAAACATGGCTAGAAATAATCTTAAACATAAACTAATAGTAGCAACAACCAGATGATGGGATGAATGTGAATAGTAACCTAACATTTAAAGAAATGTACAAACTCATGCTGTTCTTGTGTCAGAATCTATTTACTTGGAACTGGGAAGGACATGTAGTGAAACATGGACTAATGTGACTTAGGGAGAATTTATTTATGGAAAGGTTAAAATTAATTATTGTGGTTATTACTCGAGTCAGTCAAAATTATTGCTACTGTGAGATGTTTTGTGAACGTCTCCTTAAGGTGAAATTTAATTACAATGTGTTGAAATATGCCCAGGAGACATAATTAAGTAAAAAAGCATGTAAACATTTAAAGTATGCATGTAGAAAGAAAAACATGTAAAGAAATGTTGAACAAAGTGTTAATTATTATATGACAAAGCATTCATGCTATTGCTAAACTGAAATAGTCATGTCCTGTAATTAACTAGCAACAGTAATAAGAGTATTAAAAACTGAACACCCTTTTTTATGCCTTGGATTCTCTAAAATCTGTATTACCTATAGGAAAATCAAATAACTGCGACCTTATTTTAAGATAACAAAAAAGCACTTTAACATTCCCTCCTCCTGCTACGTGGGGTCAATGACATAACATTAATACAAGCACCTGATTTAATGATAGAACGCTAAGACTTCAGTCCTTCCCAGCATCAGAGATATTAAAATATTTGCTGGGCCACTCTTACTTCAAACTATTTTTGTAAGGCAATAATCATTTTGGTATTTGCAGTGTAACATTTGAGCTGCTGAGTGTACTAATACTCAGACTTTGCATTTTTTATTTCTGGCTGTGATACGTTTGTTTAGTTTCTGCTGATTCTAACAACTATTTAAACGGGGGATTGCAGACATATACACTTCCCTAAACATAATTTCTTTAATTAATAGATTAATTAATCAATAATTGTATATGTCTTAACCAGGGCTTGGCACTAATCACAATGGACTCCTTTTAGTCTCAGCACAGAAGGTACAGGAGACAACGATTTTACAGCATTTGAAAAAGATAGGAAAAGCAACACATTATGTAGGTAGAGACAAATGTTCAGTTATACAAAATATTTATGCAAACATGTTGTGAATTACATATCCAGCAGGCAGTTAATTAGAAAACTATGTTTTGTACCTGTAAATATGACTAAAGATTAGGAACAATATTAAATGCGGTAAGGGTGAGGATAGTGATTTTTAAGATACATATGCTGATTCTCATTTTGATTGATATTGTATTATATGTTAATTAGCCATGCATGCAGCTGTATCTTTAATTGTATTATTTATTAAATGTTCTTGCTCTCACTAACCCTAGAAGTAGAGAAAACTGATACTAGATACCCAGGTACAGTGGTAGATTACAATGGGTGTGATTCAGGCAACTGCCCTGGATCCTCTACATAGAAGTAAGGTATTGCAACTAAAGCTTACCTATTTTTAAAATAAAGAAATGATGTGTTTTTTAACATTCCAATAATTAAAGTAGCCTTTGTTCCAAGCATCAGCAGCAACAGCACTTAGTAGGGTAGAATCGGTGCCCCTGACCCTTCAGTTCATTAGCATTCTCCTGCTCTCATCCCATAATTTTACCTACTACAAAACATGTCTGCATCCAGTTGATAGTGTTAAATGTTCTTTTTCTGAATCTAGTGTAAGCAAAGGTCTTCTCTGAGTGAAATTAGAACATTGTGTTGTCCTGATTTGAGCCAAATCTACTTTAATCAAAGAATATCAGTTCTGGCATAAGATGTTTTAACCATTTCAAAATTATCTTCACAAAAGGCTTGTATTTTAAAGTGCTGTTTATCTATATATTAAAAATAAACTGATATTTTCTTATGTCTGAGAAGGAATGTTGTCCAAAAAGAATGACATGAATTTGAAATATTGTGGAAGGTAAGGCATCCAAATGATTTTTGGAATACCATTCAACATTAAAAATGATAATTTTTATTTCTGTCATCTGATATAGCTTTAAGTCCAGGACATTTACATTTTTATGAGATTTACATTTGCAAAATTGCAATTTCATGCATTTTCAAGAATTATATTTGGCTGTTTTTATCCAGTCCTAAGATAAGGTCTTTTTGTAATTGTTATTAAAAAATTCAGAATTACAATATCTGAACTTGAGTTCCTTTCACTGGAATACAACGCATTAAGACAAAACTTTGAGCTGGATTCACGAAGGCTTGCATGGAGTCTAAGAGTAGAGTAAGACTCCATGCAGCCATCATGTCTGACGAGCGATCCAGGAACAGCCTGTAGGGGCATGTAAGAGAGCTCCTAAAACGGCTCTTACACGGACAGGGCTGGGACATGCAAATCACCTCAATTGCAGACGAAAGGCATGCAAATGAGGTAGATTTGCGATTCAGGAAACCCGAACCTGTCCGAGTAAGAGCAGTGTTATTGTAGAAATGTACTCAGTTGACAACTGAGTACCGTTCTGCAAATAGCAAAACGGAGCCGTGACAGCTCCAAATAAAGGTTGCATCCAGTGCAGGAAGCATACCAATGGCCAATTATATGGCCATTGGAAATGTTCACCAAAACTAAAAGCAAAATCAAACCAAGAATGAAAATCACGTGGCACCACAGGACCCGGAAGCACGTAAACAAAGGCTTTCAAAATAAGCAGATGAAGAAATCAAACAGCTGCTAGGTCTCCAAAAAGATCCTTTAATTTAACCAGGCAAAGTAAAAATCCACAATATCTTCCAAGCGCTTTCACTCGACCACATGCGAGCTTTCTCAAGGCAAACAACCTTGCTGGAAGTTCATTCAAATTAAATACTTCCAGAGTCATCACATGACTTCCTGTGAACCTTTCCCAACAGGAAAATCACCATATAAGGAAATTCTAAAATACATTCTTATTATCATTAAAAATAATTCATTTTCTAAAAATAATTCATTTTCTAAAAATGTCTTGATGACTGAATAGCATATTGAACTTAAATTCAATCAAACTATTAAAATGTGTCATAAAACAATTCTGTAAAATATTTTTATAGTTTTATAATACAAATAAGTGCAGTAACCCCTTTTAACCATCGGGGTTAAATCAAAACTCCAATTTAAAGCCTAGAGTTACTAACTGGCATTGTAAAACATTTCTTATCTAAGTTGCCAATGTATAACATTCCATATATCATATTATGAAATCTTATGGATTCAAAAGTGAATAAAACAATAGATGTCATGTTGTGCTAAACTGTGTTATAGACGAGCTTGCCTCAATTTCAAAACACTAGTGCATCAAGTAAGTTGTTTTCCTGTCTTGTATGCTATTTCTTTAACTTAGAATAGTTAAGGAAAGTAAGTATTTATTTGAAAATCAGATTTTTCTTTAAATGTTCTGTCTTTGTAACTGACTGTTATTTTTATATTCTCTTTGTGATTTTTCTTGACCTCTGTATGCAGATTTCAGCTCTGCATTTAATATAATAGTTCCAGAACTTCTTCACGTGAAACTCTCCCAGCTTTCTGTTGCTGTTTCCACCTGTCAGTGTATCACCAAATTTCTAACCAATAGAAAACAGCAAGTGAAACTGGGGAAATTTACATCTAGCTATCACACGATCAATACAGGTGCCCCTCAGGGATGTGTGCTCTCCCCACTGCTATTCTCCCTCAGCACTAATGAACGCACCTCTAAGGACCCCTCTGTGAAATGTATTAAATATGCAGATGATGCAACTATCATCAGGCTCATCAGGAATGGTAATGACTCTGCAAAAAGATGTGAAGTTGAGCATTTGGCCCTTTGGTGTAGTCAGAATAATCTGGAACTGAACCAGGGTTGTCAGACGTCCCTATTTGGGCGGGACTGTCCCGAGATCAGCAGCCTGATCCCGAGTCCCGCCCTGCTGGTTTAAATCCCAGCCGGCCTCCGCTTTGTTTTTTTTTTTTGTTTTTTTTGATTGGCCCGTATACCTGGCATACGGGCCAATCAAAAATTGCTAAACATGGAGCTTCTTGTGTTCCACATTAAACACGAGAAGCTCTGTGTTTAGCGATTTTTGATTGGCCCACATGCCGGTATACGGGCCAATCAAAAATCACTAAACACAGAGCTACTTGTGTTGAATGCAGAACTGCAATGCATTAAACACGAGAAGCTCCGTGTTTAGTGCAGAGCGACTGTTCTAATGTGGAACTGTGTTCCGCATTAAAGACCTTTTTTTTTTTTTTTGGTCTTCACTTGCCATAAGAGACCTTCTTTTTTTTTGTCCCTGGCAACCCTGAACTGAACACTCTTAAAACTGTGGAGATGATAATGGTCTTTAGGAGTGGTACTATAATATTACCCCCCCCCCCCCATTTATATTTAATACTGCTGTGTCAGTTGTGGAATCCTTCAAGTTTTTGGCATCTATAAACTCGTGGAACTTGAAGTGGGAGACCAATGTAGGATCCATCATAAAAAAGGCACAACAGTGAATGTACTTTCTGTGACAGCTGAGGAAGTTCATCCTCCCACAGGAACTGTGGCTCCAGTTCTATAGAGAAGTCATTGAGTCTGTTCTCAGCTCATCCATAACAGTGTAGTTTGGATCATGTTGAATCATGAAAAAATAACTTACATTGAATAGTCAGGCTTGGCGAAAATATCATCGGTGCTAGTTTGTCCTCCTTACAGGACCTGTACTACTCCAGAATCATGAAAAGGGCAGGGAAAATCATCACCCACCCTTCACATCCATGCCACCATCTTTTTGAACTATTACTATCAGCCAGGCGTTATAGATTAATATGCACCAAAACAAGTAGATATAAGAACAGTTTTATTCCACAGGCCATCAAGTTCATAAACGGTTAACTCAGCTTATTGGGCTGGGATATTCTTCTTCCCAAGCATCCGAGGATTCTGCATTATTATTTACATATTGTTAATACTTGTTTCTTTCAGAGTTTATTTCAGTAATTCTTGCACTGAATTGCACTTCACACCTTGTATGAATATGTATGTATCTGTATATTTACTTTTTTGTCTTGTTCTTAATAGATGCATGCATGTTGTTTGTCTTGTTCTTAATAGTTGCATGTTTGTTGTTTATGTAATTCATACTTAGTCACTGAAACTGGAGTCAAATTCCTTGTATGCATGCATATGTGACCAATAAATGTGATTCTGATTCTGATACTTAATCTGTATCACCATTGTCTGTATTGTTTAAATCTTTTTTTTTTGTTTATTTGGTTTTATGTTCATGTGGATATTTATTCTTTCTTTATGCATTGCATTATATTTATTATCCAAGTAGAGGGGATTATTTATCACTGTGGATTGGAAAATTGTACTATTTCCCTCCAAAGGCATGCTCAGCTGAGCTTACTGTGAGTGTGATATTCATTTTTATAATTTATATCTGGCTAAATCAAGAGTATCAGATAACTGCAATGTTTGCATCCTTAGACATATCCAGGGTGTTGGCAATGCTACCATTGTACAAAGAATGTTGGGGGAAAATTGAAGATGTCTGGGAAGAGGAGTGTGTGTGTGTGTGTGTGTGTGTGTGTGTGTGTGTGTGTGTGTGTGTGTGTGTGTGTGTGTGTGTGTGTGTAAGACAGAGAGATTACAATAATTTTCTTGAAGAGCAGTAACCTTAGGTAATGGGTAATGGTGACACTGAGTTTCCTAGAAAGAGTGGTGAGACAGGGCCTTTGGGAGCTAGGCCAAAGAGGGATCTCTGTAGGTGATCAGTTTAGAGTCATAGTGGGGGTGTGAATGTTTGGCATCCTTACCTAGGAAATCAGTGTGTTTCCCTTTTTGCTTTTGAGGCCAGGTTGCATTTGGTAAATTGGTTACCAAATCAGTTCTTTTCTTTTCTTTCCTTTTCTTTTTTTTTTCTACTTTCAGCTGTTGTGTTCTCATGGTGAGATTAAAGAGCTCACCCCGCTTGTAAGCATCAGAGCTATGTGGGGCGGTACATCTGATTCAAGAACCATAGCCCTGTCCTTCACATATGGGTGAAAAGTGGCGCTATCAGTCATATTTGGGTTAACTGTGGTGAAATTCAAATCCCTAATTGTGCGGGTCACTCCTCACATTTGGTGACAGTGACAGGCCATCCATGACATCCTGTGACAGTTGGCAAAGATAGTGGATTTAAACTTATTTAGCTAAAAACAGTTTGTCCTTGAAGTTGTGCATGCCCTCTCAGCCACAAGGTAAACTATACTGAGGTTTGATTCTGAATAGTAGTTATTTTATTATGTTGACACTTTAGTTTATGAACAGGCTGAAATGAGTTCTTTTGACAACCACTCAGAAATAAAATTAACACAAATGGTAGGTGACAGATGGTAGAAGACAAAATAGCACTCCTCCAACGAAAAGTTCAAGAAATGTATTGCATTAAGTGCTTTTCGCCTGACTAATGCTCCGACTTCTTCAGATAAAACATTGATTACAAACTGACTGTTTTTAAAAGCACAATGCACAAATCATGTGCTCAACATTCACCAATAAGCAACTTGTTAAGCTATCGTGCCCCCACCCATTATGAAGTGTCACTATTACATAGGAACAACTAAATTCACTGTTTCCCTAAAAAAAGTATATGTAATAATAAAAAAGTAATGAATAATTATGAAAATCATCAAAAAAACATGTATTATATAGAAATACTGACTTATATTATGCTTAAAATACCATCCAAAGTGTACTTTAAATAATAATACACATTTCACCCTCCTTTTCTGTTGTACTAATGTGTTCCTACTCCTGTTCACATTTAATTTGTCTCATCTTCCTAGACTCTTCAATTTCAAAATGCAAGAAATGGAACATGCCTCATTTAGACCCAGAAAGCTATAGGCATTTGCTAAAATTTGCCAATATAGCTCCAGTTCGTCTAATTTCAATAAACTGGGTCCCCCGCTGATGTCAAAGGGGATTTGGTCTATTACTTTAAAACTAAAATAGTGTGGGCTTTCTTGCTGAACATGTCTGGCTAATGCATTCTCTGATTTGCTTCTTGTTATGCCATACTAGTGCTCGTAAATCCGGTCCAGGAATGTGCGCTCCATTTTTCCTATGTAGAATGGTGAGCAAGATTTGAATTGGGCTAAGTAGACAACTATATTAGAACTACAATCAAACTTCTTGTTGATACTATATTTAATACCTCAAATTTGAAATGAATTACTTGCTTGTACCACTCTACATTGTGAGTACATCCCACATTTGTGCATTCCCTTAATTCATAGTTCCTTATGGAGTGGGTGTTCCAGTAGACTTTTAAAGTTCTGTCCTCTGCGGAATATAATCTTAGGGTTAGAACCTAGCTTAAAATAAATTGTAGGGTCACCCATCAACAAATCCCAATTTTTCTGTATTATATCAAAAATGTTACTTGCACCTAAATTAAAAGTTGTAATAAAACTCATGGACATTTTTTTTGTTTCGTTACTTGTTGGTAAAGCTTTGGTTGTTGTTGCTATTCCTAATTTCCTCAGAAGAGGTAAAAATATACCCTCCTGTCTTTTTGTGTTCACCTCAGTTATGAGGTGATCAACTAATGTTTCAGGGTAACCTCACTTGGTAAACATATTTTTTAGTCTTTCACATTCCAAAATTAAAGTATGTATCTTCGGTCACCATCCTGGCCACTCTCACTAGTTGTCCATTAACAATTGCACATTTCTGATGGAAAAGATGGTTACTTGTTTAATGTAGGAAAGAGTTTGAGTATGTCTCCTTCCTATAAATTGTTGCTACGCATTCCTCTTTATACCTATTTTTGCTAATACAAACATCTAAATATGCCATTGTGTCCATATCAAATTGTGATGTAAAACTTAAAACATCTGTACTGCTATTAAAGCATGACACTACCTCATTTGTCATAGTATAGACACCTTTTATGATCACAAAGATGTAGTCACAGTACCTAGTATAGAAGTACATTTTGTCTTTTACTTCCTTTCTCTGGTAAATTGTGTCCAACTCCCATTTTGCCATGACTAAGTTGGCAAAACTATTGCCACAAGGTGATCCCATCACCACATCCACTTTTTGGAGGTAGTATTACTTGTCGAAAAAAATATAGCTGTTACTAAGTATAATGTCCAACAACTCACCCACTAATGAAGTAGCAGAATCACTGGCCCCTTTGCTTTTCAAAAACAGTGTAATCCACTTGATTCCTTCCTGTTGGGGGATCGACATATATAAATCCTTTACGTCCACTGTTAAGAAACTGTAGTCTGCATTAAATGTTAGCTTACTTATTTTTTCTTGGAAGGACCAGCAATTTTTACATGTTTGGGGTTCTTTTTGGATGTACTTTTTTAATATGTGTTCTACTACCTTAGCGCATGCATATATGGCTGAATTTCGTGCGTCTAATAATGGTCTTATTGGTGGATCAAGTGGGTTTTTATATATCTTTGGGACCCCGAACAGTAATGGAATTCTGGGATTGGGTATAATCATGTAATTGCATAACTTGATATCTACTCTATTTTTTATGATTAGATCTTCTACGTACCCTTTGACTTTATTCTGTGCTATGTTTACTTAATTTAGGGACACTTGCTGGTATGTGTCACTGGCTGGTATATTTTTCATTCTTTGAGTATAATCCCAGTTATCTATTATAACCAACCCACCCCCTTTGTCAGGCTTCATAGATCTTACTGGACATGACCTAATCCTTTTTAGCACTGACTTTTCTTCCTTACTTATGTTATACTGACCATTTCTTTGAGTACTAAAAATATCTCTAGTATCCAGTTCACAAATACTTTCAAAAATGTATAACATAGGATTGAGGGGAGGGTTGTAAATTCTAGAAATTTTAAGCTGCTCATTGGGTACATATTTAACATTGTCAAATAATAACTTTAAGTTTAACAACAGCAACAATGTGATGAAATGTGTAATCTAACTATGTTAATAAAGTTACTTACCCATTGACTAGACTATATATCAGCTTGTTTGGATATATTGGATCAACATCTAAATGTTCATTCAGAAATTGTAAAAACAACTAACTCTGCTCATAAGACTGTTCCTGTTAGTTCTACTAACTCAGTGTCGCCAGCAAGAAATGGAGCCCCCTGCCCTTCAACTTCTACCACAGAGTCTGCAGAGTCGGGCACATCCATGAGTAGTTCAGTTCCAGTTTATAACAACAATTTACACTTAGTCAACAATGGAAATACAACAAGGATTTCCCAAGTTGCTTTACTATCACCAGTTCCAACAAGCACAATGCTTGGATACTCAGCAGATGATACCAACACCTCAGGGCTTATTGGGATCCCCGATGTGTACAACTGGCTGAAAGAACCAATTTTATTTTTACAAGATACCCACAAGAACCAACAGAGGAACCCAGCTAGAGGTGAAAATTTTGAACAGGATATTTTTTTCAAAACTAGACCACACACTTGTGAAAAGTAAAACACTGCAATTAGAGATTAAATATTTTGAAGAGTGTCTTAAATCTTATATTTTGCCAAAAGGCTTACTGTCTTGGCAGTTCCCAGCTGGTTTAATGCAAAATTCAGCATTCCACATGGAGTTATTAAAATTATTTGACCAACAAGGCTTTGATCTACTGAAAGTTATGTCTAAAGATTATCAGATTCAAGTGGACTCATTAAAATAGTCCAACTGATGAACAAATTCAAATGGACAGTGACTTTTCCAGATACTCATTTGAGTACAAATGTATTTCAGTAGCATAGACCAACTAATTAACAAATTAAAAGCTACAAAACAAAAAAGATAAAATGGGATGTTGTAGCTTATCGGGGTGGAGTAGCTTATCCTACCCACCATCATTACAGATTTGGCAGACATCAATGAACATGAATGTGCCGAGACCCTCAGTACCCAGTCAAATAGAACGGCATGTTCCTAGTGCACATAATGAAACCACAACTAGCAGTAGTTACCAAGGAAATGGGCACAAGATGGCTATGAGGAGTAAAACTAATAAAACACGAAAAACAAACTTTCCAGTGAACAACAGGGAATTACACAAAGCGAAAATTTTCAGGAGGACTTAACTGTAAGGAAAACACTACAACAAACAAGAATGGCACAAACAAGGAAGTACCAGTCGAAGACCACCAAACGCAGGAGATAATATTAAATGCAGCCGACAATCACAGAAATACAAACTGTGTTATCATTATGGCTACCAGTGGGTTCTTCAAAATCTATAATTTTTCCTATATGGACATTGAACTTATCCTTGTTGAGATACTAGCTAAAAGTTTGACTTTTGTACCAACCACTAACAGAAATGTTGCCAGAACTATTACGGACTTGAAATACTTCATATGTAAGTTAAACTTATTATTTGACAATAAAAACAAAGATGCCAGCGGCAAGGTAAAATCACACAGACCGTTTATTGTTAGCGCTTTCGTACAAATATTCCAATGTACTTCTTCAGACAATATTACCCAGTAAAACCATGTTTTAAATAATTAAACCAATTAATTAAATTTTTTCAGTTAATTATCACAAGACCATCCAACATAATTAAAGGAATATTCCCCACATTTTACCAAAACTTGAACATATAAATTTAACATCACTCAATATGTAATATCTGATGATATCAAATCATTTCATACTGTTCATGTGTATGCAGTGCTTAACAATAAATATTAAATATTAAACTTATATAATCTACCAGCAATGCTTACCAATAAATATTATTTTTAATTTTAAAATCTTTTATAACAACTACTAGGCATTAAGCCATCTATATATACTTAATCATAGTATTACCTATCCAACGCTTTTAATTTTAGCAAGCATTTAATAGAGCATGTTTCATTTAAACCTGGATATACATATGCATTTGTCTGTAATTGCCATATCAGTTCACGTTCCTCAAGCTTGAGTTGCCAAAGAGCACCGCGGACATTTTTGTGAATACTATCCACTATAGTAAATTGAAAACTATGTGTGTAAGCCCCCCACATACTTTATACATTTTAAACCATACACATGAATATTTATAACTGCAATGAATAACTCTTTGCAGAAAACAATATTTACCTAAACTATGTGGGGGCTTCACCCCCACACCCCCTAATGTGAGGGGGGGCTATGCCCCCCACACCCTCCCTAACTATATATATACTAACTCCAGGATCGCACTACAGTGGGGAAAAGGGCATATACCTTTTACTTTAATGTGTCAGTGTTATGAGTTTCAGTCAAATGAGTTTTCAGTCTTTTGAACTTTCAGTGTTTTGGTCTCAGTCAAATGAATTTCAGTCAAATGAAATTTAGGTCATATGATGTAGACCCACCCAGATGACATCTTTTTGATCATAAAAGGTGACCATACTATGGCAAATGAGATATGGTCATGCTTTAATAGCAGTATGGATTTTATTAAATTTTACATCACAATTTGATATGGACACAATGGCATATTTGGATGTTCGCATTAGTAAAAATAGATATAAAGAGGAATACGTAGCAACAATTTATAGGAAGGAGACATACTCAAACTCCTTCCTACATTACACAAGTAACCATCTTTTCCATCAAAAACATGCAATTGTTAAAGGACAACTAGTGAGAGCGGCAAGGATGGTGACTGAAGATACAGACTTTAATTTTGGAATGTGAAAGACTAAAAAATATGTTTAGCAGGTGAGGTTACCCTGAAAGATTAGTTGATCACCTCATAACTGAGGTGAACACAAAAAGACAGGAGGGTATATTTTTACCTATTTTGAGGAAATTAGGAGCAGCAACAACAGCCAAAGCATTGCCAACAAGTAATGAAACAAAAAGATTTTTCCATGAGTTTTATTACAACTTTTAATTTAGGTGCAAGTAACATTTTTAACATAATGCAGAAAAATTAGGATTTGTTGATTAGTGACCCTACAATTCATTTAAAGCTAGGTTCTAACCCTAAGATTATATTCCGCAGAGGAAAGAACCTTAAAAGTCTACTGGAACACCCACTCCATATGGAATTGAAAGTTAAGGGAATGCACAAATGTAGGATGTGCTCACAATGTAGAGTGATAGAAGCAGGTAATTAATTTCAAATTAGAGGCATTAAATATAGTATCAACAAGAAGTTTGATTGCAGTTCCAAAATGGTTGTCTACTTAGCCCAATGCAAATCTTGCTCAGCATTCTGCATAGGAAAAACTGAGGGCAAATTCTGGGAGTGGATTTACGAAGACCAGTACGCCATAACACGAGGCAAATCGGAGAATGCATTAGCCAGACATGTTCAGCAAGAAAGCACACACCATTTTAGTTTTAAAGTAATGGACCAAATCTCCTTTGACATCAGAGGGGGACCAAGTTAGTTAAAATTAGACGAACTGGAGCTATATTGGCAAATTTTAGCAAATGCCTATAGCTTTCCGGGTCTAAATGAGGCATGTTCCATTTCTTCTATTTTGAAATTGAAGAGTCTAGCAAGATGAGACAATTTAAATGTGAACAGGAGTAGGAACACATTAGTACAATAGAAAAGGAGGGTGAAATGTGTATTGTTGTTTAAAGTACACTTTGGATGGTATTTTAAGCATGATATAAGTCAGTATTTCTGTATAATCCATGTCTTTTTGAAGATTTTCATAATTATTCATTACTTTTTTATTATTACACATATTCTTTTAGGGAAACAGTGAATTTAGTTGTTCCTGTGTAATAGTGACACTTCATGAGGGGTGGGGAATGACAGCTTAACAAGTTGATTATTGATGAATGTTGAGCACATGATTTTTGTACTGTATTTTTAAAAACAGTAAATTTGCAACCAATGTTTTATCTGAAGAATTCTGAACATTAGTCAGATGAAAAGTGCTTAATGCAATAAATTTCTTGAACTTTTAGTTGGAGAAGTGCTATTTTGTCTTATACCATTTGTCACCTACCATTTGTGTTTATTTTATCAGTTTATCATCTTTTATTTGGAGTTTTATAAGCACTCTAAAATGCCAGATGACTAAGGAGTGTAGAGCAAAATGAAACCTGCATGTTAATATGACCAAGAAGGAGATTATTGGAATGCATCCTGAAGATGACCTAACAGATGCTGGGGGTGTAAAGGTAACAGAAAAAAGGCAATCTGTTCCATCCCCAGAGGACCTCATAATATGACTAGAATTTACAAAGACTGGCACTGGAGTTGTACTATCTGGAAGTCAATGCAGATGAGTGAATGCGACAGCTGGATGTGCAAAGACAGGTGGCACAAGCCATGGTGTCAGATAACTGGTACCAGCCTCAGAGAGTGAGGATCATCATTCAACAGGGACATCGGGGTCAGGAGGAAGGGGAAGGCCAAGCCCCAAGTGCCCAGAAAAAAAAAAACACTTCTTACTCAATATGAAAGAGTTATATTTTATACAGACATTTGAAAGGTTGATTAATCAACATCAAGTTGCCCAAGGGCAGTGGGTCACATTTTAACTCATTTGCTCAAGGTAAAGCAATCCACGCAGATTCTAAACTTACTGATGCCGACTGTAAAGCTAAAGAATGTGTGTGTGTGTGTGTGCGTGTGTGTGTGTGTGTGTGTGTGTGTGTGTGTGTGTGTGTGTGTGTGTGTGTGTGTGTGTGTGTGTGTGTGTGTGTGTCTGTGTGTGTGTGTGTGTGTGTGTGTGTGTGTGTGTGTGTGTGTGTGTGTGTGTGTGTGTGTGAGTGTGAGTGAAATGTACAGAAAGAAGCACATTGAGCATATTGAAAATGCAGACATCAGTGTGACTGAATATATTTCAGAAATCATTAATTATTTTCATAGATGGGTGAGTGGACAAATTGTCAATATATCTGCAATCCTTGCAGAATGTTTGGTCAGTGAACAGTCCCTCAGTACTCTTTCTGAAGACATGAGAATTTAGTTAGCAGACCAGGAGTGTGACTCTACTAAGTTGAGAGGGAAGGAGGGGCCCTCTAACTAAGAGTCTATCACTGCATGGAAGTGTCGTACACAGCAATTTCACATATGTATAAGGCACCACTGCAAGTCA
The DNA here is from genome assembly GCF_019279795.1 of Protopterus annectens. Lineage (NCBI taxonomy): Eukaryota > Metazoa > Chordata > Ceratodontiformes > Protopteridae > Protopterus > Protopterus annectens. Next base: position 1,701,603,411 of record NC_056726.1, on the reverse strand, counting down.
TGCAGAAAAAGGGGAGAAACCATGTTTTCGGCAAATTCCCAGGTTTGGAGGTTAAATGTTTCACATGTAACCAAAATGAGAAGATACACTCTCACTGTCCACTTTGGCAGGGAGAGCAATAAACATCTCAAAGATCAGTAAGCAGGGCAAGCACTTCAACAATAATAGGTTGTTTGGAGACCGCATCTGTATGCAATTCACAACATTCTGTATCCTATATTGGGAATGGGGAAGAGATCATTGGAAAGATGAATACAACTTCACACATAACCAGAGTTAATCCTGCACTGGTCAAAAGGGTGCGATACTTGTTGGATAATTCCCTCAAGTGATAACCTTGGTAGGGTCACCTTTTTCACAGTTGAGTTTTCCAAATTTGCTATCAAATTTCATCTAAAACTCCCACATCATCATTTATAAGATGGATTTTAAGCAATACAGATAACATTTCTTCACTTTGCTGTTAACAAGTCTTTCTAGGATCCATTGAAATTAATTCTCAAGGAAATTTGATAATACAATATATGGTACCTGTTTGCGTGTGTGTGTGTGCCTAAGTATATATATATAAATATATATAGGTTCATAGGTTAGTACTAGGCTATCTGCCCTTGCGAGCCATTTTGAAGCCTAGCCAATTATTCCTTGTAAGACTCAAACCCAGCACCTTGTGTTTGTAAGGCAAACACTTTAACCATTAGGCCACCCCCCCTATATATCTATAGAGAGAGAGAGAGAGAGAGCGGTGGATCAACTTTAAATCAGCAAAATCCCATTTCACTGAAATTCATTTCACTGAGACCAAATTACCTAATTTTTACAATACTGAAAATTCATTTGACTGAATCTCATTTCACTGAATTGTAAGCTATATACCTGATGTGAGTTCTATTCACCTTTTACTTGTTTGTGATAGAAAGAATTTCTGCAGCTTATAGTGCTGAGTGCCAGAATATGGATAGTAATGTAGAAATAGGTGTTTTTAAATGTGAGTATGTATCTTTACATTTGTATGGAAAGTATCTAAAGTAACATGGCAGATGTTTTGTGTGTTCCCAGCAGTACTGGCAGCATGTAGAGTATTGTGAGGCAAGTAAAAGTTATATATCCTTTTCCTCACTGTAGTGTGATCCTGGAGTTATTATATATAGTTAGAGGGGTGGGGGGGGTCACAGCCTCACATGTTGGGGGATGTGGAGGGTGTAGTCTCCCACATAGTTTGGTTTATATTGTCTGGTTTCTGTTAAGAGGATAAGTAAGTAGACTTTAAGTTGTGGAAAGAGGTAGTCATTAGAGTTGTGAGTGTGTTTGTCTATGGTTTCCCATTTAAGCTTTTGAAATGTAGCATTGTAAGCTGTCGGTGAAATGAGATTCAGTGAAATGAGTTGTCAGTATTGTGAAATTTAGGTGAATTGGTTTCAGTGAAATGAAAGTCAGCCAAATGGGATTTCAGTGATCTGAAGTAGACCTATATATATATATATATATATATATATATATATATATATATATATATGTGTGTGTGTGTGTGTGTGTGTGTGTCTCTCTCTCTCTCTCTCTATATATATATATATATATATGATATATGTATATGCATATATATACATATATATCTTTCTCTCATTTTCTTTCTCTCAATCTGTGTGTGTGTGTGTGTGTGTGTATGTATATATATATATATATATATATATATATATATATATATATATATATATATATATGGTTTACCATCAAAATGTAGATTGTGATTCACCATTTATACACATCGTCAAATCCATTTCATGAAATCTGTAATGCCGAAATATGTAATTGCCAAAAAAAACCCGAACATCAACAATTCCAACCACTCCACACCTTAAACAATTCCTAACATGGGTCAAGAAGGGGGCAAGATTTTACAATTCAAAATATTGGTTATTAACTTTTTCAGCATTCAGAATTCAGACTTCGTGTAAGTGGATTTGATGATGTTTCATTCAACATTTTCATGGCAAACCACATATAGATATATGTGTGTATATATCTATATCCATAGATATAGATAAAACAAAATCCACGTCAGCAGAACCAGCAGCAAAAAGTCCAATGTTAAGTGTTTTATTAACATCCACTTTTCGTTCAAAAAAAAACTGAACTTCTTCAGACAGACATCAAAAGGCAGCAAATGTAAAAAAAACTCCTTAAATACACAATTAACAACACATGATACATTTGAATGGACCAACCAACTGGTTGAAACTCACTGACATCAATGTGTGGGAAAAAGCTGATCTCAAAACTTCTTAAAGTACTACTGCATACAACAGTCAAATCCATGGAGAATGTGTTTTAAAAACAAAACAAAGTGGAAATATGTATGAACATAATATTTAAAATGTTTATAACCTAAAAACGTAGTATATAAAACCTTTTTAATGACAAAAGGTAAAAAGTAAAAAATAATAAGTGAAAAGTACTCATAATAACATTACCTCTGCATGCTTCTAAGTTTCAAAATGCAAGCTAAACTTACTCTGTCACTGAGACCTGGAAGTCTATAAGAACAGAGTTTCAGCTGCCAAATCACTTCTAGGTGCTCTAATAATAGTTGAAAAGGACTGCCCCTGATGTCAAAGGAAACCTGTCCTAACACCCTAAAAGTAAAACTATGCTGAGGGTGGTCATTAACATGTTTCGCCAAAGCATTTTCACACTTGTTTTTCCTAATACAGTATAAATGCTCATAGATTCTTTCATTAAAACCTCTGTCAGTCTTGCCCACATAAAATGCTGGGCAAGACTGGCAGCAAGCCAAATAAACAACCGATCGAGATTTACAGTTCAATCTACCAACAGTGGAGAAAGAAGACCCAGCAATTTTAAAGCTCGAACCAGTGGCAATATGCCTACACATGTTACAACTCTCACATTTGAAAGTGCCCTCTGTTCTAACACGAGTGTCCTTTTTTGTTTCTAATATCCGTTTGAGGTTGTCACCCCTCCTATATATAAACCTAGGCAAAGTGCCAAACATAGCTTGTAAGGCATCATCACACAAGAAAATACTCCAGTTCTTGACAACCACCTCCTTAATTAGGTGAATCTCAGCACTGTAATTGGTGAAGAAAGAGATAGAAGTGTCAACTTTCTTGCTGTCTAAAAAGACTTCAGGCATAACTGGAGATGGATGTTCTAGTGAACAACTTGTGAATGAACTACTTTGTAAAATAGGTTTATAAACACCCCCATACCTTTTAGTCTGGACCTCAGTGACCAGGTCATGAATAAACTTGTCTGGGTAACCTCTATGTAGGAACAATCCCTTAATGAACTCACGTTCTTCTAAAAATAGTTCATCATCAGTTACCATTCGAACAGCGGGCACAAGTTGCCCCTTAACTACCCCTCTTTTCTGGTGCCCAGGATGGGCACTGGTGAAGTGTAACATGGTGTTAGAGTAAGAACTCTTCCAAAATATTTTAGCCTTAAAGCTACCAGCAGAAATGTCTTTAAGTCTACATCCAGATAAGAAATTTTAGAATCAGACTCTACAAATGTGAACTTCAAAAAAGACGTGCTGGAGTTGAGATAGTCCATGAAGGTTCTCACATCATTAACTGAACCTTCCGTCAGTATAAAGATGTCATCCAAAAATCTGGTGTAAAAATCAATTTTGAACTGACCGTTATAATTGACAAGCACATATCTGTGTTCCCATTCGGCCATAACCATTTTGGCAAAACTAGCCCCTACTGGTGAGCCCATGGCTACACCAGTCTTCTGTAAATATATCTCTCCCCCAAATGTTACAAAGTTGTACCTCAAAATGACATCTAACAATTCCTGCACCAATCTGATTTCTACACTGCTAGCATTGTGATGCAATAAACGGTCAGTGACCCAGTCTATCCCTGTAACATGAGGAATAGACGTATAGAGGTCTGTTACATCTACTGTCAAAAATCTATGGCCTCTCTTGAATTCTAAAACACCTATGGCTTTCAAAAAAGCCCAAGAATCTTTACAAATGTGTGTTTCCTTTTCAGCATTTTTTTTCAATATGTTGTCCACATACTTGGCTATCGGGTAAGTGATAGAACCCCTAGCGTTAACCAATAGCCTCATATACACACACATATATTTATATATATATATATACATGATAGGTATAGATATGTGTGTGTGTGTGTGTGTGTGTGTGTGTGTGTATGTATATACACATATATACCTACATCTATATATATATATATATATATATATATATATATATATATACACACACACATACACATATATATATATATATATATATATATATATATATATATATATATATATATATAGGCTCCCTTCAGAATTTTGAATTCCCAAAACCTCGAATTTCATATGGTTAAGACCATATGATCGAAGTTTTAGAACTTTGAAATTCTGAATGGAGATCTGCATACAGCACGTAATGGGAAATTCTCCCTTTTCCTCTCTTTATTGTGATCTTGGAGCTGGTATATTTAAATAGCGGGGTGGGGTGGGGGGGTACAGCAGGGGGGTTTGTGTTCCTTTTAGATTTATTTTGGAGTTTTTAAAACTTTGATCATATGGTCTCGACCATATGAAATTCAGACTTCTGGGAATTCGTAATTCTGAAGTGAATCCATATATATATATATATATATATATATATATATATATATATATATATATATATATATATATATACATATACATATATCTATATGGTTTACTATCAATAGATCGCCATGCAATTGCATGGCTATGAAGTATTTGAACAACCTATGTTCGAACACTTCCTAGTTCGGCAGGTTATGTGAGCGAATGCTATCATTGCGAATGGACTGTGCAGTCACAATTATAACGTTCGCTCATGTAAGGGGATCGCAGTACAGTGCAGTTAGGGAAATACATCCCTTTCCTCACTGTAGTGCGATCTTGGAGTTGGAATATTAAGTTAGGGGGGATGTGGGGAGGTGCAGAAACCCACAGTGGGGTGCCCTCCTGTATAGATGTGAGTTTAGGCTAGTTAGGTATGGAGTTAAGGGAAGGGTGGGAGTGCTGTTAATTGTTGAAAATGTTGCTCGTGACATTTTCGACAATTAACAGCTGTTTTCGACATTAGGTACATACGAAAATGTTCATTTCCAATGTTAAAATTTGAACTTTCGTACACTTTTTTTTTTATTTTCGAGTTTTTTATAGTAAACCATATATATATATATATATATATATATATATATATATATATATATATATATATATATATATATATATATATTTATGTATACTTTTGCCAAGTTTGTTGAATATCTTCTGTTTCAGTTAGGTCACCGTGCCTTCTGTGTCTTTTATGATTCCAATTTTTACCTAAGAGTTTTCCTTAATTAGCAATCATCTTGAAGAGATTTCCTTTCTTTCCAGTGCATTCTTTCTTCCAGTTATTTGCTCTGCTAACTTAAATATGCCTTCTACCTCTTGTTGCCACCCTCTGAAACTCTTATTCTGCTTGACATATTTCCCTATACCATTGCTGTTTTATTTCCTTTTTTTCTAGCACAATAAAAAAACTACTCCTGCAGCTAAAACCTTGCCGGAACGCACCAGATAATTTACCCATATCCTTCCTCAAATTATCAGCCAACAACCTAGCCCTGCCTATATCCATTCTAATAAACAGATCCATACAAGAATCCCACATACCTTCAATTTGGAAACTTTCTTTCATTATTCCACTCTATAAGGAGGAAAAATAATGACATTACCAACTTCAGTCCCATTGCCATAATTTCTCTGCTCTGAAAAATCCTTGAAAAATATATTCATGCACAACTCATGCCATACCTAACTCACAATAACCTCCTTACCCCTTCCCAACATTGTTTCCACCCAGACCACAGTACCATCACTGCCCTTCTCTCTTTCACAGAATGCATCAACCTTGTTCATGACTCTGGCAAACTCGTTTCTATGCTTTTTCTAGACCTATCTAAAGCATTTGACACCGTCTTCCACCCCATTCTCCTCTCTCAACTTTCCCACCTCAATCTACCCCCCTGTACAACATCCTAGTTCTCCAGCTACCTCTCCAAAAGGCAGCAAGCTGTAAAATGAAAATCATCTACCTCCTCCTTCCTACACACCCACTGGTGTTCCCCACGGCTCTGTCCTCAGCCCCTTATTCTTCAATATATTCATTAATAACTTCCACCACTCCATCCCTGAGTCCTCCCTGATCCAGTACACAGATGACCCTACTGTCTTCTACACTCCTTACTCCCAATCTGACCAGCAATTAAAGACCCACTCAGCTTTCACTAAAACTGAAAACTGGATACAGTATAACCATCTTGCCCTAAATCCAAATAAAACAAAACTAATGATCTTTATCCCTCCAGACACTCAGCAATTGACAACTCCTCCCTTTCAATAATTAGCCAAAATAACACCCCCAGTGTCTCACATGAAATTCCTTGGTATCATCATTGATGAGCATCTAAAATTTGACATCCATATTCAAGATGCCATTAAAATAAAAACAAAAACTAGGACTCCTATACCAATACAACTGCTACCTGACTCCTGCCACCAAAAAGATCTTAGCTTCCACCTACCTTCTCCCTTCTTTAATTTATGGTGCCCTCCTACTTATCAACCTCCAACTTGGATTAAAATCCAAATTGGACTCCTGCTACAATAAAATATGCAAATTTGCCACCAACTCCAAAAACTCATCCCACCATTGCAACTCCCTGCAATATCTACTGTGGCTTGAATTTCATAACTACCTGAGCGTTCTTAAGCTCACTACAGCCCATAAACTCATGTTCAAGTAATCCAGATGCCCTGCTCTCTCCTCCTCATTAACCCCCTACACTCCTAACCACTCACTCCCATCAGCAAATCAGAACA
>NC_056726.1:1701404806-1701596011 GCF_019279795.1 Protopterus annectens | reverse complement strand
AAAATAAGTCATAAATAAGGGCATTCCCTCCATTAAAAAATAAGTTATAACCTCCCTGTACTCTTGCTTCATCAGGCCAATAATTGAGTACAATACCCATTTTGGTATATACCTTTCCAAGCACCTGCAGCAATTGGAGAGACCACAAAGGTTCCTCACAAGGAAAATTCAAGTTCTTCAGCATCTGTCCTACAAGAATCATCTGAAATCACTGTCACTTTATTCTGTCTCATACAGACTGCTCAGATGCAGTCTCTGCCTTGCATATCGGGCAATCTTTTCCCCTGCTTTGTTGGAAATGCTGCATCTCCATAAGTCAAATGGTACACAAGTTACTCCCACTAATGGCTTTAACCTAGTCTTTGGCATTAATATAATCTGCTGGAGGGAGGGATTTGTCTCCCAGAGGTTGCAACACCTTTGGAACAGACTCCCACTTCATGTCAAGCACAGCACCTCATTGGCCCTCTTCAAACGCAATCTGGACAATTGGCTGGGTAACTGTAAATTCACTCCAGGGATTCCACCTATGTCTGTCTTGGACAGCATTTATAGGTACTGATCATGGATATAAGGTTAAAACCTGGCTAGGCTTGCAAGTGACTTAGGTCATTAGCCTAGTAACTTCTACAATCCTATGATCCTATGAAAGAAAATGAAAAATGGACGCCTGTCTCACTATATATATATATATATATTTATATATATATATATATATATATATATATATATATATATATATATATATATATATATATATATATATATATATATATATATATATATATATATATATATAGGTTCATAGGTTAATAGTTAGGTACTAGGCTATTGGTCCTAGGGTCTATATAAGCCAAGCCAAAAAGGTACACTGGCTTTTGCCACCCATGAAAATTATTTTCCTGTGCCTCTGTCGAGCAGAACCACAGAAGTGATACCCGGGGTGAATTTCCTATTTCCCATCCAATCATCAAGATTTTTCTTGGAGCTTTGTTTAATATAGATAGGTAATTTGTTCCAGAGTATAAGTCCCTGGAACAGGAATCTATCCCTCCAACATGTTCTGTTTATTGTGGTGACAAGGTTTAGGTACCTAGAGTGTGTAGCTCAGAGGGATTTGGATTTCTTTAAGTGGAGCATGTCCAGCAGCTCTGGGTTTGACATAGCTTTGTATGTTAGGCAGAGATCACCTCTGAGTATGCGATATGCAATGGAGTAAAGCTGGAGTTTTTTGATACAGTCTGCGTAGGGCATCTGTTTGAGTCCAGTAATCCTCTTTGTGAGGTATTTCTGCAGCCTTTCCAGTTGTTGTAGATGTCTTGTGAGGTACATACCAAAAGGGGCACTGTACTCTATAATGGGTCTAATGACTGATGAGTAGAGGGGAACAATGACCTCTTTTTTCCTGGATGAGAAATCTTTTGTGATGAGGTGTGCCACATAAAAGGATTTCATGACTACTGTGGCGATGTGATTATCAAAGGAGAGACTACTGTCCACCTGTGTCCCAAGGTCTCTTATCACACTTTTGGTGTTAGGTAGACTACCGCCTATGTGGTAGTTCATGGGTACAGAGTTTTTACCAAAGAGGATGACAATGCACTTTTTGGCATTGAGCTTGAGGCCATGGCTTTGACACTAGGCATCTGTCTCAGTGAGGCCCTTTTGAACATCGTTAGGAGTTTTGATTATGGCTCCTAGTTTGCGGTCATCTGCGAACTTCATAAGCCAAAGACCTTTTGTGTTAGCCTGTACTTCAGAGAGGTAGATACCAAACAGGAGAGGATCCAGGACTGAACCCTGTGGTACTCCACTTGTCACTGGTCTAAAGTCGGATTTGGAGTCTGCTACTTTCACAGTGTGGGTTCTGTCAGTGAGACAGATGGCAACCCATCTTGTGACATAGAAATTTATACCAAGTTTAGTGAGTTTATCTATAATTCCAGGGTGGGGGATGGTGTCAAAAGCCTTGTCGAGATCTAGATAGGCTGTGTGAATCACCTTACCTTCATCTACAGCTTTGGTGACTGCTTCAAAGAAGTCTATCAGGTTTAGGAGACATCATCTGCCTTTTACAAATTGGGTGTAGTCCAGAGTTTGGAGATTACCATTGTCTTTGTTTATAAGTCCCATGATGGTACATTCCATGGACTTGCAGACAAGGCTTATCAGGCTAATGGAGCAGTAGTTCCCAGGGTCCATGGTGGCTGTCCCTTTGTGGAGTGGGATAACCATTGCTGTGCACCATTCAGTGGGCACAAAGCCTGAGGTGAGGCTATGAATGAACATGCTACTTAGGTGGGGCACCAGTTCGTTCTGTAGTTCATGTAGAATGCAACCTGTGATGCTGTCTGGCCCCATGGATGCTGTGTTCTTGGCTTTGGAGAGTGTGGTTTTTACTTGTGCAGCCATGATTACAGGAACTTTGCATTCTTCCAGTATTGAGATGGGCCCTTTAGGGGGTCAGAGGGGGGGTAAGGTTAGCACTGAACCTATCTGCCAGGATGTTGGCAATATCAGTTGGGTCTGTATATTTAGTGCCATTGTGCTTTAACTCAAAACAGATCTGAGTGTCGCCATTGAGATTCTTGGCATAGCTATAGAATGCTTTGTGGTTGTCTTTAGAATCAGTGGCGATTTTGTTTTTGTAACTAGATTTGGAGGATTTTATGAGGGATCTCAGCTTCTTATTGAGGCTGACCAGGGAGTTCCTCCAATCATGGAATTTTACTCTTTTTTGCAACAGTTTCTTTCTTCTGTTGTAGAGTTTGTTTATGGTAGGGGACCACCAGATTGGCTTTCTTTTTTTTTTGGAGGATAGCATCTTGGTTCTGTTAGGGGATAGGATGATACATGCACTTGTGTAAGTGCTTATCAAGGGCATTTGTGTAGGATTCAACAGTCGTACCTCTATTGTCAGTCTGCATGGGTGTCGTGAAGTTTGCCACTTCTGTCTTAAGAAGCATGAAGTTGGGTTTGAAGAAATTTTTTACGGTGGTTACCCTAATGGGAGGAGGGGGTGAGATGTGGATATATAAGGTGATTAGCTTGTGGTCGGATCTGACAAATAGGTTCATAGGTTCATAGGTTCATACTAGGCTATCTGCCCTAGGGCATTTATAAGTCTAGCCAGAGTGTGTGTGGCTTTCACCACCCCTTAGGATGAGAATACTATACCCATTAGTTTGCTGTGCCTCTGTCCAGCAGTGATACAGAGATGATTCCCGGGGTAAACCTACGATCTCCCATCCACTCGTCAAGATTTCTCTTGAACAGAGTCAGTGAGGGGCTCTGCCTCACATGGACTGGGATTCTGTTCCATAGTGTAGGGAGTCTCTGGGTGATGAATCTGTCCCTCCAGCACGTCCTATTTATATCCGTGTTGAGGTTTAAGTCTCTTGCTCTCGTGGCTCTGGTGGATTTGGATTTTTTGAGGTGGAGCATGTCCATTAATTCCGGGTTGGACATGGCCTTGTATGTCAGGCACAGATCACCTCTGAGCAGACGGTATGCGACTGAATAGAGCTGGAGTTTCTTCAGTCGGGCATCGTATGACATATGTTTGAGCCCCTTTATCCTTTTGGTGAGGAACTTTTGGGGTCTTTCCAACTGCTGCAGGTGTTGGGTAAGGTACATTCCGAATGGGGCGTTGTACTCAATCATTGGTCTGATAAGTGAAGAGTACAGGGGTACAATGACCTCTCCTGATCTGGATGTGAATCCTTCATGATCAGGTGGGCAATGTAGAAGGTCTTCCTAACCACTTTGGCAATGTGAGTGTCAAAAGAGAGGTTACTGTCAACTTGGGTCCCCAGGTCCCTGATAACTTCTTCCGTGTTTAATGGATTACCACCTATGTGGTAATTAGGGGTTACCTTGTTTTTCCCAAAGGGTATGACTATACATTTTTGGCATTTAGCTTAAGGCCATGGCTCTGGCACCAGTTATCCATTTCTATGAGACCTTTCTGGAGGATGTCTGTGTCTGATGGAGTGTCAATTATGGTGCCCAGTTTGCAGTCATCTGCAAATTTTGTCAGCCACAATCCCCCTATGTTTGCCTGCACTTCAGAAAAATAAATGCCGAACAAGAGGGGCCCAGGACTGAGCCCTGTGGGACCCGCGTGACCGGCTTAGAGTCTGACATGGCACCAGCAACTCTAACCCTGTGTGTTCTGTCCTTGAGCCAGTTTGCAACCCATCTTGTGACATATGGGTTTACATCTAAGCTGGTGAGCTTTTCTATGATGCCCGAGTGGGGTATTGTGTCGAATGCTTTTGCTAGGTCAAGGTAGGCTGTGTGAACTGCCTTACCCTCATCAATGGCCTTAGTGACTGTTTCAAAAAGTCGACCAAGTTCAAGAGGCAGGATCTGCCCTTGACAAAGCCAAATTGGGTAGGATCCAGTGTCTGTAGGTCCCCAATGTCTTTATTTATGAGTTCCATTATGATCCTCTCCATAGCTTTGCAGACAAGGCTCGTCAAGCTTATGGGGTAATTTCCAGGGTCTGTAGAAGCACCGCCTTTGTGGAGTGGGACCACAGTTGCCGTCGCCATTCTTTGGGTGCGTATCCTGTAGTAAGGCTAAGATTAAACAGCAGCCTTATGTGTGCGTTTAGTTCCTCATTGAGTTCGTGTAGCACACACCCGGGGACACCGTCCCGTCCCATTGATGCCATGTTTTTGCTTTAGAGAGAGCAGCTCTCACCTGGGCATCTGAGATGTTTGGGAGTCTAGACTCTGGTGGGATAGATATTTCTCCTTTTGGGAGGGAGAATTTGCACTGAACCTGTCTGCCAGTATGTTGGCAATGTCTGTGGGTTCAGTGATTTTTTTTATCATTTTGGACTAATTCTGAGCATATCTGGGAGTTTCCACCCAGGTTTCTAACATAGCTAAAGAAGACTTTATGATTGTCTTTTGTGTCATTAGCGATTTTTCTCTCAAAGTTGGCCTTGGATGATTTTATGAGTGATCGTAGTTTTTTGCTAGTATTGATCAGAGATGCCTTCCCATTTAGGGATTTTGCTCTGTCATGTAGTAGTTTTCTCCTCTTGTTGTAGAGTTTGTTTATGGCTGGAGTCCACCAGACCGGGTGCCTGCCTTTGGTGGAAAAGGTCTTGATTTTATTAGGGATTGCTTGATCCATACATTCCTGGAGGTGCTCGTAGAAGGCATTTGTAAGGGTTTCAGCAGCGTGAGTTGTGGTTTCCACTGGCTCGGGGGCCTTGAAGGATACCACTCCAGTCTTAAGAAGTGTGAAGTTTGCTTTTGAGAAGTTCTTCACTGTGGTCTTTTTGCTGGGGTGGGGCGGGATGTGGATCTCCAGTGAGATTAATTTATGGTCTGATCTCACCAATGAGGGATATACTTCCGGTGTGGAGCATTTTGTCCGCATGTTTGTGATGATCAGGTCTAGCATATTTTCTCCTCTTGTGGGAATGGTGACTAGTTGTTCCATAGCATTTGAGTTTATGAACTCAAGGAACCTTTGGGCTAGGGTGTTGGGGCTTGAGTAATGTTCCCAGTCTATGTTTGGGTAGTTGAAGTCACCCAATATGATGGTGTTTGGAGAGACATTTATACTCTCCAGTGTCTTCAGCAAGGCTGTGTGGGTTTCCTGAGTTTGAGAAGGTGATCTGTAGCATGTTACAAACTGTAGGGCAGTTTTACCTATGGTTAATTGCACCTGGATGTTCTCCGATGCTTCGTGCGTTGCCACTAACCTGGAGGTGTGGGTATCCTTTATGAATATGGATACTCCCCCTCCTTTTGTAGTTCGGTCCGGATTTCGGGGCCGGAACGCATGATATGAGGTATAACCTGATAGTGCTGGGGTGCTCTCAGGAGCCTTGAACCAGGTTTCAGTCACAGCACAAACATCGATGTTCTCCATACTGAGGAGGGCTTGAGGGCGTGCATCTTGAGGTTTAGACTTCTGGCATTGAGCAGTATTACCCTTAGTTTTTCTCCATTTTTGTTTTCTAGGGCGGTAGGTTTATCATTTGAGCCTTGCCTAAAAATGGCACTATGGGGTGGCAGAGCCTTTGCCAATATCCGGAAGCCCAGGGGTGACAGGTGCAAGCCGTCCCTTGCGAAGCAGCGTGGCTTGTCAAGCATGTCATCCCAGGCAGACAGACATTGGATCCCCTTAGAATGACACTAGTAATTAAGCCAATTATTAAAGCTGATCATTTTGTCTCTGTATTGTGGCATCATTCTTGGTGAGGGTAGGATACTGCTCAGGGTCAGGGTCATACCGACCTGGGCTACATAATCTGAGAGCTCCTCTATGTCTCTTTTCATGTAGTCCAGGGAGGTACGTCTCAGGTCGTTCACACTGGCATGGACAATGACTGAGTCATACTTGTACTTGCTGTGGAGTGACCTGAGTGCTTGTGTTATGTGGCAGATTCTAGCGCCTGACAGGCAGCTAACTGTGATCTTTTCCTTGTTCAGTCTGGTGAGTGGGACGTCAGTGTGTCTGACTATGGAGTCACCTATAACAAGTGTGTCTGGCATTGTGTTTGGCCTTAAGGGCTGTGACTGTTTAGCACACTGACTTTGAGAACTATGTGTTGCATGTCTTATGTCTTGAGGTGGCAGTTGCTTGGGTGTCTGCTTTGGAGGCCTCTGTAGTTTTGGTAGATTTTTGATCAGTGCCTCCAAGTATGTCTTTGTGTGTTTATGTGTTTGTTTTGCAGTTGTGATAGTTCTATGTGAAACTGGGTTTGTGGTGTGCGTGGTTTCCTTCTCCTCCTGTCTGGTCTTGCCAGTCCTGAGTTGAGAGAGCTCAGCCTCCAGTTTGGCTATATAGTTGCATCTCTCACATGTATTTGTGTTTTGTGGGAGAAGGAGTGGGTTGTCTGTGTACATGAGGCAATTGTAACATTGCCTCAAGATGCCCAGATTCACCAGCTGAACAGGAGAGGACGCTAGCAACTGACCCTTCGACATGCTAGAAAAAGTGAAAAAGTTTGCTGTGTAACTGAGTCAGAAGGGACCTATAGGGAATGGGTACTCAAGGGGATTCTAGGCTAATGTAGTACTTTGTTTAGTATACAAGTACTTTACCTATATAAAAATGCTTTAGGAGCAAGTGCTGAGCTATTGAGATAGAGAATAGACTGTTTAGATTGCAAGTAGAGAAGTTCTAAGGGAAAAATTGAAGAGCAGACTTTACGGAGCCAGAAATAGTTTAACCTTGTTTAACCGGCGCTGCCCGATGGTGCTCTATGGGCAACTCTGCGCTAAATCACGCCAAAGCACGCTAAAGCGGGCTTTATAGCAGGGGATTGAAAAGACCTAGGAATTGACCCAAAATGGCCAATAGACTACAAGTTTCTGGCTGGAACCACTGCTCTAGGGACAAATAGGCTGCTCAGTGCTCCCCACTCCCACTGGTGAACAAAGAAGCTTCCCTTTATCCAAATAAGGATATGGAATAGCACAGGAACCAAGCCAAAGTCCAGAGATCAGCAAACTCTGAAGACTGGACTATTCTAGTTCAGTAAGGTGGGAAAACAAGATTTTTTTTTTTACATAAAACAGAGGAAAAACAGACAGTAAATGCTATAAATGCTTTTAAACGGCTAGCGCACTTGAGTGTGTTAGCGTACAGATAAAATTAAGCAACAAATAACTTTTTTAAAAGTGCAAAACAGTTAATCAACACAAAAATAGTTTAAATAGAATGCAGAGCTGTATAAACAGGCGGAAATGCAGTCGCTAAGCAGTAAATAATCAAAAAGCCAGAAAAAAATACTTAAATCAGGAAAAAGTCACTCTTTTGCTCTCTGCTGCTTGTAGAACTCTGCAGGACACCACGAGGAGCTGTGCTGAGTTGAATACAAGCGAAAAAGCGCGCTAAAGCGGGCTTTATTACAGGGGGCTGAAAGAGCTAGGAATTGACCCAAAATGGCCAATAGACTACAAGTTTCTGGCTGGAACCACTCCTCTAGGGACAAACAGGCCGCTCAGTGATCCCCACTCCCACTGGTGAACAAAGACGCTTCCTTTTATCCAAATAAGGATATGGAATAGCACAGGAACCAAGACAAAGCCCAGAGGTCAGCAAACTCTGAAGACTGGACTATTCGAGTTCAGTAAGGCGGGAAAACAAGATTTTTTTTTTGTTTTTTCTTTTTTTCTTTTTTGCAGAAAACAGAAGAAAAACAGACAGTAAATGCTATAAATGCTTTTAAACGGCTAGCACACTTGAGTGTGTTAGCCTACAAGTAAAATTAAGCAACAAATAACTTTTTTAAAAGTGCAAAACAGTTAATCAACACAAAAACAGTTTAAATAGAATGCAGAGCTGTATAAACAGGCGAAAAAGCAGTCGCTAAGCAGTAAATAATCAAAAAGCCAGAAAAAAATACTTAAATCAGGAAAAAGTCACTCTTTTGCTCTGCTGCTTGTAGAACTCTGCAGTACACCACGAGGAGTTGTGCTGAGTTGAATACAAGCGAAAAAGCGCGCTAAAGCGGGCTTTATTACAGGGGGCTGAAAAGAGCTAGGAATTGACCCAAAATGGCCAATAGACTACAAGTTTCTGGCTGGAAACCACTCCTCTAGGGACAAATAGGCCGCTCAGTGCTCCCCACTCCCACTGGTGAACAAAGACGCTTCCTTTTATCCAAATAAGGATATGGAATAGCACAGGAACCAAGACAAAGCCCAGAGATCAGCAAACACTGAAGACTGGACTATTCTAGTTCAGTAAGGCGGGAAAACAAGATTTTTTTTTTTTTTGCAGAAAACAGAGGAAAAACAGACAGTAAATGCTATAAATGCTTTTAAGCGGCTAGCGCACTTGAGTGTGTTAGCCTACAGGTAAAATTAAGCAACAACTAACTTTTTAAAAGTGCAAAACAGTTAATCAACACAAAAACAGTTTAAATAGAATGCAGAGCTGTATAAACAGGCTAAAATGCAGTCGCTAAGCAGTAAATAATCAAAAAAACAGAAAAAAAATACTTAAATCAGTTATAGCAAATACAGTTATAACAAATGCTCTGAAATATACTGTATATTTCCAAAATGTTTGAGAAGGACAGTCAGAACACAAGAAGGTTCAGGCGAAAGAGAAAAAAAAGTTTTGTTTTACTTTTGAAAGGGAAAAAGGAGGAACAGAAGGCCTTATCAAATGTTCTCTCTGTATTAAGCAGAATGAGCTAATGACACTAGACTGGGAGGTGTGTCACAGTAGGGCGGGCAACTGCAAAGCCACCAAGTATAACAGCAAGACACCAACAGGGAGGGAGGGTGGGACAAAATAGCCTACAAGACAGCAAGCACTACAGAGACAAATGAAAGTTTTTAAACAGATAAGGATTTGTGAAGATACTGAATAGACAAAGTGCTTTATATATATTAAATTGTAAAAACAGTAATCTGTAAAAATAATCAAAAAAAATCAAGATGATATTTATATTTTGTAGCTCAGCTGCAGTCACAACTTCTCTAGTCTGCACTGTGTGCAAAAGACAGAAACTTTTTTTTTTTTTTATAAGAACACAAAAGAACCAGCCCCCACTAGCCGATAATTACACAGAGGAGATGTTTCAGTTTACACAATAGCCTACCAGACAGCAAGCACTAGAGACAAATGAAAGTTTTTAAACAGATAAGGATTTGTGAAGATACTGAATAGACAAAGTGCTTTATATATATTAAATTGTAAAAACAGTAATCTGTAAAAATAATCAAAAAAATCAAGATGATACTTATATTTTGTAGCTCAGCTGCAGTCACAACTTCTCTAGTGTGCACTGTGTGCAAAAGACAGAAACTTTTTTTTTTTTTTTTTTACAAGAACACAAAAGAACCAGCCCCCACTAGCCAAGAGATAATTACACAGAGGAGATGTTTCAGTTTACGCAATAGCCTACCAGACAGCAAGCACTAGAGACAAATGAAAGTTTTTAAACAGATAAGGATTTGTGAAGATACTGAATAGACAAAGTGCTTTATATATATTAAATTGTAAAAACAGTAATCTGTAAAAATAATCAAAAAAAAATCAAGATGATACTTATATTTTGTAGCTCAGCTGCAACTGACCTCTGGTGTGGAACACTGGTCACCCATGTTGGTAATCACCAGGTCTAGGATATTGCTGCCCCTGGTGGGGGTGTGGATAAGTTCATCCAAGGCATTGGAATTTATGAATTCCAGAAAACGTTGAGCAAAAGAGTTGTTATATGAGTAGTTTTCCCAGTTAATGGTGGGGTAGTTGAAATCATTAATTATTAGGGTTTTGGGTTGTACCCTAATATTTTCCAGTGTATCAAGAAATGAGGAGTGGGAATCCTAGGGTATGGTGGGAGATCTGTAGCAAGCTACAATTTGGATTGTGATCTTTCCCAGAGTTAGTTGCACTTGGATAATCTCGGATGCATTATACTGAGCAACTAGTCTGGAGGTGTGGATGTCCTTAATGAATATGGACATGCTTCCGCCTTTAGTGTTTCGGTCCAGAATAGGTGGCCAAAAGGTGTGGTATGAATGATAGCCTGGTAATGCAGGGGTGTTCTCTGAAGCCTTGAATCAGGTGCACAGATGTCAGTATTCTCCATTTTAAGGAGTGTCTCGAGTGAGTGCATTTTGAGGTTCAAACTTCTAGCATTGAGTAGCATTATCCTCAGGTTTTGCTTGCTTGTACCTGTTATGGTGGTGAATTTGTTATTTGATCCTTGCCTAAAAAAGGCCCTATAGGGGTGGCAAGAGCCTTAGCCATGTCTGGAATCTCAAGGTTGACAGGTGCAGGCCATCTCTGGTAAAGCATTGTGGTCTTTCGATCATGTCTTTCCAGGCAGACAGATACTGGATCACCTTAGAATGACAACCGAAGCTTAGCCAGTTTTTGAAGTCAATCATTTTGTCCTTCTACTGTGGTATCATTCTGAGTGATTTCAGGGCTAGGGTCATACATGCCTGGGCTACAAGATCAGAGAGCTCCTCCATGTCCCTTTTCATATAGTCCAGGGAGGTATGTCTCATGTCATTCACACCATACTTGTTGTGGAGTGAACCGAGTTTGTGCATTATGTGGCAGATCCTGGCACCCGACAGGCAGCTGACAGTAATTTTCGCCTTGTTTAGCCTGGTGAGTGGAACATCAGTGTGCCTGACTATAGAGTCATCTATGACTAAATTTTTGGGTATGTTGTTATGCCTTATGGGCTGTGGTTGAGTGGCACACTGTGTTTGTGGGTTATGTGTCATTTGGATTTTGTTGGGGAGTGGAAGTTGCTTGCATTTCTGCTTTGGAGGTCTCTGTTGCTTGAGCAAATTTTTGTTGAGATCTTCCGTGAATGTAGGTGTGTGTTTTGTGTTTCTGTGTGTGTGCTTTGGTGGTGTAGGCTTTGAGGGACTATGTGATGAGTGTGGTGTTGTGCAAGTCTTTACCTACTCCTCTTGACTGTCTAATGCAGTCTTGGGTGAAGAGAGCTTTGCTTCCAGTTTAGCTATATAAGTGCATCTCTGACAGGTTGTAGTGTTGGATGGTAGAGGGAAAGGGTTGTCTGTGTACATGAGGCAATTGCTGCATTGCCCCAAAATGCCCAGATTCATCAGGTAGACAGGAGAAAACACCGTGAGCTGACCCTTAGACATGCCTGAATAGGTGTTTATTTATTAAGTACTAAAAACTGTTTTCCTCTAGGCAAGTGAGGAAAGTTGAGTGCTGTAGTAATAGCTTATTTTGTGCTTACAATGAGTTCTGAACAAGTGCTGAGCTCAAATACACAGATCTGAGTGCTAAAACTAAAAAAAAATGGCTAGTTCTAAGGGAAAATTTGAAGAGCAGACTTTATGGCACCAGGAATAGTTTAACCCTAGCTAAGCGACGATGCATAAAGTGCATTTTTGTTAATATAACAGTAGCAAATGAGCAAACTAATTTAAACAAGTTAACCAATTAACCAATAAAAAGCTAAAATCGGAGCCCTGTTCCAGCCGTCTTCGATCAGACAAGTTCTAACTGCACACTCCTGCCACTAGGGTGCAGGGGAACCTTCTCCAAAAAAAGATGGCCTGCATTAGTGCTCAAGTTATATAAACAAAGCTAGATTCATCAGGTCTGAATGTAGTCTATGCTACAGAAAACAATGCATACTAATTTCAGAAAGAAACAGTTCAAATAAGCAGGCACAATAAGCCTTTAACCAGAAACTTCCAGCTCAGAAGGGCAAAATCTACACTCTCCTCCCACAAGAGTGCAAACCACACCTTCTTAATGTAAAATAACTGGCCCGAAGCCCAAGTTCATAGATTCATATGTTCATAGGATAGTACTAGGCTATCGGCCTTAGGGCCTATACAAGCCTAGCCATAACATTTCCCTGGCCATTTCTTCCCACAGCATTTACTTCCCTGGACCCCTTTCTAACAGGGTGACTGATGTGATGCCTGGTGTGAATTCTCTATCTTCCATCCAGTCATCAAGGTTCCTTTTGAAGAAGGCCAAAGAGGCACTCTGCTTGACATGTATGGGCAGTCTATTCCAGAGTCTGGGAAGTTTCTGGGTCAGGAACCTATCCCTCCAGCATGTTTTGCTCATTGTGATGACAAGGTTTAGATCCCTGGAGCATGTGTCTCTGAGGGATTGAGATTTCTTTAAGTGTAGCATATCCATCAGCTCTGGGTTTGACATGGCCATGTATGTTAAACAGAGATTACCTCTGAGTAGATGATATGCAACAGAGTATAGGTGGAGTTTTTTTAGAGGGTCAGCATAGGGCATCTGCTTTAGGCCTGTCATTCTTTTAGTGAGCTATTTCTGTGGCCTTTCCAGTTGTTGCAACTGTCTTGCTGTCTTGAAAGATACATACCAAACAGGGCATTGTATTCTATAATGGGTCTAATGAGGGATGAGTACAGTGGGACAATGATCTCCCTTTTTCTGGATGAAAAGCCCTTAGTGATGAGGTGTGTCAAATAGAAGGATTTCCTGACTGTTGTGGTGATGTTGTTATTGAAGGTGAGACCACTGTTCACTTGTGTCCCTAAGTCTCTTATCACAATTTTGGTGTTTAGTGTACTGCCACTTATGTGGTAATTCACAGGTACATGTTTTTTCCTAAAGGGGATAAATATACATTTCTTGACATTGACCTTGAGCCCATGGATCTGGCACCAAGCATCTGTTTTTGCAAGGCCCTTTTGTAGAATATCCACATCATTTCAGGATTCAATAATGGCTCCCAGTTTGCAGTCATCTGTGAACTTTGTTAGCCAAAGTCCCTTAGGTTGGCCTGTACTTCAGAGAAGTAGATGCCAAACAAGAGCGTTCCCAGGACTGAACCCTGAGGTACTCCACTAGTCACTTGTCTGGAGCTGGATTTGGAGTCGGCTACTTTTACAGTGTGGGTTCTTTCAGTAAGCCAGTTGGCAACCCATCGAGTGACTTAGGGATTAATGCCCAGCTTAGTAAGTTTATCTATGATTCCATACTGGGGGATGGTTTCAAAGACCTTGTCGAGGTCCAGATAGGCTGTGTGGACCACCTTACTTTTGTCTATGGCTCTGGAGACTGATTCGAAGAAGTCAGTCAGGTTCAGGAGACAGGATCAGCCCTTCATGAACCCAAACTGCATGGGGGGTCCAGCGTTTGAAGGTTGTCAATGTCTTTGTTTATAAGTTCCATGATAATACGTTCCATGGCCTTTCATATCAGGCTCATCAGACTAATGGAGCAGTAGTTCCCAGGATCCAAGGTGAATCCCCCCTTGTGGAGTGGGATAACTGTAGCTTTGCATCACTCAGTGGGCATGACTCCTGAGGTGAGGTCATGATTAAACATGACACTTAGGTGAGGTGCCAGTTAATTTTGTAGTTCATGTAGTACACAGCCTGAGATGGTCCTATGGATGCTGTATTCTTAGCTTTGGAGAGTGTTTTTTACCTGTGTGGCCATTATTACCAGAATTTGGCAATCTTTTGGTATTGAGATGGGCCCTTTAGGGGGTGAGAGGGGGGTAAAGTTTGCACTGAATCGATCTGCCAGGATATTGGCAATATCCTTGGGATCAGTATATTTAATGCCATTCTTTTGTAGCTCAGAGCAGATCTGAGCATTGCCATCTAGATTCTTGACATGGCTATAGAATGCTTTGTTGTTGTCTTTGGAATCTTTGGCAATTTTATTTTTGTTACTAGCTTTGGAGGATTTTATGAGGGATCTCAGCTTCTTACTGAGGCTGGTAAGGGAGTTTTTTGCATCCTGGGATTTTCCTCTTTTCTGAAACAGTTTCTTCCTTTTGTTGTAAAGTTTGTTTATGGCAAGGGACTACCAGATTGGCTTCCTTTTTTTGGAGGAGAGCATCTTAGTTCTATTGGGGATGGCATGATTCATGCAAGAGAGGATGTGCTTGTACAGTGCCTTAGTGTAGGATTCAGCAGTTGAACTTTCAGTTCCCGTCTGCATGAGTGGCATGAAGTTTGTCACTTCTGACTTGAGTAGCATGAAGTTGGATTTGGAGAGGTTTTTTATGGAGGTTTTCTTACTGGGGGGTGGGGGTGGGATGTGGATGTCAATGGTGATTAGCTTAAACCAGAACAAATACACTTTTAGAATAATAGACAGTAAGCCTTCATTCAGCAACTCCCAACTTAGAAGGATGTCAGCTACCTGTCCTGGCACAACAGTGCAGCCCACAAGCCTTCTTAATGGAAAACAACTGGTCTGAAGCCCAAGTGCTTAAAGCAAAGGCTTAGAATAACAGTTACAATTTAATCAGGCTACTAACAAGCAGTAATAAATGCAGCAGAATAAATGCAATTAAGTACTTTTAAGAACAGGCAGCAAAAGCAAAATAAAGTAGGAAGAAGCACAAATACAGTAAAAGCAGATGGATAAAGTGTGTGTGTGTATATATATATATATATATATATATATATATATATATATATATATATAATATATATATATATATATGGGTCTAGGACTTTTGATCGAATGATCAAAAGTCCGAAACCCAAACAGCCGGACATACTTACGTGGAAGTGCTTTTCACCGAAGAAACACTTTCGCATAAGTATGCCTGTTGCCAAGGCTGTACTACGGTCTGGATAAGGGAAAATTCCCTTTTCCCCAGTGTAGTGTGGTCTCAGAGGGAGAATATTAAAGTAGAGTGGTGTGGGGGTCACAGCCCCCCACATGGGGGGTGCAGGGGGGGCCCTCCTGCTAAAACATTAATGTAGTGTTTTTTTAGTAACACAGTTTAACGAAAGCGCTTTTGTTAAAGTGCATTCGGTGGTTTTGGATTTGGACTTTTGATCATCCGATCAAACATCCTAGATCCATATCTATATATATTGTATACATATATATATATATATATATATATATATATATATATATATATGTATATGTAGAAAGATAGACAGATATAGACACACACACACACACACACACACACACACACACACACACACACACACACACATATATATATATATATATATATATAGAGAGAGAGAGAGAGAGAGAGAGAGATGAATATAGGTATGAATATAGATATAGAAATATAGGTTTACTAGCAAAATCTGGTATGGCACTTATGTAAAACTAAGATGGTCGAATGCGTCTTTTCCAGTTTCCATAATGTCGTTCTGAAAATGTTTGAATGCACATTATTGAATGGTAGTGTACATTCACAAATGTGCATTTAATGTTCTGGTAACATATTGAATTACAGTGGGTATTTGGAAATCCACCCTTTTCCTCCCTGTAGTGTGTTCTTGAGGTTGGAATATATATTTTGCAGGGGGCATGATGGGTGCTTGGGGGGGGGGCTTGCCCTCTTGCAAAACTGTAAAACTTGTGGTGTAGACATACAATTCATATGGCAGCTTCATCACAACTTTCTGAGGGTCTGACATCACCTCCTGACATTCTGAATTTGTTCAAATGCAGAAGTAGAGGTGATGATTTTTGACATTCCATATAAGTGACACTGCCAACTTCAGATTGTCAGTTTGATCAAATGACTAGATTTCTTTTTGACTTTCAAGTTTTTGATAGTAAACCATATATACATATGAGCCATTCATATATGTGCCATCTTTACAAACTTGATTTGGTCCATTTGGCTACTCAGCATTATTGTACAGTTGTCACCAGTTGCCATTGTGGTGACTCTCCAAAGTCCTATAATTCTGTGTACAGTTCTACATTTATGTTGTGATAATATGGATAGCTTTGGTGCTGGCCTACCACCATCCTGAAAATTCCTGAATTCTTTCCCCAGTCTACTACCATTTGCTTGCTCTTCTTCCATTGTTTTTTCACATTTTTAATCTGAACAAAAGTAGAATCACACACATAAAATCCCACATGGCCAGAAAAGGTCCATCAAAAAGCTTTCACTTTTTTGTCCTCAACATTTGCATGGAGGTTGGTATCACACACCAGTGCTGAGTGATGGTGAATGGCAATTAACTTGCTATGGCAAGAGATGAATATTTTAATTTCAGCTGCAATAGCAATGTTCACTTCATGAAAATATGCTTAAATGCATTTTTATATTTTATTTATTTATTCATTGGTATTTGGTTACTGAGTTAGTCCGAATGACTCACAACAGCCCATTTTCAGCAGATGCCCAGGGAGAAAAGCTCCGTTTAACAGTAAAAAATAAGACAATTCAATACATTACATTAGAAACAGATGAAAATTATACATTTCATAAATAATCTACAATTTCATAAGGCATATAGATATAATAACAATATGTTACAAAGAGAACAGAGACAAAAGGAGTTGTAAAACACTATATAGAATTCTGAAGCGTATCCTTTTGAAATTCTCAGTAGCAATAAGTAAAACGTATTTGTTTAGCTTAATTGCAACTATAAATAGAGAGAGAGAGATTTGGACAGCATAGTATAAATGGGGAGGTAGTGATAGGAAGAGGTTATGTAAAATGGTAGAAAAGGTAGGATAACCAGGTGAAGATGAGGAAGTGGAGACGGGTAGATAATCTGTACAGATAGGGGTGGAGAAAAGTAGATGTGATTGATGTTATACCTGCTGTGTGAGTAGTACAGAGAAAAGGCAGAGTGCCAGTACTTTGAAACAGTTACTTTAACAGTTGCTAGACTGCTGGTTGTAATAACTACAAGTTCCTACGTGGTGTGTTGGAGGCAGTTCATCTGTCTGTAGTTTAATATTTTTTGCATGGTGTCATGTGTTCTATTACAGCTGTCAAATTATTATTTCATGACATTTTATATTCCTATCATAAGTTTGACTGCAAACATCTGCATTTATCTCCAGTTACATTTCATTAACATACCATCTGAATAATGCAAGAAAGTGTAAGAAAGCATTTGCAAAAACATTCCAGCCCCAGCAGGGAGACAGACAGTCACCCTTATCCTGCTTACATATTAATCCTGTTTCTACTGTCCTACCTCTTCATGATCCCTATACCTAGCACTTTTTGCACAGAGCATGTAAGATTAATAATGAGGAAAATCCTCAGAGTAACACACAATAAAGATCGTCCTAAATATACCATAAACAATTATGTTGTGATCTCTCTCTCTCTCCTTCTCTCTCTTTCTGTGTTCACCCCTTCTTCTTCAGTAAGATTTCACTGCCCCTTCAATTATGTGATTTAAAGTGTGTGAAGTAAGAGTTTCTTTGTGAGGTCATGAGATAAAGTTCAGTTTTACGGACTGATTTTTGTATACTTTCAAGAGTTCTAATCCAGGTATTAGCCAAGCGTTATTGACTGTTTTTGTACACTATTTTATATGTAGTTGTTACCTGCATATTGTATTGAGTAACGACCTGCTTTTGTCAGAATGTACTTGTCCCTGCCTCCTTCTTCCTTGTCTATGTATCTTCCCCTTCTGAATTATCAATCTTCCTGCTCTGCATTTGTGTAATATCTGGCACAGAGTAGAACCTGCAACCTGCAACTTAGGTAAATGGAAGTACATGGTTTTTGGCAAAATCTTGTGAGTTTTTAATTTCAGATGCATTACAGTGTTGCCGTTATGTACAGTCAAGCTAATCTTCTCTTGAACATGTAAAAGAGTTAAATCTATGCCACATCATCAGATGCTCCAGTTGCAAAGATTGTTAGGAAGCATGCTGCCCAAATATTCCTGGCTTCATGACAAATGTGTAAATCATAACACCTGAAACATGACCATAGCACATATCTGTTCTCTGTTCCATTAAACTCAGACAAGGTGGTATGTGCATATGTTTATTTGTCCAAAGGTCAGTATAGAGCACCATAGACAAGTGTTAATTCTCAGTCTAACTTCAACATCTCAGGATATGATTATACATGTGCTAATATATTGCCATCAACTGCACAAATGAGACTGCCAGCAGGGTGCTTCAGAGAAAGAGTTACAAATCTTTACATCAAATAATTCTTTGAGTAGATTGTACAACTTTGGTATGTCTGTATGGAATTTTGAAACCAAGGTACCTAGGTTTCAGAGTGAAGTTGACTCAGTTAAGTCAGTCTGTAAATATATGTCTGCACTCCACTGGTTGTACTTCCAACTCTGTTTCAGTGGTGTGTAACCCTTTCACACATAATCCATCACCATTATTCAGAAGTGCACTGTGATATTTAGGAAGTGTCTGTATTGTTGATGCACATTGTGCAAGCATAAGGACAAGACAACATACAGTGACACAATAAATGGTTATTATTTGCATGCAATTATCTAAGATAAACTGTCATGAATGCTTTCTTGACAATCCACTGTTTTGTAGATGTGATTGTCAATGTCACTTCATACTGTGAATCAGGTACATTTCTCTCACAGTAATGCAATGTACATGAATGACAACATGTAAATCTTAGCAGAGACCTATGTCATTACATGGGACAAGTGCAAGGTACTTTGGCCTGTCCAGACACATGTATTTGTCCCAAAATCTGTGATACACATCAGCTGATGTTCCAAACGGTAGCATTTTACTAATTACGGATGTGCATTTTCACATCATTAAAATCTGACATCTGTGGTACTTGTGGATTCATACTGTGTTCTCTAGATTCTGAAACTAGAGCAGCAGGAGGTTTAATTTTCAAGATGGTGAACTTGTGTGTGGTTCTAGTGACAGGTAAATAATGCCTCAATCACAGTTGCACTGTGTCAGCTTCCAGTCAGAAGAAGAATTTAACTCTGGACTCAGCTCGCTCTGTACATTATCTCACCTTTAACATGAATGTCCTCTCTGCAGCACAATGATGGGGTCATCCAGTCAAAAAGTGCACTTTTTCCACTTAAGAGGCAGACTTCTCCTGTGGCACTTGGAGGTAGATCTGTGTTCAATAGCTTCTATAACTGAATAGGTAGGGGGGTTTGAATCCAACATGCTTAATTAATGTGACAATGTGTACTGTCCTATACAATTATATCCATGACAACACCCCTCTTCTAAACTTCCGTTTAGGAGATGTATTTTCACTGGCAGAGGGCTGCTCTATAAATTGGTATGACCCCCAGGTAACATCCAGTTTTAGAAACAAAAAGGTAATATACAATCAAAAATGAATTCCATCAGAGATGTAGTATGAGTTATCCTGGGTGCTGGCTGTAGATGTGTTCTCTAGAATGTTTAAGTACAGAGGGAAGAGGTTTGAATCCAGCAATAACTGACTACTGTGTGTATTTCTCTGTTGTGCTGTGTAGAGAAGGCTTCTGATACATGTAGTATGTGTAGCTATGTAGTGCTACTATCTACTTCAACCCTGTCCATACCTTTTTAGAAGAACATCACCGTATTAAAGAATGGTGATGTCATCCATTCAAGATGATGTCACTCATTCATACGTGCACTGTCACAGTTGTAAAACATCTCATGTGGCACATGTGATTCAGTGTTCTGTACCTTAGGATCTTAGGTAGTCTGTTGAAATCCAGCCATTAATCCTTAGACTCAGTTGTGTCAGTATGCCTGTGAATGTGCATGAAGGTAACAATGTTGTCACCCAGCTATTTGTTGTTTACATGTATGGATGGAGATTCCTAGTACAATGATTTCTGCTCACTTTTCACATGAAAACACTTTATTTGATAATGATGATGCAACAAGATGACATTTGGCTTTCCCATGAAAACTACTATGGATTTTCCTGTGTTGTGAGAACATCAGGCAATGTTCACTATGCTGTTGCCTTAGTAAGGCATGTGTTTAAATTCATGATTGCCACACATTGTGCCTGATTGCCATTCTCCCATCACAGTGATGACAGCATTGTGCATCATGTGTGTTTGGGTATAACTAGCAACAAGCAATGCTGTTTGAGAAAGAGAGATGTAGTAACAGTTTTAAAAAGAAATTACTGACACACATAACCCTTACAGCAAGAACATGATGTCAAGGCATCAAAGACCTAAATATATTATAATTGTAACAATACTTGTGTGATGGCCGTGCACTTGCCCAGCAATCAAGGAGCCTCAATCCTCACCACTAGCACCAGGGAGGTCGTCTCCGAGAAGAGGAAAGGATAACTAATACACACAGTAAAGTACAATTTCCCTTAAGTGCACACAGAGATCACAGTCAGTCTGGGGCTGGTTGCTCCTTTGCTCACCAGGTCCCCAATAAGACTCCCCACTGGCACAGCTATAGGGTCCAGGTCTCAGCCTAACTGGGCAAACTAAAACCTCTAGTACCTTTTCTGTCCAACCAGTGCTTCGTGTCTCTGCCCAGGTAGCTGATACACACATACACATGCACACACACTTTGAGAAGAAGTTTTACAACCACACAGACTTTCCTGGGAAAAGGCTGGCACAGGTTCTCCAGCTGTGGCCCTATTACCGAGACCATATGGTAGTAATTCCTGCCAACACCACCACCCAGTTAATTATCAGCTACTAAAAGGCCCTTAAAAGGGTGCCCAATTATTACTGTGCAATATTATAATCCAATGGTAGTATGACTAATCAGTTTCAAGGTTTATTGGAATGGCTTATTACAATAAACTCTATAAATATATAATGTACTCTAAAGCATACTTTATCTCTACATAAACTAGCCATAGGTAGAAGGTTTTAAAATATTTAATAATAAATAATTAAAACACAAGACAAAACTACTACACCACAGAGATATCTAAAAGTTCAGAGATCACGCAGAAACTTAATACAGTAGGACAGGTCTGATGTCAAAGAAAAACACTTAATCTAACTTTCTAATCTTTAGATAATCTTAAGAGAAAACACAGTGCTATAATCCTACTTACATACATAAAAAGCAAGCAGTGCTGGGTTAGATGTCCAAGATCAAAATGCTCTCAGTCTCTCACTGAACAATAGTTTTTAAACACTAACAGCTCTGCTGAGGCCCTCCCAAATTACATCATTTTGACACTTAGGTTTTCTCAGGCCACAGACTGCATTATTTAGCAAGCTAACACCTGCTCAGTAAACTATAACAATACAAGGCATTTCACATATACACTCTAGCAGAAACAAGAGCAATAAAGCACCTTCCACATGTAAATTCTGGTCATAAACTTTAGCCTTAAAACAATGGGCATGAAACCTTCATCCAGACTCACTGGAGCCGAATTCTAACATGAAAGTGCCACAACATGCTTAACTGGGCCAGTAGAGTGCAATATTGTCACATATTTTGCAATTCCACATTTCACAGTATTCTTTTACACTGAAGAAAACATGCCTGTATTTTGCATTTATTTATACAGTTGATAGAATTATGTATGAAATTATATTTGACTAGACTGGCAGCCTTCGACCATCTCTCTACAGTCGTCATAACTTGTACTGTGGCATGTTCATTCTTCACAATATCATGTAGCTTTTGTCATCACACAGTCAGGTGTTCAAAGCTCTCATTGACTGATTGTAAGCATTGTGTGTCCCAATGTCGTTAAGCACAAATGACATCCACAGCTGTTATAATGTGTGTGATTACAGTGAGAGAAGCTTTCTTTTATCTCATAAATGTTGTTTGCAACACAATTATATGATGTAATGACTTCACACAAGTGGAGTCTCACACCTTTGTAAAGACTTCCACTGTGGTACATGTGATTCATACATGTCATTAGTTGGTGGAATTATATGAGTTGTTCAAGTCTAGCAAAGAGCAATATTATATGAATGTACTAACATTACACATGCAGCATCACATGAAATTATTATTGTCATTTTATATTTTGGAAAACAAAATAAAAAGTAATTTTGTAATCTCCTGCCAGTGAAGCAGTTGTTCTGAGAATGCCACAGTGTGACTGCTCCTACAGCTCATGCATTGAGTAATACAGATTTGCTGTATCCAGAACTGTATGTATGCTTCTGAGCACCCCCAAGCCTTTCTGTGTTGGAGGGAAGCCTTCTAGCGTATCAGTGGGAGTGGTAAGCACTAGGTAGCCTATCTACCACAAGAGGAGTTGTTTCTGGCCCAGACATTGTAGTTTATTGGCCGTTTGGGCAGTTTTTCCATCCCTTTCAATTTTCTAGTTTAAAAGCCAGCATTTGCACTTTTTTAATGCCTTTCAGGTAACTAGACTAGCCCGTATATAGATTTTCTGTATCCAGGACTGTTTGTAAAGTTCTGAGTGGTGCCAAAGCCTGCTCTTTAATTTTCCCCTTAGATCTACAAGTTCTCTCCTCTCCTGCATTTTACTAGGTTATTAGTCTAGCACTTTACCAGACTTCTTGTAGCAATTATTGTAGTACACAAAAGTGCTAAAAGCACTAAACATTCTACAAGGAAACAGCTCCAATACTTATTATTAATGCCTCTCCTCCACACGTCTAAAGGTCAGTTCTCTGTGCTTTCTCCTATTAACCTGGTGAACTTGGGCATCCTGAGGCAATGTAGCAACTGCCTCATGTACACTGACAAGCCTCTCCTCTTACATCCCAAGACTCAGACTTGCGAGTGATGCACTTATCTAACCAAACTGGAAGCCACGTAATCTCCATCCAAGACTGGAATAGCTGGTCAAGAGGAGAAGGTCAACTACATGGAGCACATAGCCCTCCAGAACACACACCAGCACTGCCTTCACATAAAAACACAAACCACACACCCACCTTTGTGGAGGCTCTCAATAAAAATCTACCCAAACAGCAGAGACCTCCAAGGCAGAAATGCACTCAACCACCACAACCCAATACTAATCACAAGAATATAATTCTCCTAAACAGTGTGACACTCAACCAAAGCCCATAAGGCAAAACAGCATGCCCAACACACTAGTCATAGGTGAATTGATAGTGAGGCCCACTGGCATCCGACTCACAAGGCTGAATAAGGAGAAAGTAAAATTCAGCTGCCTGTGAGGTGCCAGGATCCCCTCAACAATAGGTACAAACATGACTCTGTCATTGTACATGTGGATGTGAATGACCTGAGACATACCTCCCAGGACTACATGAAAAGAGACATGGAGGAGCTTTCAGATTATGTAGCCCAGCCGGGTATGACCCTATCCCTGAGCAGCATCCTACTATCACCCAGAATGATACCACAGTACAAGCAGAAAATGATTGATTTCAACAATTGGCTAAGTTTCTGGTGTCATTCTAAGGGGATCCAGTATCTGTCTGCCTGGGATGACATGACTGACAGACCCCGAAGCTTTGCCAAAGATGGCCTGCATCTGTCACCACTGGACTTCTGGATACTGGCCAAGGCTCTTGCACCACTATAGTGCCTTTTTTAGGCAGTGTTCCAAAGACCAAATTACCACCATAACAGCTACAAAAATGTACAGTCTGAGGGTCATGCTGCTCAATGCTAGAAGTCTAAATCTCAAAATGCACTTGCTAGAAGCACTCCTTAAAACGGAGAATATTGACATTTGTGCTGTAACAGAGACCTGGTTCAAGGCAGCAGAAAGCACCCCTGCACTACCAGGCTATAACTCATTCCACTCCTTACGGCCTCAGAACTTTGACCAAAGCTCCAAAGGAAGTCGTGTTTCCATACTAATAAAGGATGTGCACACCTCCAGACTGGTAGCTCAACATAATGCATCCAAGATACTTCAGGTGCAGGTAACATTGGGTAAGACAGCGATTCAAGTCTTAGCCTCCTATAGGTCCTCAACCATGTCCCAAGACTCACACTCCAAGTTCCTAAGCACCCTGGAGAATATTAGGGTCCAACCTAGCACTCTCATTCTGGGCAACTTCAACTACCCCTCCATTAGCTGGGAAAACTACTCATGTACCAATACACTTGCCCAACATTTCCTGGAATTCATTAATTACAATGCCCTGGACAAGCTCATTCTTACCCCCACTAAAGGTAGCAACATCCTTGACCTGGTCATTACTAATAGGTGCGACCATTGCTCTACACCAATAGTCAACTCCTCCCTAGTTAGATTCGACCACAAACTAATCACCTTGGAAATCCACAACCCTTCCACCCCCTACAAAGGTAACCACCAGGAAAAACTTCTCCAAAGCTAACTTTTGTCTCCTAAAAACAGAGGAGGCTAACTTCACAGCACCCATGCAAATGGAGATTAGTTGCATGACCGCCGACTCGTACATCAGTGCACTGTACAAACACGTACACAAATGTGTGGATCTCCCTATACCCAATAGAACCAAGACTCTCTCCTCCAAAAATAGGTAGCCAATCTGGTGGTCCCCTACCATAAACAAACTCTACAACAGAAGAAGGAAACTGTTGTGTAATAAGGTGAAGAGATCCTTCATCAAATCCTCTAAAGCTAGCTATGAAAACAGAATTGTAGCAGATAGTAAAGACAACCACAAGGTCTTCTGCAGTTATGTAAAGAGTCACCATGGCAATACCTAGATTTGCTCTGAGCTACTGCACAATGGTACCTCCTATACTGAGCCAACAGATATTGCCAATATACTGGCCGACAGATCCAGTGCCAACTTTACCCCTCCCCCCCAAAGGACCACTCACAATACCAGTAGATTGCCAGGCTCCCAGTATTACTGCTGCACAGGTTAAAACAGCAATACAGCTTCTCTGGGACCTGACAATATCCCTGGCTGTGTTCTGCATGAACTACAGAGTGAACTGGCACCACACCTGTGTTCCCTGTTCAATCACAGCCTCACCCCAGGCTTTGTCCCTACTGAATGGTGCACTGCTACAGTCATCCCTCTCCACAAAGGAGGAGCGACCACAGACCCTAGGAACTATCGCCCGATTAGCCTGATTAGTCTGATATGCAAAGCTATGGAATGCATCATCATGGACCTAATAAACAAGGATATAGGGAATCTCCAAACTCTGGATATCACACAGTTTGGTTTTGTGAAGGCTAGATCATGCCTGCTGAACTTGGTCATCTTCTTTGAGTCAGTCAGCAGAGCTGTGGATGAAGGCAAGGTGGTTCATATAACCTACTTTAATTTGGCCAAGGCTTTTGATACCATTCCCCACTCAGGAATCATAGAAAAACTCACTAGGCTAGGCATCCACCCCTATATCACTAGGTGGGTTGCAAACTGGCTCACAGGTAGAACGCACAGTGTGAAAGTAGCTGACTCCAAGTCAGACAGCTGACCAGTCACAAGTGGAGTTCCACAGGATTCAGTCCTGGGTCCTTTTCTGTTTGGTATCTACTTCTCTGAACTCCAGGCCAACATGAAGGGGTCTCTGGTTGACAAAGTTCACAGATGATTGCAAGTTGAGAGCTATTATTAATTCCACAAGTGATGCTGGCATCCTACAGAAAGGCCTCACTTAGACCAACAACTGGTGTCAGAACTATGGCTTTAAGCACAATGCCAAAAACTGTGTCTTCATCCCCTTTCGGAAAAACCCAGTACTCATGAGTTACCACATTGATGGTAGTCCACTGAACACAGAAGGCATTATAAGAGATCTGGGAACATAGGTTGACAGCAACCTCTCTTTTGACCACCACTTTGCCACTTCTATGTGGTACATCTCATTACGAAGGGTTTTGCATCCAGGAAGAAAGAGGTTATTGTCTCTTCTACTCTTCCCTCATTTGGCCACTCATCGAGTATAATGCCCCATTTGGCATGCACCTCACTTGACACCTGCAACAACTGGAGAGGCTGCAAAAGTACCTCACAAAGAGGATCCAAGGGCTTAAACACTTGTCCTATATGGACAGACTCAAAAAACTCCAACTATTCTCTGTCTCATATCACCTACTTAGAGGTGATCTCTGCTTACTTAAAAAGCCATGTCTGATCCAGCTCTGTTAGAAATGCTACATCTAAAGAACTCCCAATCCCTCCACACGACACACTCCAGAGATCTCAACCTCATTACCACAATCAACAGAACATGCTAGAGGGAGAGGTTCATAACCCAGAGACTGCCCATG
Organism: Protopterus annectens; assembly: GCF_019279795.1. NCBI lineage: Eukaryota > Metazoa > Chordata > Ceratodontiformes > Protopteridae > Protopterus > Protopterus annectens. The sequence goes on along the minus strand of NC_056726.1, from coordinate 1,701,569,688 downwards.
CTAGGGAATAGACTTCCCGTACAAGTCAGAGCACCTCACTGGCCCCCTTCAAGAGAAATCTTGATGAGTGAATGGGAAATAGAAAATTCACCCTGGGGATAACTCCAGTGGCTCTACTCGACAGAGGCACTGGGAACTAAGGTCGGGTGGCAGGATACCAGGGTAATCCTATGGGCTAGGCTTGTAAAGGCTCCAGAGCCATTAGTTTAGTACACACCTATGAATCTATGAACCTGTAGCATATCTACACTGGTAAATAGTGTGATTTCATTCTGGTAAAATGCTGTTGTACAAAACAACAGAAACTGCTTCCTTGACAGAGAAATATTAACATTGCACTGCACACAGATGTGTGAACATTAACATAGTTACCTTCTGGTCATCATTTTGACAAACACATACTGTACAAATTATCCTCAAATCCTCTTATTATTTCACAGATTAATTTCATGTATTTGTGACAAGATTTATTATGCCCTATGGCAGAAGTAGTCAATACACAACTCTGTAGAGTGTGTAGTATGACAAGCAGGGGGTTGAATCCGGTAACAATTGCTTGTCAGATAACTGAGCCATACAGAAGTGGCTTAGGCAAAGAAATATTTATGTTACACTCAGAGGGCAGCAGTTTTAAGGCACCACCCTCCAAAGTATGGAATCCATACCCGGAGAGAATTGCTTTAAGCTCTTCAAGTGTGTTCATCCTGGCACACACGCAGAGTGACTATTTCTATGGCATAACAGGTTGAAACACATCTTTCTGATATCTGTTCAGGCACTCGTTCCAGTCTGGCGTGATGCAAATGTTGTGTATGTCATTGATTGTTCACAGGCATTACTTAATTTCCATGTATGAATGTACTGCATTACAGCTCTTCTTCCAAACATTTATGTATTAGTGTAGCTCTTTTCTTCACACTGTACAGCTTTATAGGACATGAGGCCTTGTATAACTTTTCTCACTATATGGTATTATGTAAGATTATCATGAAATATGATGACTGGGTCTGTGTTAGGACACGTTCTTGTGGGTATTTTGGTTTACGTGCTATTATCGTAGTGCTCGCTGTAATGTCTTCTGACCATGCTCAGTATAATCGTGTAGTTGATGTGCTCCATTTAAGAATGTAGACCTTGAACTACTGCAGTGCCATCACATCTGTGTTGTCATTTGTCACTTGTGTATTTCGAGTGTTATTATATTGTTGTTTAGGGTGTGCGTGAATATAAAACACACGCTTGTCTAATAATAATATTAGTAATATAACTCCGGTCTACTGTTGTCAATTAACAGCAAGTGATAAAACATATATTTTTCTGATCTGCATTACAGAAAAGCTGGACAGCTCATTTTTTCTTGTTTAAACATGATGAGGTGGAGAATACAGATTTACTGTCAGCTGTCACATATACATTCCCTGTATATACATGTTCTTCAATAACTACAGTCTATGCAAATAGCCCCTATTGTATCCACTGTCCTTAATAACTGTTATCTCAACTGATTATGTTTTCTACAATAATGCCACATTTACTCCCCTTTTTATAATGCTGCACTATGTCCTTCTCACATCCCTTTTTGACATGTCCATTTTTAGCAATGTACATGGGTAAAACATTAGGAGCAGGATTAATTATTATTATATGGATGCCTTTCTCTTTAAATTTTTTTTTTTTTGACAGAGTCACATTGGACTGCATTAACTGAGCACATTTCCTCCTTTAACTCCCTCCTCATACTTAGGGCTGCACTATTGACATTGCACTCTGTGCACATTCTCCCCATTTCATTTACCCTGCATCTCATGTCTTGTAATCAGCTTGTTCTTACTTCATAAAAGCTGTCCACACATGCTCACATAATGTATTTTCCCTGCAGGCAATCAGTTATTAGCTAAGTACTAGGCTACCTGTCTTCTGGGCCATTTTAAGCCTAGCCAGTATCCAAAAGGTGAGAAACAAACCCTGTACCTTGGGTCTGTGAGGTAAATGCCTTAACCCTTATGCCAACCCTCCCCCAGTTTTCTTTACATTGTGGGCTCATGCTCTCTACACCATTCCATGGCCACCAACACTGCTGCCAGCCATGAAACAGTGCTTGGAAATGTGTTAGTGTGATGAGCAGCAAGCATATTCAATGAGCACTGCTGCTTGTCCCATTAATGTGATGTAATCATGTAGGCTTCCGTAAAGCCTACTCTAAAAACCCATCCTGATTTTCCTGTAGCTAATAGACTCCTGGGAGATGATCCATGCCTTGCCTTCCAAGCTGTATCAAATCCTGCTGTCTGTGAACTCATATCTGACAAAAAGATAAACTCCTTAGTAAATATCCATTCTGGAGATCTATAAATTTATCATCCTTCATCCCCATCACCTACGGAACATGATTCTCTACATATTAAACTCTGAAAAATCTATGCAAATTTCAAGCTTCAGTAGATGAATGGATGGCATCCCATAAATGTTTCCTAGGACTGCTTGCCCACAGACTTCTACCATGGCAAGCCAGTCATTTTCAGATATCAGTCCTCCATATTCCTGATCTACTTCTCTTTTCCTTCAATGCCCCCAACCTTCCACTGCTTCCCTTTCCCAGACCATAATCGCATTTAAAAATATTCATGGTGTATCTCCTAAGTTAACTGCACATCCTACCATCCTCCTCTTAAGTCTTAGTTTACCTTCAAGTGCTCTTTTTATAGGCTATTGTTGACTCATCCTGCAAGTCTTAACATACTGGCTTAGAATAAACCTATGAAATAATTCTAGAAAGTGACTGATGGCTTGTGCATGTTCATCAGGACATCATCCAGATGAGACATCCTGTGAGGTACTTGGTCTCCATCGGAGGTTGCCTGGTCATATTCTTCCCTCACCCTCCCCTACCTGGGATGACAGAGTTAACCATCAGCCACTTCATCCTACTGCCAGCAGATTCTCTAACTTTGGTTCCTAGAGGCATAGATAGGCACCCAACTTCTGCACCTTTGAGCTGGCTGTATTTTTAAGCATATTCTATGCACATTTTTCAAATATTCTAGAATGCCTGGTTTCTCAAAAATCACTCCACAATGATTAGTTTTCAGCTCCCCCACAGCTTAACTTCATTACATATGTAAGACACAGAAGATATGATGATGCAAGTCCTTCTGTTGTCAGGAGGTAATCTTCAACTTTCAGAACTCCGAGTGTGTGGTGTACAGGGCATATTCAATAATCCCTACATACCTTTGGGCTATGCATGTGTGTTGCTGTTCATGTGATTATGTTCATGAACTTCACACAGTCGAGACTCTCACCCCAGAAGGGCCCTGCCCTGTATCCCATACACATGGTGGGCTATGCCTTTGAATCCTCCATAAGGTCAAGGTAAGAATTGTAGATACATTTGAATTTTTAAAAGTTATTTGTCTAGTTAACATAAAATAACTGTGATTAATGTTTTGGAAAGATCAATAAATTATTATAGCAAATAGAATTCATGCTCTTTTCTGTAACAGAAGAGTAAATGTTGGTTTCAAATGGAACACTACACCACAGAACAATAATGAAACGTAAAGATGAAAAAGATGTCTTCTTGGAGACAAAAATGAAAAGAGAAAAGGTGATGCTGCAATAAAACTTAATAAACACTGAATAATATAACAATTTCGGAACACACGTGGGATGTATTAAATTAGTGCGTGTGGATGTGAAAACAGGGTCAGAAATAACCATAAACATAAACCAATAGTAGCAACAACCAGATGGTGGATGAATGTGAATAGTAACCTAACATTTAAAGAAATACACAAACTCATGTTGTTCTTGTGTCAGAAACTTTTGTCTGGAACTGGGTAGGACAGTGAAACATGGACTAGTGTGACTTATGGAGAATTTATTTATGGAAAGGTTAAAATGAATTACTGTGGTATTATTCAAGAGTCAATTAAAATTATTGCTACTGTGAGATGTTTTGTGAATGTCACAGTGTGGTGAAATTTAATTACAGCATGTTGAAATATGACCAGGGAACATAATTAAGTAAAGAACTATGTAAACATTTAAATTATATTTAAATGCATGAAAACAAGTAGAAAGAAAAAAATGTAAAGAAATGTTGAACAGAATGGTAATTTTTATATGACAAAGAATTTATGCTATTGCCAAACTGAAATAGCTATGCTCTGTAATTAACTAGCGACAGTAATAACAGTATTAAAAACTGAACACCTCATCTTTTTTTTTTGTTACATACCTTGGATTCTTTAATATCTGTATTACCTATAGGAAAAACCAATAACTAACAACTTATTTTAAAAGAACAAAAAATTACTCCAGCACCCCTCCTCCTGCTCTGTGTGGTCAGTGACATAATGTCAATACAAGCACCTGATGTAATGATAGAACCCAAAGACTTCAGTCCTTCTCAGCATCAAAGATAAGTAAACTATTTGCTGGGCCACTCTAACTTCAAACTATTTTTGTAAGGCAATAATTATTTTAGTATTTTCAGTGTAACATTTGAGTTGCTGAATGTGATAATACTCAGACTTCACCTTCATTGTTTCTGGCTGTGATGTATTTGTTTAGTTTCTGCTGACTCTAACAACTATTTAAACTTGGGATTACAGACATATACACTTCCCTAAACATAATTTCTTTAATTTATCAATAATTTTACATTTCTTAACCAGGGTTGGGCACTAATCACAATGGACTCATTTCAGTCTCAGCATAGAAGATGCAGGAGACAACAATTCTACAGGATTTGAAAAGGATAGGAAAAGCAACACATTTTATAACTAGAGACAAATGTTCAGTTATACAAAATATTTATGCAAACATGCTGTGAATAATATATCCATTAGGCAATTAATTAGAAAATCATGTTTTGTACCTGTAAATATGACTAAGGATTAGGAGAAATATTAAATGCGGTAAGGGTGTGAATAGTGATATTTAAGTTAAATATCCTGATTCTGATTTTCTTTGATATTGTATTATATGTTAATTAACCATGCATACAACTGTATCTTTAGTTTTATTAATTATTAAATGTTCTTCCTCTCGCTAACCCTAGAAGTAGAGAAAACTGACGATGGATAGCTCAAATGCACTAAATACCCAGGTACAGTGGTAGATTGTAATGGGTGTGATTCAGGCAGCTGCCCTGGACCTATAGCTCCACATAGAAGTAGGGTGCTGCAACTAAAGCTGACCTATTTTATACAGTAAAGAAATGATTTCAATAATTAAAGTAGTCCTTATTCAAAGCATCAGCAACAACAACACTTTTTAGGGTAGGATTGGTGCCCCTGACCCATCAGTTCATTAGCGATCTCCTCTTGCCATCCCATAATTTTATTTACTACAAAATATGTTTGCCTCCAGTTGATAGTGTTAAATGTTCTTTAGCTGAATCTAGAGTAAGCAAAGGTCTTCTCTGAGAGAAATTAGAAGATTGTGTTGTCCTGACTTTGGCCAAATCTACTTTAATCAAAGAATATCAGTTCTGGCATAAGGTGTTTTAACCTTTTCAAAATTATCTTCATAAAAGGCTTGTATTTTATATTTTAATTGCTGTTGATCTGTATAATAAAAATAAACTGGTATTTTCTTAGGTCTGGGAAGAAATGTTGTCCAAAACGAAAGGTATGAATTTGGGATATTATGGAATATAAGGTATCAACTTAAAAACTAGAAATCAGGACCCTTATACATCCTAAACAATTTAAGACAGCCACCAAAGAGCACTTTAAAAGTCACTGGTCCTGCCACTGCACTCTCCCTCCTTAAACATCCGCTACTTCCCATACCTTAATCTACTTTCTGCCCTTAACTCACTCTTATCACTAGCTCTCTCTAGTCTTCCTTGACTACTCTTTCTAGTGTCTTTTAAAACTTATTAAGCCAATTGCCTAAGAGAAACATTCTATAGTAATTGAATTGCCTTCATGCAGCTACATTATGATGAAACTGGGTTTTTGTAACCACTTACCTCAAAAACTATATTCATCTTAATGACATATTATTTCTTTTTATACATCTTGAAAGAGCTTTGCTAAACTCCTGATTATTGGCACTGTATAACATTGTATTGCTACTTAATGCCTTGTAATAATCCTGTAACATTGCTGTTTAATGCTAATTTATAATGAAAAATTGTATAATATGTTGGAGCTTTTCTCCCTGGGCCTCCACTGAAAAAGGACTCTTCAGCTTCAGTCAGACAAACCCTGTCAACAAATGTAAAATAAATAAATAATAAATAAATATATAGAAAATGTTTTTGGAATTCTATTTAACATTAAAAATGATCATTTTTCATTTCTGCCATCTGATATACCTTTAAGTCCAGGACATTTTCATTTTTCTGAGATTTGCATTTGCAAAATTGCAATTTCATGCATTTTCAAGCATTATATTTGGCTTTTATCCAGTCCTAAGATAAACCCCAGGATTCAGGAATGGCTGGTTTCCATGCAGGAACAGTTTAGGAGCTCCTGCATGGAAAATGGCCACTGAGCAATCCAGGAAAGTGCTGTTTTCACATGCATGAGCGGCCCTACACTGTTCCTGCAGAAAAAGCCATGTGGGATGCAAATCACCTCATTTGCTGGTAAAAAACATGCAAATGAGGTGATTTTGCGATCCATGAAGCTGGCCGGACTCCGTGCAGGAACAGTGTCAGAGCAGAAATTTATTCAGTTAGTAACTGAATACATTTCTGCATATGAGCAAACGAAGACAGGGCAGCTCATGGAAAGCAAGTATTATGGTCAAACACACATGCCAGTGGCCAAATATAAGGCCATTGGCATTAATAATAGTTTTTTTTTTTATAAAATTAAACTTTTTCTTTTTGGCTGATTATGGCCGTTTAAGCTTAGGGCACCGGCGTGCAAATGGGATCGTGCCAAAATTAAAAAAAAAATGAGAAAAGTCAATTTTAGGATAATTCTGCATTTTGCCATTATAGTCAATGGCATGCAGAATGTACACAATACCAGAGAGCACTGGTTGTCAAGGGGAAAGGGTCCATCTAAGTACACACTGGGGTATGCAAATGAGGGGAGTTATACTAAATCAAAGATTTCCTCAAAGTGTCAGCTTGTACCTAACCATGTAGGTGCAGAAATACAACAGTGCAAGTATAAGAGCTGAATGACTTCATAAGGAGGTGTATCATGCTTGCTGTAAGCTCATTGGAGCTCTGTGGCCCATGTTTGCCCTTAGCTAAGCACAGCTAAGGAAGGGTATGTGCCTGAGGCTGTATTGTCTTATTCCATGAAATGCAGAGCGTGTTCGCATCCAGAGAGGGCCATTTCTGCGTAAAAGTGCTTACATTAGCTAAATGGGTGTGTGCAGCGTGTGCCAGGCCTAAAAAAAAAAAAAAAACACACAGGAAATAGAACTGTTTACATTTGAGCACCAGGTATGAGCGGCAAGCCTCAGGCCTTAAATAGGCAGGTAGTGGGAAGGGCAAACAGCAGTAGGAAGACAAAGTGGAATGTATCAGAATCAGCCAATTACATATGCAGCAGCCCAGCACACTAATATAAACTATGCAAGCACTCTACAGACTGTTTTTTCCCACAAACTCTACACCACCAGACAGGGGATTTTTAACTGGCAAAAATAACTAAATATGTTAGAGGCTGCTGTTGCTTTACTCCATCAATATGTGCTAGAGACTGAGGGTGGTGAGGAGGAGAATGCTGACAACCAACCCACAGTGAGGAGGAGGAGGAGAAGAGTGTACATACCCAGGGTAACCTACCAGGGCCTACATGAGCTGGAGATAGTAGAGCACTATAGGGTGGACAGGGACATTCTACAGCAATTCGTTGAGCTGTGCCAGCCACGCTTTACACACAGAGCTAATAGAGGAGAATTCATCCCAGTGGATACCAAGGTATGTCTAGGGTTAAGAATACTAGCCACAGGTACCTTCCAAAGACCAACTGGGGATATCATGGGGGTCTCACAGGCATCAGCATCCAGGGTACTCCACCAGTTCCTGGATGCCACGACACATCATGCCAATAAGCACATATATTTCCCCTCCACCCATGAGACGCTGACCACATGTATGCGTCTCTTCCACCATATGGCAGAATACCCTGAGGTAGTTGGTGCTATAAACTGCATGCACATTCACATCAAAGCACCACCCAGTGATCGGTGCAGGGCCTACATAAACCACAAGGGCTTCCCCTCCATCAACTGCAAGGTCATGTTTGATGCCCAGAGCATTATCAGGAATGTGTGTGCTGGAAGCCCTGGAAGCTATTACGACGCCCACATCTGGCATTGCTCACAGCTGTATCAAGCATTTGCCAGGGGGAACTTCCCATATGGCCATCTAGTGGGGGATGCTGGTTATGCACTGCAGCCGTGGCTGATGACACCCATCAGAAATGCACACACACCTGAACAAGAACACCATAATGAGGCACACATACAAACCAGGATCATTGTAGAGCATGTGTTTGGGATGCTCAAGTCATGGTTCCACTGCCTTGACATATCTGGTGGAGTCTTGCAGTGCTCTCCAGCTACATGTACACAAATGTTCATAGTATGTGCCATGCTACACAATATGATCCTGTGGAAACAGCTGTAGCAGGAACAGCATGGAGCAGGGCCACACAGACCCCACCATTGCCAAAGCATGCACAGGCACAGAGGGACACAGAGGGAAAACATCCTGAGTCTGCCCCTGTAGGCAGAAGGAGGTGTGCACAGTATGCTCAGGCCTTGGCAAAGAGGCAACACATAGCACCCACACTGACACTGTAGGGACCCAGGGATAGATACCTCTCTCCAACTCACACATACAGTAAAATGGATGCCAAACATGACACTACCAGATCTTTACCATGTACCAGGAGTGTACTATGTGCATCCAACATAGTTGGCCCTCCAGCACTGTCCTCAATACTGGCCCAACAATAAGGTAAGTCACTCCTATCAATTACTGAATGGAATAGTATGTTCTCATACTTGCATGTATGATATGGATGCAAGCAAGGAAGAGAGTTGGGTGGCTGAATGGGATAGCAGCAGACAGCTATATGGGACAGCAGGAAATTCATAACAAATACTGGTGTCAACATACTAGGCGACACTACACAAGGTGACATCCCCCACTGCAGTACATGTGATGGCCCAAAGAACTGTGGGTGTCAACAGGTCACACACATGTATGTCAATGAGGGTTACATATCCACCACCAGCCTCACCCAGCAGGACAGGTGTAGATGACCATGATGAAAGGCTGGACGAAGGCCCCCAAATGATGGCAATGGTAAACAGCCCCCCACCAGACCTACACAGATGTACTACAACAGGTCTGGCAGTTGCATTCCAGTTCTGAAGGGTAAGGTCTGAAAGTGAAATATATGCCATTAAGATCTAACATGTGTACTCTACTGATATGCCTCCTGTCTGCATGATAGGTCACAAGGTCCAAAGCTTTTGATATGGTGGATCATGAACTATTAATGCACACCCTACAATCACTCTGTCTAGATCTAAAAGCACTACAATGGTTTGTTTCCTACCTAAGTGGTAGACAACAGGCTGTAATTTGGCAAAATAAACTTTCCACTCTGTTACCTAATACCCTGGGTGTTCCACAAGTCTCTATATTAGGCCCACTACTATTCTCTATTTTTATCAACGATTTGCACGCTGTCATACCTAAAGTTAACTGCATCCAATATGCAGATGACTCTACACTTATTTGCTCTGCTACATCCTCTTCAGAGTTACAGCTAATTACCCAGACTAACTTTAACACAATAGAAAACTGGCTCTCCAACCGCCGCTTGATATTAAATCCCAAAAAGACTAAAATACTAATATTCTTACCAACACAGAGGTCCTGCCCCATAACCATTACAATTAAATCTAAGGATGGCACAATCATCTCACCTGACCCATCTACTAAACTTCTAGGGGTCACTATTGACAACAACTTAAAATTTGACCTACAAGTTAACCAATTTATCAAAACCATCAATAAAAAACTAGGATCCCTGTATAGAATAAAAAACTTTCTGACTCCCTCAGCCAAGGTAGCCATTGCTCGATCTCACCTTCTCTCTACTCTCCTATACGCATCCCCTCTTCTTCTAAACAATAACAAGACAATTCTAAAAAAGATCACTACCTGTTATAATCACATAGCCAGATTTGCCACTGGGCTCCCCTTTAGGACACATCACTGCATCAACCTAACCCAGCTCAGTTGGCTCGAACTACCTAATCTACTGCTCTACAACCAACTGATTTTGGCCCACAAAATCATATACAACCCTGAAAACACCCCTGCACTCAAAAACCTAGTCACCCTGTATCACAACTCACGACCACTGCGTTCCTCTAACAGAGTCCTCATCCAGACTTATAAAACTAATAACCTAGCCGGCGACTCTCTCCTTTCTAACTCTCTAGGTAGATCTTGGAACCATCTACCCCCTGAGATTACCTCACTTTCTTCTATAAATCATTTCAAAGCCAAGCTCAAACAATATCTGGGGTCAAAATGGACCTGCTACTGTACCAAACCTGGCTAATCCATGGACTATCCATAAGGATCACCCTTAGCAACTGCTACTTTTTCTAACCTCACTTGATGTTATCTTATGATTATTTTGTCACTACTCCTCATGATAACTCTTGACTCCTTGCTAAAAAAAAAAAAAAAAAAAAAAATTTGTTTTGTTTTTTGTACATTGTCTTTTTGTATATTGTCTTTTTCTTGTTTGTAATTGTTGGAGCTTTTCTCCCCGGGCTTCCGCTGAAAATGGACATATATCCAGTCGGACTATCCCGGTTAACAAATGTAAAATAAATAAAATATATAAAATAAATAAATAAATAAATAAAAATACAATATGAAATAAAAGCCAACAGAGTAACCGAAAATACCAGTGCAGTCATTTCAAATGTTAAAGTCTGCAGGTGTGCACCTTCCACAGTCTCATATAGAAATGCAGTAACAGATGGCCTGCAGAACTCTCAAATGGCCTACAGTCCACTGGCAAAGGCCCACGCCTCACCCATAGTGCCAACATATGGAATGTCAGGGGGTTTCAACTAACAACCTAACAGTAAACAGAAAACAAATGCAAGGCCATGTTGACAAATGCCAGTAGCATGCCTTCTCATGTCCTACTGCAATGACTGTGGATCAGGCCATAAATACTACTTGGATAAAGGCCCAACTATAGGGATACCTCTGAGATATTGCTTACATAATGTTAGGTGGAGGAGAGAATAACAGAAGGGGGTGTAAAAGCATGGATGTCAATGAGTGTGTGAAGTCTGAAATTCTAATGTCCACCCGTACTATTCCTGACTGCAGACTCATGAATGAATAGCCACAAAACCACTTGTAAACCACAATGTGAAGGTAAACTGACCAGATATATGAGTCCTGCCTCTAGATAACCCTGGGTGTATCTGTACAGCTGAGAGGTATGGCCCCAGTAGGATATGTCTATTCTGTGAAGTTGAGAAAAGCACAATGAGGGGAACCCCAGCCAGCATGCTAACAAGGTGCTGCACCATTTACACAGAACCAGCAGTCTATTGTCTGTAGCTACCCCTCCACAATGGGAGGTGTGTGCTAGAATGTGCATTCTATATGCCTCATCATATTGGTCTCAGTTTCATTCATTTTGTATTTCCCAGTAAATAACTGTGAGCAAACAGTGTAAAACAGTGCATATGTCAGAATATCTATCCTACAACCAAACATGTCACACAAGTAGCACAGACAGCAATAGTTACAGTATCCCCTGTATGTTAAGCTCATTATGTCTCCATATTGGCAACCTATCTACAGATATCCTGCAGAAACAGTTTGCTAGGTGTAGCTGTAGCACACAAAACCCTGAACTGGAGTCCAACCCTCCCTGGAATGGATTCACACACTCAGTATAGAAGGTCATACTGGTCATAGGTTCATAGGTTCATATGTTGGTACTAGGCTATAGACCCTTGGCCCTATACAAGCCTAGCCATAACAATTCCCTGACTATTTCTTCCCACAGTATTTACTTCCCTGGACCCCTGTCTAGCAGGGTGACTGACGTGATCCCCGGGGTGAATTTCCTATTGCCCATCCAATCATCAAGGTTACTTTTAAAGAGGGCCAAAGAGGTGCTCCTACTCCATGCTTCTACACTTAGAAAAATGAAGCCAAATGAAGCCCATGTCTCACAATACAATGAACTACAGAAATTGATTATTCACAGCTGTCTGTGCACACACACCAAGTTGTACACCATTGATACTTCACACACTCAAATCGGATAGGAATACACATATCTAAGGCCAACATAATATAATATGTCAAACATGCACAAACACAGATGTGAGGAAGAGAAAGATAGACAGTGACAGAGTGAATCCCATTATGATGCCTGTCCCACCCACTACACATCCCATTGGTCTATATCACATGATATGCTGATGTCATTCACTGTAGAAATACCTTTGGTTAGTCCTCAGCCCTATAGTGTCAGTGGTGCTTGTGATAACTGTGTAACACTATAGTACAAATAGGTATCCATGTAGCAGTTGTGATCTCAGTCCTGTCAAATGTAAAGTTTTGTGTGAGTGTGTATGTGTTTCTAGATGAATGTGGTTGAGGCCATTCACACTCACTAAATCTCCTGTACTCCTCCTTCAGCACTGCTACTGATGTCACTCATCTTCACAGATACCTTTGGACAACTCCCCAGCATATAACCTCTGTGGTGCTTGCGATAACTGTGTAATACTATAGTGCAGCAAACTAGTTAGGTAGGAGTTCCACTCCTGATCCTGGCAACTATGCAAATGTGAGTGTTTGTGTGAGAGAGTGTGTGTATTCTTGTAGAGACCTGATTTTGGTGTCATTCACACTTGCAACACTTCCCTTACCCCTCCTTTAGCACTGCTGCTGAGTGGCGGCTGGTGACTTCAAATTAAAGGTGGGCTGCAAGAGACAGCTGAATGGGTGGGGCCAATGGGAAGGGGTGTGGCCAACCAGAAAGGGGTGGGGCTATGCTCAAAACCACAACAACTGGAACTTTAATTAAATACACTGCCCTGGGTGCCAAACCGTCATTACGAGAGTCCAATCAAGACAAAATGAAGTGTAGAAGAAAAAACTATTTCAATGCATTGGCTACATGACAACTTACTTAATATCTAAATGGAAACACAAAGGTTGTGAGGCATGAAAAAATAAATTGTTTTTTAAATACATTACTGGAATGCAAGTCAAAATCAAGTATAAAAAAAAAAGAAGCAGCACTCAATTCATACCCACTTCTCCTTGCACTGTAGTTCTAATTATAATTTATATTCAGCTTTATAAAATTGCCAAGTAACATGCTGAAAGTAGCAATCGCTGTGATACCCCCACTTGTAAAAATATTTCTTATCCAAAAAAAGACCTGCTGTCTGACAACTATCTACTTGTTTCATGGAGAACACATGATGAAAGTAAAAAATTAACAGCGAACAAGAAACAAGCTCAAGATAAATTGCTTAAAGGATTACTGCAAAAGTTATGGACCACACATGATAGACTGGCATTCTGTTTAGTTTATGGGTAAAGCCTGCAAAGATAACTAAATGTAATGAGCTTCTGAAAATACTGTAATCCTGTCCTTTATTACAAATACTGTCATATGCATTTCAGTACCTAAGGCTTATTCGTTATCTAGTTATGTAAATATTCTCTGCATGGCAACAATGAAAAGGCTTTCAATGTTGGTAATTCTTTAACAGTATACTTATTAAAGCTTACTTGCATCTTACAATCTCTGACAAGCTTACCTGATGATCATTAAAGCATTGTTACTTTAATACAGAGCAACAGGGCACTGCAACAGTATGCATTTTCTGAATAATAAGAAGCATAAATCAACAGTATAAAAATATGACAGAAAACCAGAACATTCTGCAAAATCAAGGACAGATGAAAAGCCACAGTCATACTTGTGGTCTACCTTGGATGGGGGAATATTCTGCACACTTACACTGCATAACTGCTCCTTGCCTTGCTTGGACACATCCAGAGCCACTACAATGGGGAGCGGAGTGCAACAAGTAGGTCACAGTTTGAAATGTCTCTGGCTGACGGTGATGGCTCTGACACTCATACCTCTCAACCTCAGAGCAAGAAATCTGGACAAAGCCATAGATAGAAGTGGGACACAGGCCCAAAAATAAAGACAATTTTTAAATATTGCTCTTATAAACTTAAAAAGATAATAGAATAGTAGTAGGTCTTGCATTAGTATGAATTTTTGAAGGGTATGAAATCTGAAAACCAAATGTCTGCCATTATTTTCTAACTTCAATCTTTAATGATTTGCTACTAATTTGCCAGAAAACCACAATTTTCTGAAAAACAGACCAAATATGTTATGCAAAAATATAAAATTGCCACACAATACAGCTGGGAACCTGTCAAAGAAGGGATACCTTTTTAAAATTAGTACTGTTAACTTGAGCAGCTGACAAAATAAGAGCATCTAAATGCATTTCTGAAATAAAAATAATCTATAACTCTGATCATTACAGTTATTTATAATTGTAAACCCTCCACGTTTTCTTCCAGAATTGCCATTTTGCAGAGGGATTATTAAGGGGAGAGCAGCATTTTGAGCCAAAATTGGAGACAGTTGAGAGGATTGGATATTCTATAAAGCGATTTATTTACACATACCTCTCAACCTATTAATGCAGAAAATCTGGATATGGCCAAATATATTGGGGGAAAATACAAACGGTACTAAAAAGACAGCTGATAGAATAACAGGTCTTGCTTTAGCATGCATTTTCTGAAGGTTATGATGTCTGAAACTCAATGTCTGTCATTATTTAGTGACTTCATTCCTAAATGATTTGGCAGAAAAACACAAATTTTATGAGGAACAAACCAAAAATAAGAAGCAAAAATCTATTCATTCTGCAAAAGTCTGGACAGTTGAGAGGTATAGTTCAGCTGGGGCTGTCGGAGTTTGCTGCCCCCCCTCACAAAATCATGGTTGAATGGAGCGTCCCCCCTGCAGCCATTCCAATGTCCCATTCCTTGGTTATTTTGCCCCATTTGCCATAAACACTGTAATGTGCCTACTGCTTTACTTCTGCGATGATATGGATTTCATTTGAAAGTTTTATTTTATATTTTACAGCATAAACCCTAATAGATATCTGCTAAACAAAGCAATGCGGTCTCACAATGAAAATAGACTTAGCCTTAAAACGTCTCTGCCCTTGAAACTCATATTCATTGAAAAGGTATTGAAACCCACATTCAAAGAAAATACATTTTGCCAGTAGCAGATAAAGATTAATTTTGGGCTGTTTTCAAATTATAGGCCCCTTGAACACGAAAAATACACATGCTCTTTGATACACCTTCCTGACATTAAATTATATTCCTTGTACAATGCAGTACAGTTGAGCTGCCCAATTCAGAACATTTCCATCATAAAAGTCTACTCAAACTTCAACAGTCCACCAGTATCAGTAAATATGCACAATCTCTGAAGAAGTAAAAGCCATCTAAATAATTCCACATTAAAGAAATCTGTTAACTGATGAAGAGGTTACTGCTAGCAAACAACTTTATATGTCATTGTTTCATCTACAAATAAAGTGCCTTTTGCCCTTGAGGAAAAAAATTGCTTATGTTGCATTAAAAAAATTATAATGCTAGTAATATCGCAATAGGGAATGGATGGCAAACTGATAACAGGTTCATAGTTACTAGGTATCTTCGCCAAAGAGGACTGCAGCATCCATCCCCTTTAAAAGAGAGTACGGTATCAGCAATGGATCTACCTACTCACTGAGTAGAACCCATAGCCTTCTGCATAAAAAAGTAAGTACACTACCTGTTGTGCTATTTACAATGTAAGCAGACTAGGCATAAGCAGCACTAAACTTTTGTTCCCCTGCAGCTCAGCTCCTTGTAAAATCTACTCGACACTCAGCTGTATCTCTGAACTTTGCAGCACAAGAAATCTGGACAAAGCCAAAATTTATTTGGGGGGGGGGGGGCAAAAGCCCAAAAACCAGGGACACATTTTAAACATTGCTTGTATAATGTTGGAAAGTTGCTAGAATAAAATGCTGTGTTACCAACATGCATTTCACTGCCAAGTATTGAACCCCAGTCCCTGTGCTAAACAGCCAAAGCAACATATCACTATGCCAAATCATCTATTTTTATGAAAGAAAGGAAGCCTGAAACTTAAATGGCTACTATTTAGTGAATTCAGTTCTCACCATAGCTGTCAACATATTAGCACAAAACACCTGAACAAAGCCAGTAATGGGGGAATACAGCCCCCAAACATATTCAGTGACTTCAGTTATCACCATAGCTCTCAACCTTGGCACAAAAAACCTGGACAAAGCCAATAATGGGGGAATACAGTCCAAAAAATCGAGACAAATATCCACCAAGGACAACAGAGCAAAACCCACGGAGGACATGCAGACTCCACACGGAAGGGATCCCAACCAAGAATCAAACCAGTCAACCCATAGCTGTCAGGCAACACTGCACCACTGCACTACTGTCTGTTTTAAGTAACAACAATACAGAAACACAGATTTTATGAGGAACAAAACAAATATGAGGCAAAAATCTGCAAATGTTTTAGAAATGGTGGTGGGTAGGGAATTCAGGCTCTTGTCCCACTTGGGTACAGGGTTCAAGCCTTATTCTCTACCCACCACCATGAAGCAACTGGGGCATTACACACACGCATACACACACACACACACACACACACACACACACACACACACACACACACACACACACACACACACACACACATACACACACACACAGTGAGAGAGAGAGAGAGAAAGGGAGATTTAGAAAGAAAGACAGAGAAGAAACAGAAGGGCTACTGATTGGGTGGACAAGCTGCAAAGTTCACATTTTTTGTAACTAAATTAACTTTTTTTTCTTTTCTCTTTGTGGTGTAAGAGAGAGTCTTGGTTTTATTGTATGCCCAGGAGCACTGGTCCAAGAATAGAGCCAGGGTACAGATGGAAGGAAGGCAGCTTTGTTTGTATGGTAAGAGCCAAAAGCTTATATGGGAAGCTGTTTGAGGGAAGGCATGACAATAGATGGCAGCAGCAGTGAGACCAATGAGTGGACAGCATGTGATGGCATGGTTATAGATGGCAGCAGCAGTAGTGAGCCAATGAGTGGACAGCATGGGATGGCATGGCAATAGATGGCAGCAGCAGTGAGACCAATGAGTGGACAGCATGTGATGGCATGGTAATAGATGGCAGCAGCAGTAAGACCAATGAGTGGACAGCATGTGATGGCATTGTAATAGATGGCAGCAGCAGTAGTGAGCCAATGAGTGGACAAACATGGGATGGCATGGCAATAGATGGCAGCAGCAGCGAGACCAATGAGTGGACAGCATGGGATGGCATGGTAATAGATGACAGCAGGAGTAGTGAGCCAATGAGTGGACAGCATGGTATGGCATGGCAATAGATGGCAACAGCAGTGAGAGAAATGAGTGACCCATATGCTGTGATTTCACCTTTAGGGGAATTATTCCATTTTGATATTTAAAAGACTTTTTTCACCAAAAATAAAGCTTAAAAAAATTCTGGGATACATAAAGTTTACCACTAAGTTTTCCCTTAGTAGTAACTTTACTGAGTGAATAGGTAGCACAGGTAATGAGGTACAGATGTTCATGAATACAGGAAGTGTGCACTAATTGTGCACTTAGTGGTAACCTTTATAAATACCAGGGAATATTTCTCTTAGGAAACAAACATGCATAATGATATAGTTATTTGGCTATCACACATTCCTCATCTCACTTGGGAGAGCCCTTGAACTATATTAATTATCAATGTCAGTAGCTCAACAGGTAGGAAACTTGTCTTGGATGCAGTCACCAACTGACTATTTGCATGACATACTGACAATGCATTGCGGAGAAAGTTAGGTGCTCCCACTTGAATGTGCCATGCTTCCAATGAGATGGTAAACTGAGGTCCCTTCTGCCCCAGTTCATGGTATGTCAGGTGGATATAAAATATCCCATGTCACTTATGAAAAAGCAGGGGTGTATTATTTATATTACTTATTTACATCACTTATTTACACAAATAAAATATGTACATTCCTTATTTCAATTATAAACAAATCAACATCAAAGAAAAAAATGTTATTTCTTCATCCTTTTTCATATGACAAAAACTTTATCCTGATTAGAATACTTGACATTTCTCATTTTTGTTATATAAGTTTCTGACATCTTGCTTTTCAATTAAACCCTACACATGAAAAAATGTTGTTCATTTATTCAAATCCAGTTTCTGTTTCTCTCGCACCTTGTATTTCCCATACAACATCATATTCAAACTGGCTTCATTTACATATTAATTTTGCAATAACCTTTGTGTAGTTTTCCAGAATCCCTTCTGTCCTCTCACAAGACATAAAACTATTCTACTGTTCCCAGTATAAACCACGTATACAACACTTTCTGTGTTCTTGCTGTTTAAATGCTATTTATGTCTTCATAGCATTTTGTTTAACAAAATTTCCCATTAACAAATCTTGTTATTCCTATGTCATCTCAAATGATTCATTTCTTCCATCTAGTATTTTAATACCCTCATATAAATTCACCCATAGCTTAATCCAACAGTACTGCTCCATGATTATACAATATCATTATTGTCCTTTGTTCAGTACATTTTCTAATCCAAATTCAATGACTAAACCTTTTTTTATAAACCCAATCATATTTCTATTATTATGTTATTTCTTTTCTGCTTGCAAACATTTCTTAAAAATGAGCATACCTTACTAATATTTTTTTCCTAAAATACTCCCTTTTATAATTTATTACTTTTACAATTCAATATATATGTATAACAATGATGGATACATAATGTGATTAATCTATCTCCACCTCTTCCTTACTTTTTTTATATAAGATTCCTGTTCTTATAGGAGTTACATTTTAAGCTTCCACATGGCTCCTAAAGTCATCTACAGCAACTACTATTAATTAGGTATGAGAATCATAACCCCTTAATATATGAGGTTTAATAACAGAAATGAATGTAGTAAATATACTTGAATGTAAACATAAGAGTTTTACTTCTTGTAATATTGTTTTCCATTTCTGTGGAACCACTTCTTCTTTCACCATAAGATTTGGTTAAAATTTAAATATGTTTCTTAGTAAAGCAACCCCTTCCTAACATAACAGAATATTTCCCTTTACAGTTTACCTACATCACATTAAACCTACATACTTCAAATATCTTTCCATCACCTTTAATATATCTTCATCCACAGTCTTGTGTTTGTCAGTATTATCAAGGTACCTGTTTATCTCAATATCCATGTTAACTTAACATTTTCTTGGCATTCTTACCTGGCCCCTCAATTTTCTTATTTAGGTGTGGCTCTATTGCATTTTCTATAAAATAAATAATACTGCACTCTTTTGGTCATCAATGTCATATTCCTTTTCAAATTTTTATTTTACACTAGCCCATTACTAAAACTTTATCTATTTGTTCATGCACAAAAGTAGAAAAGACTAGGGGTACAGTTACATTTGTAAACAAGCGAATTGAACAGGAAAAGAAGAAACATTAAAAAAATCTATGAATGTAACATGTACGATGGAAGAAAAATAATAGAATGAACCAAAGCACAGTTCGTTATGCCAAAAGCAAAAGAATAATTTTTTTTCAAGAAAATATTAACTCCACATTTGATTACGTGTAAGTTTTCCACACCTCCCACTTCAAGAAATCCTTAAATCTGAACATTTTTTTCAAAGAGATCTTCAGAAGTTCATAAAACAGCCCTTATTAACTATACAAAATAGTATCCAACGTCATTAAAAAGGATTGTGAAAAATATATAATTTCTCCAGATCAAAAACCCTTCAATCTGTTTACAAAAAAAAATGACTGTCATTCCGATTCTTCAACATGACATCTTGGCAATAAGTGAACATGTTCTGGTTATTTATAATTCATGTCATCCTTAATGGTCAGCTAATTTCAATGCATACTTTGAAGGTGCTCAGCAGATTTTTCCCATGGATTAAAACACACACACACACACACACACACACACACACACACACACACACACACACACACACAGCTCCTACCAGCCCAAGTAATCCAGCGATCAGCTCCTGTGACTGAAGCAATCCAACCACACACCCTGCTCAGCTTCTTCAGACCCCTGCAACCGAACAAACACCCAATCAACTGACCAAAGCAATCCAACCACACACCCTGCTCAGCTCCTTCAGTGACCCCTGAAACCGAACGAACACCTGGTATTAAACACGATCAGCTCCTGCGATCGAACGAAGCAATCCACACACACCCTTTGCTCCTTCACCTTCTAGCCCAAGTAATTCTGCGACCGAATGAAGCAACCACACAATAGCGACTGAAGCAACCTGATTTCCATCCATGAAGCCCACGCACTGAAAGTCTCGCAAGTCCTGCGAGAGCAGCTCAGTCCTCTCATTGGTTCTGACTGCAGCTGAAGCAGTCCGGAGCTCCTCTGTGCGGTGCGGTCGTCACTGCACAGAATCCTGGTATCTCACAGCAATGATTGCTGGGTACCTGTTTGTCCCTATCCGGACTGCTGGTAAGACAGTCTGGAGGAGGATTGGGGCTCATGAATTTTTTGTTTTACAGATATTTTTTTGTTTTTTCTAGGTGGGAGGGCTGCAGTCCGGCAGTCCAATAGGACGAACCGTCCCTGTGCTGATGTGACTCACCTTTAAAGATATGTTTGGATAGCTTTTCAACATATAAGCTCCGTGATGCTTGTGATAAATGTGTATTGCTTTAGTGTAAGAAACTACTTAGGCAGGAGTTCCGACCCTGGTTAATGTGAGTATTTGTGTGAGAGAGTATGTGTATCCTCGTAGGGACCTGATTTTGTGGTCATTCACACTTACAACACTTCCCTTACCCCTCCTTTAGCACTGCTGCTGATGTGACTCACCTTCAAAGATACCTTTGGACAGCTCTTCAACACGTAAGCTCAGTGGCACTTGTGATAAATGTGGAACAATGTCGTAGCAACCACTACATAGGTATGGGTTTGAATCTCATCCCTGGCAAGTGTTTGTGTGTGTACATATGTATATCTGTACCTCAAAGATTTTGGTCCCATTTACACCCAGTACTCATCTCAGTGCCTGATTTTAGCAGTCCTGCAGATATCATCCACCTAAGAAGTACCTTATGGCAACCCTACACCATGTAAGGTCAGTGGTGCATGTGGTAAATGTGTAACATAAGGGTCTGAAAAGATAGTTTGATAGAGGTTTGAACCTCACCCCTGACAAATGTAAATATGTATGTAGGGTTAAATATTTCTTGGAATCTCTCACCCACTATATCACCTGATGCTGGTATTTACAAGGGCTGGTGATGTTGCTCACCTTAGAAGTACCTTGGGACAACATCCATCCTAAAAGCTCTGTGGCATATGAGATAAATGTGGTACACTGTAGTAGCAATACATAGCTAGGTAGGGGTTTGAAACTCTGTACTGGCAAGTGTGTGCATCTGTCATCAGTGTCCTGTGTGGGGGTCGGTGTGATTGTGTAATAACAGGATCCATTGGAGGGTGGGTTTTGTTAAATTGTTATGTTGGGGACCAAGTATATGTCACAATGTCCACATTACAAAGCCAAAAGTTGTCAAACACTGTAGAAGCTGGTGTTGACAATTCACAGCCCTAAATGTCTAGTGCCATGTGCAATGACTACATGACAGTATGAATTAGTGAACATTATAGGCAACCCTTCTATTACTCAGAGACCACTCTCCACCCACGTATCATACACAAACACACTTGGCTAGGCAACAACCACTATATTAGTAGTTCCCCTGCATATTGCATCACAGATAGCACCCACAGTGTGATTGCAGTGGACTACATGCTTGTTGACCTCAACAGTGCCACTGACATTAGAAAGTACTTTGATGTGTTACATCTCCTGACTGCCTGTTTTCCAGCAAGTAAAAGGACATGGCACCCTGTTCCATCCCCTCAGTAGCTCAATCAATGTGTGAGTGGCCCTTTTGCCATGTTCCCCACTGGATGCCTTCAACAACTGTAGAGTCTGCAAATGTACCCCACAAAGGGAATACCATGCCTTATACACATTCCCTGTATGGACAGACGCCACTAACTCCACTAAATACCTGTATCATACTGTCAATGTAGGTGCAATCACTACCTCAGTTACATAGCCAGGTCTCACCAAATGAGGTTAGGAATGCTACATCAGAGCATATTAATCTGTCCACACAACATGCCCCAGAGACCTCAAGCACACTTCCACATGTCAAAGAACATGCATGTCTGACACGTGTACAACCCAGACACTGTCCATGTTATGGAATATAGATCACATACATGGGAAGCAGTGCACATCACTAGCCACCCACAATAGAAATCTGGATGAGTGGATGGGGAATACCATACCCACCCTTGGGGACCACTCTATTGACTATACTCCTGAGCCACACTGGGGACTATTGTCTTGTGGCCTGATGCCAAGGTATTCCCTTGGGCTAGCCTTGTATAGCCTTCAGGCCCAATTTACCTACTAAACACCTATGAACCAATGAGCCTATGGATCTCAGTACTGGAAAATGTGTGTGTGTGTGTGTGTGTGTGTGTGTGTGTGTGTGTGTGTGTGTGTGTGTGTGTGTGTGTGTGTGTGTGTGTGTGTGTGTGTGTGTGTGTGTGTGTGTGTGTGTGTGTGTGTGTGTGTGTGTGAATATTAATCCCAGTGTGTTTGATTGATGAATATCCCCTGTGGCTGTGGTTATTAACAATTGGAGGTGTGTCTAAACCAGGACATGTACCATTCTACATTCTACAACAGATGTTGTACATCGACATGTACATATGTACAACCCTCAGCCCTACAATCTGTGAGGCATATGCAATCACTGTGTTACAAACCAGGAATTACCATGCACATACTGTACCCTGCCTCTGTCAAGGTGGAGGTGTCACTACACTGCCATAACCTGTGGCCTTGCTGCAGGACCACATCTTGGAGACACAGAGATGCCTAGAATGGAAATGGGATACAGCATGTGAGAACACATTCACTCAGCACTTCACTTGTGGGGGAGAGAGGGGTAAAGCTGGCACTAATGTGTTGCCAAGACTGTGTTGTCTCAGGATAGGTATTAGCTTTGTTCAGTAACTTGCAGCACTTGTGTTTAATGCTGTGGAGGTTGTTGATGTAACTATCAAAGGCTGTTGTGACTGTTGTCAGTGTCTGCTGCATTTCTGCTGCTATAGATGCATGTCGGGGATTCCATGAGGGATTCAAAGTTGTGCTTGAGGCTAATAAGGGAGTTCAGCAGTCATGGGATACCACCTTTCCCTGCAACAGTGTCCTCCTTCTGATGTACACTTTAGTAATGGCAGGCACCCATCAGATTGTATCCCAGTGTTTGGAGGACAGTGTATGGGTTCTGTTGGGTTTGGTTAGTACCATGCAGTCATGTACCTGTTTGTACAGTGCCTATGTGTATGATTCCACAGTCATGCAGCTATGTCCCATTTCCATGGGTGCAGTGAAGACCAACCCCTGATTTCAAGGCTACAATGTCAGCTTTGGAGAGGTTTTGTCATGTGTTTATCTTTGTGGGAGGGTGTGGCTGACATGTTGAGTTCCATGTTGATTACAGCCTGTGTGAGTCTCACCATGCAGAGACTGACATCTGGGGATGAGCAATGGTCCCATATTTATGTGGTCAACACAGGTCAAGGTTGTTGCATCTTCTACCAGGGGTCAGTATGCACTGTTCTAGGGCAATGGAAATGATGAATCCCAGAAGTGTACTGGCACTTGGCTACATTCCCCAGGTGATGGAGGTGTAGTTGAAGACTCTTACTGTGTCAGTGTTGTGTTGGACCATCATAGATGGCAGGGTGTTGAGAAATGTGCATTGACAGTCTAGGGACATATGATGTGGACCCATAGAAGGCTATGGTCTGGATTGCACTATTACCCCAAGGCAGTTGTACTGGAAGTATCTCCAATGCATTATGATGGGATAGTAGTCTAGAGGTGTTCCTATCCATAATGAATATGGAGACAACATCACCTATGGAGGTGTGGTGTGGTTCATGCTTGAGGGGCTGACAGCTGTGGAATGCATCATAGCCTGATATTGCAGGTCTGCTGTCTGCTGCTGAGAACTACCTCTCCATTACAGCAGACATGTGCCCTCCACTCCAAAGAATACTATAAGTGATGGCATCCTGACAGTTAGATGTCCACTGTTGAGCAGCATGATCCTCAGATGGCATGCACGCGTAGCTGTTATGGTGGTAATAACATTAGGAACACTGCCTAATAAGGCATCATAGGGGTGGCAAGACACTTAACGAGTACCTGGCAACACATCAGTGACAGATGTAGGACATCCATGGCAAGTCATTGGGTTCTATCAATCATGTCACCCAAGCAGAGAGGTTCTGGATACCCTGAGAATGACACGTAACATGTAAGCCAATGTTGCAGTCAGCTATCTGTTGATAGTACCACAGCATCATTCTGGGTGGCAGGAGTACACTGCCTAAGGCTACTGTCACACCTGCCTGGAGTGCATAATCAGAGAGCTCAACCATGTGTCTTGTCATGTAGTCCAGGGAGGTGTGTTCCAAAGTATTCACATCCACATAGATACGGAGTGATACCCGTAGTTTTTGTGGAGTGACATGACTGGCTGTGTCATGTGTTAGATGCTTGCATGTGATTGATATTTGACTGTTATCTGCTCCATCTTCAACTTAGTGAGTGGGATGTGTGTGTCTCATATTGAGTTAGCCATGATCACTGTATTGTGCAAGGTGGTTAGCCTTAGGGGCTTAGGTTGGGGACACACTATGTAGGTTAAATATGTGCCCCTTGACATGTGCCATGTCACAGTGTCTGAGTGGGTGTCTGGCTTGCTGGTCTATGCTGTTTGGGTAGATGTCCAGTGAGTGCCTCTGGGAAGGTGGGGTGTGTGGCTTTTCACTGTATGTCATGGCTGTCAAATTTGGTGTCATGGTGAGCTATGTGTTCCACATGGTGTGGTGCAGGTGTTGATCTTATCCTCTTGACCTGCTAGTCCAGTCTTTGCTGGAGAGTGCATATGTCCACATTGGATGATATATGGGTAACCCTCACAGGTCTGAGGTTTTTGGAGTTTAGAGGGAAGGGTTGTTTGTGTACATGCAGCAGTTGCAACAGTGCCGCAGAATGGACAAGTGCACCAGGGTAATGGATGAAAGCACAGATAACTGCCCTTCAAACTTGCCAGGAGGGGTGGACATAACTAGTAAGTACTGGGGCAACATCCGTGATGAATGAGTACTGCTGATGGCTCATAGGTGTGCCACACTTCTTCATACAATAACCTGGTGAAGTGCCAAGCCATAATGTTAGTTGAAGTGCAAGACAGAAAGAACTAGCATGATGTACAGGTGGTACAGAAGGCAGGCTGTCTGCCACCTGTAATACTTTACCACATCTGTGCAGTTATCAGCAGCTTTCACCATGTGAAAATTCAGTAAGCTCTGTAGTGCATGCAGTCACTGTGTAACACTATAGTAGACATACCTAGATAGGCAAGAGTTCTCATCCCAGCATTGGCAAGTGTGTGTGTGTGTGTGTGTGTGTGTGTGTGTGTGTGTGTGTGTGTGTGTGTGTGTGTGTGTGTGTGTGTGTGTGAATCATGTACTGTCTGGCCCATACTATTTTTAGCCTGTGTACTACCCTTTACACTTCCTTTCACTCCAATTTAGTAGACCTGTTGATGTCATCCACTTTAGAAGTACATTTGAAAGAAGTGGAAATGTATAAGCTCTGTGACATGTCTAATAACTGAGTAGCACTATAGTAGGAATACCTTGATAGGCAGATGTTCTAATCCCAATCCTGGGAAGTGTGTGTATGTATGTGTGTGTGAATCATGTACTGTCTGGCTCACACCATTTTTGACCTGCATACTGTGCTTTACACTTCCCTTCACTCCAATTTAGTAGACCTGTTGATGTCATCCACCTTAGAAGTACCTTTGGAAGAGGTGGAAATGTATAAGTTCTGTGGTGCATCAGATAACTGCGTAGCACTATAGTAGCAATACCTAGATAGGCAGGTGTTCTAATCCTAATACTGGCAAGTGTGTGTGTGTGTGTGTGTGTGTGTGTGTGTGTGTGTGTGTGTGTGTGTGTGTGTGTGTGTAAGGATCATATTATGTGTGGTTTATACCTTTTTGATGTGTATACCATACACGGCTGGTGACCACCTCCCACTGCCATTACTTTATATAGTGTGGTAACAGCATCTGCCTCACATGCAGCAGTTTAAACTATTGCACAGTCCTCTGTACAGATGTGTCTGGTATATCCATATGTTTGAAACCTATACGTTGTCGGAAGTGGTCTGTGTGCCTTAACAATGTCCATGTATGTAATGTTATAGCCAAATAGGCCACTGTGAGTGTACTGACACATATGGCAGCATGAGGTATCATACCTGACTGAAATATCATGGTGATATGATGTCTGCTGCCCTCACAGGTGGCCTGCCTTGTAGGTGCAATGCATGAGTACAGATGATTGGCTTTATAAGTAAACTCTACCTGTTGTGGGTCACATTAAAGGCTGGAAGAGGTGTGGACTGTGGCCTTAATTAGTATGTAACAGGAACACCTTGCATCTTAAGAGTTGTGTGTACACAGTTTATATCCACTGTATACCAGTAATGTGTCATGCATGGCCTTACCTTAGGATTTGTCCAGTACAATTTGTTGGCCTCTGTCCAGACATCTTGGCACTGACAAGTTGTGAGGTATGCTACAGGAATGTTGAATTCACATTGGATAGGCCCCAGTGGTGACCACTGTGATTCAATACAGGTAACCCCAGCACAAGTGAACATGGACAACAAGCAATATAGCTATTTCATAAAGCAGTATAGCTACTACTGATGGTTGTGTGCATGGTAAATTGCATACACTTCACATGCCTGGGTAAATTGCCAGGCAACAACAGAACAATGTAATACTCACCAGCTTCAGGCTGCTGTCTCATATGCAGACCAACCAGAGGGTCTTAGGTAGTTGTGAGAGGGAATTATTGTCAGCAGATGCACATGTGGCCTTGGTATAGGATGGATGCAGCATGTCTACACATCTACAGTACTAACCACAATAATACACAATGTCCTGTCCTTACCATAGATGTGCACCTCTGTGCATTAGAAAACCCCAACCACAACTAAAATAGAACCTGACACATGTATGTAGATACAATACAGATACATGTATGTCTGATACATTAGTGTACTAATTCCCACTGGGTCCTTACCTGCATGCTCCTCATCCAGTATGTGTGTGCAACCCACTTCCACAATGCTTCCCTCAGCATCATGGCTTGTGCATTTGGCATGTGGGCCAAGTGTGGTGAGGAGCTCCTCTGTGGGTGTCAGTGGAGGCTGGATGACTGGGCCCCCACTTGTGTCTAGCCAGTCCCTTGCTACAGCAACAGACCATTGATGGGCATGGCATTTGAGGTTGGTGACCTGATGCTGCACATACTCATAAGTTCTGCTGTGCAGGCCAGCATCATTTACCCTGTGGATCACACTGTTCCAAATAGCAGTCCTCTCCCACATATCTTCTGCTCTCCATCCACATGACAAGGCATAATGTCCAATCACATATTGGGTGATGATGTCTGTTTCCCTAACAGAGAATGCTGGTAGGATAGCACTCTGCATGTTACCTGGAAGACATAAACAGGAAAAGGTCACAGGACCTCGTATGGTTGTCAAAATGCACATCAACAGTGGATATTACTTGCAAATAATCTGGACTACACAGGAACCCTCCAAGCTATCATGGCTATAGCATGTTGCATTACATGCCTGTCCCTGAGCTGTCTTATTCCCCCCAATTTTGGGCACTTGATTGCATAATCCTCTATTCTTCATTCATTTCTGTGTAGAGGGTTGACAGTAGTCATCTTCCATGTGGATTGTGTGTGTGTGTGTGTGTGTGTGTGTGTGTGTGTGTGTGTGTGTGTGTGTGTGTGTGTGTGTGTGTGTGTGTATGGTGGCAGGTCTGTGTTTGACTGTGGTGTGTGATGGAGCTCTGAGCACATGTCTGAGTTCATGTAGGAGGCAGACACTGACATTATTATGCCCCATGGAGATATGCTGTTGTTGCCATCAGTAGGCAATATGTATATGCTCGCCATTGCTGAGGGGTGGAGTGTGGCTGATGTGCATATCTCCATGGACAACTGGGGTGGACAGGGTGGTGATGTTCCCACCTGACCTGTGTGATGCAGGTTGCCTTTCTCCATGGCATGTGTGTATGAGGTTTTCTTTACCCCCAGTATAGGGTGAATTGTGCTGTTTCATCTGAGACTTACAACATATGTGCATATGTGGAGACATGGTTGCAATTGTCCTTGGTGGTGTGGATATGTCTGTTACATAGTCATAGTCAGCCTTACAGGACATTACTTGTGAACTTAAATGCTTGCTCAGATGTAGGTGGACTTGCTTCAAAGTTGTTGCCTGTGTATGTGCCCCTGTACAGCCAATGTTGCAACCTATTATGTGCTTGGTGTATTGCTGCTGTCCACCAAAGGGGATTACTCTACCTTGGTGGAGGCTGGATATAGAGGTCAGGCAATACTGTGTCCATAGAGCTACAGTGGATATAAAGGGTACCCACCCCTGATACACAGCCAGGTATTTGTGCAATTGGAACATGACACCACAGTAACTCATCTCATAACAAATCCCACCTGTAGTGTGAACTATAGTCTGTACAATTCAATTGAAAACATAACAATCTGGTCTGTTAAAACATATGGAAATAATACTCAGTACAATAAGCCAGTTGAATGAGTGTGAACACCCTTAAACTGATATGTTATGTATGCACCTCTTGTGATGGTTACAGCATTCATCTGTCCTGGACTGTCCTCTAACATCATGGCACATCTTCACTTGGCAATAGTTGGTCACCTTTCTAGAAACACCTCTGATTGTATTTCAATGGAATTGTACAGGTTAGGTGTCACATAAAGATGAGAAACATTATGAAATGATCTTCTGTAGTTTGATTGTCATATAGCACACATACCTGCATTCTAACAGGGGTGTGTACACTTGTGATATCCACTGTAATTAGGTATGGCTATAGCTGGTAGTGGTAGGCATGGACACAGGGTCATAACACAGGTGGACACTTCTCTGATTAATAGCTGAATATCATGCCTACTCTAGTACCCATATCAGTGTCAGGGCACTGCAGCAGCCAGTAGCTGTACATATTTCTGTCTGTTGTATGCACTAACACTGATATTACACACATGTGAAACATGCACCACCTATGTACCTGAATGCTTGAAACCCATGTGATTTAATTTTGTGCCTTCCAACTGAACATAAACATACATACATGTGTTCAGGGGGTACCTGGCATACATTTCTGTTGTATGCTAGTATGGAACACTGTAGTTACAGTCTTGCTGCACAATCAAACTTCTCAACCTGTTATAGCAGTACGTCTGGACAATGGCACATATAAATGGGTGTCAAAGGGCACTTCAGTATTGATACTGTATTAATATAGTTCCACCATACATTAGAACATTGATTGCACAGTAGGGCTTGACATCAATGTGGTAACCTGGAAGATGTCCAACAATCATAAGCAGGCTAATATGTTACAATGCCATTGCTCATAGACCTGCCAATGGTTTGGCTGACATAACACAGGTATATGTGTATGTGACAACAGATATCAGTCACAAATGTGCTTACTGCCCCGCAGAACTGTACAGTTGAATTTTATTAATTCAATATACCACATGCAGTTCAACACACATGAATGCAACAGTACTCTACTATGCACATGCCCTCTATAGGTGTTTTAGCTTTACAAGGCAAACGTGTCATACACATAATCACAGGTAACATGGATTATAGGTGTCTTAGCTTTACAAGGCAAACATGTGTCATACTCACAATCACAGGTAACATGGATATGGAAAACATCCCATTAACTGGCCTAGCAGTGGCACAGTCACAACTGTTTGACAGACACCCCTGCGGTTGTCATATATGAGCTGTCCTTTCCCAGGTGAGTTAGTCTCCTGAGTTGTGATCCCACCTCACAACCTCTCAGAGCATCACATCTGGGCAAGGCCTAAAATGATGGGGGATAAATAGGGACAGGCTTTAAATATACTTGTTACAAACACATGAAATTCGTATAATGATACATTTAGCATTACGGTGAATATTCTTAAGGATGTGGTGTCTTAAACTCAAGCGTTGGTCATTACCTGATGAATTCAATCCTCAGCTATTTGTCAGAAAAGTACAGATCTCAGGAGGAACAGAAAAAATACATGATGGTAAAATATGGACATTCTCTGAAGATCTGTACAGTTGAGAGGTATGTCTGTGATATCTCCCACTGCAGAGAGGGCCAGTTGTTATGGCCATAGCAGCTGTTTAGCAGGACATTAGTACAGCATGTATTGTTGGGACATATATTCCTCCAAATCATATTTCCTATTATTACAGACCAAGTATTACATTCAATTACTTGCTTACATGTTCCACTTACCTTTTTCTTTCTTCTCTTTTCCACTTTATGTTTTATTTGTTATTTCTCTGTCTTTCTCTCTCTCTCTCTCTCTCTCTCTCTCTGTGCACTGCAGGGATAGAGCTGATTTGAATAGGTGGCAGCATGGCTTTTGTAGGTGAGACTCATGACCAGGTGATGGCCTGTACACCTATTGGGGTTCCCCACTTGCTAATTGCATGCTGAGCAGCTGTGTAGTTCTTCCAATAGTCAATGTCATAGCAACACACTCCTATAAATGAGTACTCCATGTCGGTGTTGGCCCTTTCCCTTATTTGTGAGGAAGACATCCTGGAGTTGTGTGAGCTACTACCTCTTACAACAAGACTTGTGGAGACAAGTCAACTAAATTGTAAGGAAGGTTCAAGACTTAGGAGCAGAATGTGAGTATTGCTGTTATATGTTTGTAATACTGCTAGTTTAACAGGGTTTGTCTGCACATGCTTCTTCTGCAAGGGTTTCAGTCAGACAAAATTATGTCTCTGCATAGCTCTCCACAGTAGGGCCATCCACATAATGGCCACAGGTTAGCCTGATTTGTAAGGGCTGTTCCCCAGAAAGCTGTTGCCCTTGGAAAATCAGTAGCGTACTCTAATGATTGCATTATGTAGATGGTAACATCCATTTGTTTTTTCTGACTTTATATTCCTCAGAAAAGATATGTTACAACAAACCCTGTAACACCAGTAACTTACTCAGTGTATAACAGCAATATTTCATGTATGGCCATATATTTGGGCTTCTGTCCACCAATTATGTCAGGCTTTATCCAGATGTCATACAGTAGTAGGTGGATAGGTATACTGGTCTATCATTATTTAGTGCTGTAATTTCTACTGAGGAGAATGGCTGGGAAACATGGTGAAGTCTGTACATTCAAGAAGTAGGTGTATAGAGAATGCTCTTAGATGGCCTTGTAACATATTTTATGTGGTTTATGTGGGGACAGTAACACATGTTTTAAAACTAGGCTGTTAGAGCATGTCAGATGTATTACTCATAAGAAATATGTCAGTTGTATAGCTGTACATTTGAATAAATCACACCATGGGGACAGTAGTGGGTCTCAAGGTACTGTTTCTGAAAATGTCTGTTCCTCAGTGTGATGAAACATTCATAAAAAGACAATTGTTATGTACAGACTCAATGTATTAATATTAACTGTGATACTTTATCCTGTAGGGGGTTAAATGACGAGTATAATTGGAGGCTGTGTATTCAATTATGTAATTAGGTGTTAATTACTTCTTGTGACTAAGGCATGTATTTCTGGTAATGTATACTCCTTGAAGGCTTTGGCCAAGACATCAGAGTATAATAAACATGTGTGAATTGCTGGCTGGTTGTATTTTTCTTTGCTATGTCTGTATATGTATGCATGTATGTTTGTATGTATGTGTATGTATATATATATATATATATATATATATATATATATATATATATATATATATATATATATCTATATATCTATATATATATCTATATATATATATATAGGGTCTATATTAGATAAATTACAGTTTACCTTACCGAACGCTGACATTAACAAAAATCCCGGAACTTGAAACAGCACACCCCCCGCTAAATATATATTCCAACTCTGAGATCGCACTACAGTGAAGAAAGGACAAATATTCTCATCTTCACTGTACTGCGATCTCACAATTCTGGTTTTGGGTTCCAGGATTTTTGCTCATGTTAGAGTTTGGTAAGATAAACTTTCGTTTATCTAATATAGACCATATATATATATATATATATATATATATATATACATACACATATATGTACACCTCAGTATTTATTGTTAATATATCTATATGTTGTTGTACATATATATGGATCTCCCCACATATCTCACCCTCTCTCTCTCTCTCTATATATATATATATATATATATATATATATGTTTCTATTCATATATATATATATATATATATATATATATATATATATATGTGTTGTCGCCTCACAGTAAGACGCCCTGTTCAATTCTCAGCTAGAGCATCTTCTGTGTGGAGACATGCATGAATGGGCGTACCTTCGTTGAAGGTTGTGCGTCAGAGCCGGCAACTCTGTACGTAAAAATCTACTGCCAATCATTTGCAGACCGGAGTTCCGCTGTGGTGACCCCTAAATATATATATATATATATATATATATATATATATATTACACACTTGTCTCTTCCCTATTGTAAACTGGGTGTAAAGAAGGGTATGTTTGAGAAAACATTCTCAAGCAATGCAGCTGAGGCGGCTTACTGGTAAATTGCATAAACTATGGGATGCAGTGTCCTAAGTTCAAGACCGGCAATGGCTTTTTATTTTCTTACTAGGCAGAACAAGGACTATTGAATACAGAGTGGTTAAGGCAGTTTTGAGCAGCTTTAAGCGTGTTTGCACTGGTTTGCATGACGGTAAGTGGTGCTAATCTACAGTTAAAGGACTAGGCGCTTACATTGTGTAGTCTCTGCTTATCGGTGCACAAATCTGCTTAGCATTTCCATTTAAGCAATGCTGAAACCTGCTAAGCATAGCTTAGTCTGCTAACCAGTGATCACATTCCAGTCTGAGAAACTAGAAGAGTAATGACATCTTTAAAAAGTGTATTTAATTTCCTGTACATAAAATGCTTCTATGTGCTGTCATTACAGTAGCAAGGGGTGTGAGTATACTGTATGGGACACCTGGGTATACATGGGTAGTACCACAATCTTTTCTCTTTGGATTTGTTTCATACATGGGTGGTATCCCAGGTTATATGCAGTCACACTTGCATGTTACACCAGCTACAGTGGACTGGTTGACAGACATAGTTTAACACATATGGTATCATTACGTTAGTACTTTTAACAGTGCTTATTCAAGTAAGAGTAGATTGCAGATTGTAGTACTGGAACCATACACCCATGCATGCAAAGCTGGACTCTGAGTACTGAGTATCTTGTTCTTGGTGTTTGAGCTGTGTGTTTATATGTATCTCCTACTGGATATTGATCTGATATGTTAATATTAACTGTAGACTGCTATGTTCTTTGGACATGTCATTGAGGACTGCTCTCATGTAGTAATGGCATACCTTTCAGTTTCAGATGTGTATCTTTCAAAACATTCATTATAATGCATAACCTGTTGGCTATCTTCTTTTTGCCTTTCCTCTGTACAGATGTGTAGATGACTGGTATTGCTATGGCCATACCACTATGTAGGTGCCCACACTGTATTATGCTGTGGACCTGGACACTGCTGCTAGCTCCGACATATGGGCCATTCCTTAATGTGGGCCTTGCCCCATTTCCTTGCCTGTGTGAGGGACATTACAGATGTGGTGGCCTACAGATTTACGTAAAGTGAGTAGCAATATGTCACAGGACAGGACATGTGGAGACAGCCAATCAACATGGGGGCCATATACCCAGAGCTGTGAAGAGATTATATGTCACCAGTGCTGTTATACACATGGTGGATTGATAGATTGGCAGGGTTTGTATAGACATGTATTTAGTGTGTGATGTCATGACTTACAGTGATATGTCTCTAACATACCACTCCACTGGCACGCTGTCTACAGACTGGCCACATGTCTGCCTGTCATGTTTTGTGTGTTCACCAGACAGTTGTTGTCCTTGGTAAATCAGTTGTAGACTCTGGGGAATGCAGTCAGTAATACTCACATCTATTGATATTACCAAAGTCATATGCCCCATAAAGGATGTTACAATGAACCCAGTGACATCTGCAACTGTCCCAATGTATAACAGCAGTATGTCCAGTCTACCCCTGTGTCTGTGCCTCTGTTCCCACCTAGTGATATAGGGGTTGATGCCGAGCTTAGTGAGTGGGGAATGTTATCAAAGGCTTTGGCCAGATCAAAGTAGGCTGTATGTGTCACCTTGCCTTCATCCACAGCTCAGGTGACGGGCAGCAAGAGGTTGACCAGGTTGAATGAGCAGGTATGCAATAAAACCACATGTAGGTTACACACAGCAGGTATATTTAATAAAAAAAAAAAAAAAACCAAACATAGTAGTAAGAGCTTTCACGAACTTATTCCACTTCATCAGATTCAGATGAGTCTGATGAAGCGGAATAAGTCTGTGGAAGCACTTACTACTACATTTGTTTTTTTTATTTTTTCTATTAAATATACCTGCTGTGTGTAACTTACGTGTGTTTTTATTGATATACTTTGGATTTTTGCTCATTGGTTACTTCATCCAGCACAGAGGGATTTTTTTTCTGTTTGAATGAGCAGGTATGACCTACCCTACCAAAGGTAAACTGTGTGGGATCCTGAGTCTGCAGATTCCCATATCCTTGTTTATTAGGTGCATTCTGCATTCCATAGCTTCACATAACAGAGTTGTCAGGCAGTTGGGGCGGTATTTCCCAGGTTCTGTAGTTACACCTCATTTGTGGAGTGAGGTGACTGCAGCAGTGCACAATTCAGTAGGGATAAAGCCTGAGGTGAGGCTGTGCTTGAACAGGGCACACAGATAAGGTACCAGGTCATTCTGTAGGTCATGTAGAACACAGCCAGGGATATTCTCAGGTCCCATAGAAGCTGTATTCTTGGCCTTGGACAGTGGTGTTTTAACCTGTGCTGCAGTAGAACTGGGTGCCTGGCAGTGTACTAGTATTGTGATTGGTCCTTTGGGGGGAGGAGTGAGGGGTAATGTTTGCACTCAAGATGCCAGCCAGTATATTGGCATTATTTGTTTGCTCAGTCGGGGAGGTACCATTGTCTAGTAGCTCAGAACAATTCTTGGTATTGCCATGGAGATTCTTTACATAACTGTATGAGGGCTTGTGGTTGTCTTTACTATGTGCTCCAAGTCTGTTATCACAGCTAACTTTGTAGTATTTGATGAGGGATATCAACCATTCATTTAGGCTGATAAGGGTTTATTTCCTGTCTTGGGATTTCACCTTATTCCATATCGGTTCCCTCCTTCTGTTGTACAGTTTCTTTATGGCAGGAGACCACCAGATCAGCTTCTTTTTTTGTAGGTGAGGGTCCTGGTTGGATTGGGTAAGGTGGTATTCCTGCATTTGTGTACTTGTTATAGTGCACTGTTTTATTCAACTGCCATGCAACTAGTCTCCATTTGCATGGCAGCCATGAGGTTAGCGACCTCTGATTATATGAGGCTATAGTTAACTTTAGAAAGGCTTTTCATGCTGGTTACCTGTGCAGTGGGGGTAGGACAGCTGTGAATTTCCAAAGGTGAGTACTTTGTGTTCAGACATAACAAGTGAGGTGTTGACTATTGGTGTAGAGCAACACTCACCCATGTTAGGAAGGACCAGGTCAATGTGATGGGCATATGCATCGGTACACGAGAAGCTTTCCCACGTAATGGTGGGGTAGTTGAAGTCACCCAGTATGATAGTGTTAGGTTGGACACTAATATTCTCCAGGGTGTTTATGGACATGGACTGTGAGTCTTGGGGCATGTATGGGGACTTATAGCAGGCTACTACCTGAACCATAGTCTTACCCAATGTCAGCTATGCCTGCTGGATCTGTAATGCATAATGTTGGTCTACCACTCTGGAGATGTGTGCATCCTTTATGAATATGAAAATACCACCACCTTTGGAGCTTCAGTCCATGTTCTGCAGCCAAAAGTTGTGGAATTAATTATAGGCTGGTACTGCAGGGGTGCTTCAAGCTGCCTTTATCCAGGTCTCTGTTTCAGCACAGATGTCATTGTTCCCCATTTTAAGGAATACTTCCAGTGAGTGAGTTACCAGATTTAGAATTCCAGTGTGCAGCAGCCTGACCCTCTGATTGCACGTCTTTGTAGCTGTCATATATTTCTGTATATTTATGTATACACACACACATATATATATATATATATATATATATATATATATATATATATATATATATATTATATATTATATATATGTATGTATTTATTTACCTTTATAATATATATATATATATATATATGTGTGTGCGTGTGTGTGTGTGTATCATGTATATAGCTGACCACATATATGCATTTCCAACATTATAACCATGTGTATATAGACTACCTAACTGATTCTAGAGACTCCTTTCTCTGCTGTTGGATGACTGTACTAACTGAAATGTTTGGGATGTCATCACTATTTTGTAGGGCTCAGATGGTGTAATGGTACATTGCTATGATCATAGTTTACAAGGCACTGGATCCAGGACTTAGCAGACCTTATTATTTTGTTCCAAGGCAGAACAATTCTGCTGTGGAGTAAGGGATAAGGGCAATAATTACAAGAGGTTCCTAGTTTGGGCCCCTTCTTCCCCATTTACACAGCCTTTTTTTCAGATTTGTTGCAGTGAGAGGTTCAGAGTGTGGATCCGATGTCTGAATGCACTACATACATATATATATATTTATATTTATATCTATCTATATATATATATATATATATATATATATATATATATATATATATATATATATACACACATATATATATATATATTTATATATATATATATATATATATATATATATATATATATATATATATATATATATATATATATATATATATATATATATATATATATATATATATATATATATATATATATATATATATATATATATATATATATATATATATATATATGCAGATGGTTTACTATCAAAATGCCGCCGTGCAATTGAATGGCTATGAAGTATTCGAACAACATATGTTTGAATACTTCATAGTTTGGCAGGTTATGTGAACGAACGTTATCATTGCGAATGGACTGTGCATTTGCATTTATAACGTTCGCTCATGTAAGAGGATCGCGGTACAGTGCGGTTAGGGAAATAACTCCCTTTCCTCACTGGAGTGCGATCTCTGAGTTGGAATATTAAGTTAGAGGGGGTGTGGGGGGTGCAGCGGGGCTTGCTCCCCCTGCATAACTGTGAGTGTAGGCTAGTTAGCTAGGGAGTTACAGGATGGCTGGGAGTGCTGTTGATTGTTGGAAATGTCATGAGCGACATTTTCGACAATTAACACTTGTTTTCGACATTAGGGCCATACAAAAATGTGTACGTTCGGCGAAACAATTCTCAAATACGTACACATTTTATTTTAAATTTCGACATTATGATAGTAAACCTATAAATATATATATATATATATATATATATATATATATATATATATATATTTTTTTTTTTTTAAATTTTTTTTATTTTACATTTATTTTACATTTGTTGATTTGTTGACCGGGCTAGTCTAGCTGCATATATGTCCATTTTCAGTAGAGGCCCGGGGAAAAGCTCCACAGCAGATTGATACAGCTTAATATACATGTGTAAATATAGACATAAAGGGATATTAAAAAAAATGCATTTAGTTATACATGGTATGAAAAGTCATACGAGTCTAGCTTATTTACATTACATAACAAAAAGAGAGCCATGAGAGAATGACTTACAAATTAGGTATATAGAATAGAAGGAAGAAGACAAAAGGACATTTTTGACAACAGTGTTTAAATGTAGAAAAAAGGTTAGTTATGATATAAGTAGATTCAGCCAGCGTTAGTACATGGACACAGCCATTGTGAGTTAAGGAAGATTTGTAGATGCTTTTTGAAAAGAGGGGTAGATGAAAGGGATGTGAGGTTACTAGGAAGTTTATTCCAATGGATTCCAATAGTGTTAGTAAATAGAGAATCACCTGATTTGTTATTGGATTTTAGGGTAGCGGCTAGTAATTTATTGGCTGAGTGAAAGGTGCTTAATTTTTTATAGGGGCTGATTAAGTTACAGAGTATGGGAGTATTTGTAGGGTGATGCAAGATTTTGTGGGTGATGGTTAGTTGTTGGAAAAGAAGCTGGTTTTGAAGTTCCAACCATCCTAGTTTATGTAGATTTTGACAGAGGTGAGTACGGAATGTGGACCCAGTGGCAAACCTGGCAATGTTATTGTAAGCAGTGGCCAGCTTGTTTTGATTATTTGTAGATAGATTTGTAAAAATTGGGGAGGCATAGAGAAGTGCAGAGAGTAGGTGAGTTTGGGCCATAGTAGTCCTGGCTACAGGTGTAAGGAATGGGTTTAGCCTATAGAGAAATCCTAATTTTCTATTCACTGATTTGATGGTTGAGTTTATGTGTGAGTCAAAGTTGAGGTTATGGTCAATAGTTATACCTAAGAGTTTAGTAGTTGGGTCTTGTTTTATTTTTTTTTGGGTTAAGGAGAAGACAGCATTTAGAGAACCAGTTTTCCACTAAGGTAAATACTTTCTGGGTGATGGACTGAAGTTCAGCAGAAGTTGCTGCAGCACAGATTAGGGTTGAGTCGTCAGCGTATGGAATACAGGTGATTTGTGGTATAGATGTTTGCAGGTTACTGATAAAAATAGAAAATAGGAGGGGCCCCACAATAGAGCCTTGTGGGACTCCCTGTGAGATAGGAAGTAAAGTAGATAGGTTGTTGTCCCAGAGGACTGCCTGTTGTCTGTTTTTAAGATAGGATTCAAACCATTTGGCTATCTGAATCTCAATTGAAAGTGTGGTAAGTGTATCTATCATTAAGTGATGATTCACCATATCAAAGGCTTTGGAGAGGTCTAGGAAGAGGGCAGAGGTGAGTAAGTTGTTGTTACGATTTTTATTACTTGAGTCAGAAAAAGATAAAAGTGCAGAAGTAGTACTGTGAAAAGGCCTAAAACCATGCTGGCAGTTGGCTAAAAGATTGTTTTGGAGGAGATGATCGAGAAGTTGCTGGTGAATGCATCTCTCCATGATTTTAGCTAAAGGAGAAAGTAGAGCAATGGGGCAGTAGTTAGAAAGTTCAGTTGAGTTGCCTCCTTTATGTGGAGGTATAATATAAGAGACCTTCCAAAGAGATGATACAGTACATTCTGTGATGGTCCTATTAATTAAGATACAGATAGGGTAAGCAAGTACTCCAGCAGCCATTTACAGAAATTCAGCTGGAAGGAGGTCAGCTGAGGGGGTACATGGTTTTAGTTTTTGAAGCTAGGCATGGATGAGAGAGGTGGGAACAGGCTGTAATTGGAGGGGAGGAGGTAAAATGTTTTGTGAGTGTGTGTTGGGGATGCTGGCTGGTGATAAGGTACTAGCTAATGTTTGGACAAAGTCCACAAAGAAGTTATTCAAGGAATTTGCAATTTGGCTGGGAGAATTTTGGGTTAAGTTAGCTGGGGTTGGAGTTTTGGAGTGGCCAGGGTGGCGTAGGGAATTTATAACTGACCAAAATTTTTGAGGGTTTTTGTTTTGTGTTTGTTGAAGCTTATGGTAGTGGTTCTTTTTGTCTTGGACTATTGATTTTTTTGTAGAATTTCTTAACTGTCTAAAGATTTCATGATCAGTTGGGTTTTTAGTATTTCTCTATTTCGACCAAATTCGATTTCTTTGAAGGATTTTTTTGTCTTGTTTCCTTAGTGAGCCAAGGTGCAGGTTTGTTCTTAGTTCTGACTGTTTGAGAGGGGGCATGGTGTTCTAGGATTTGTAGAAATTTATTATTAAAGTACGAGACAGCTTTGTCAAGTGGTAGGTATTTAAGGGGTGTCCAATTGCAAGCTTTGAGTTCAGCTTGAAAGCTAGCTTGGTTGAGATGTTTTTTGTTATGGAGAGTTCTATAGATTGGTTGTTTGGAAATTAGGGTTTTTTGTCTGATAATGAAGATGAGAGAGTGGTCACTGATATCATCAGGAAGTATACCTGATTTATAGGAAAGGGGCTTACTGTTAACTAGAATCCAGTCTAAGATGTTTGCTTGTTGCTAGGTTTATGGGTTCTGGTAGGGAAGGTAATAGTTTGACTGAAACCATATAGGTTTATATGAGTATTAGGTTGGGAAGAGTTACATCAGTTCCAATCAATGTTAAAGTCACCAAGGATTATGGTTTCTTGTGGAAAGGATGTTGTGAGCCAATTAAGGGCAGTTTCAAGAGTGTTAATGTTGTTGCCTGGAGGGATATAAGAACAAATTATATGTAATGCTTTATTAGCATTTATCTGTAGTTTAGAGATTAGGATTTCTATGCTATTGGTTGTGGATGGTTGGGTATTTAGTGGTGTAACCTATAAATGAGATTTATACAGTATTGCTACACCACCACCCTTTTTATTAAGGCGATCTAATCTCAGGATGTTATAACCTGGAGGGATTATATCATTATCCTTAGTATCTGGTTTAAGCCATGTTTCAGTAAGGCATAGGATGTCAAATGAGTGTACGTGTAGAAGGGCATGAAATTGGGTTATTTTATTATTTAGACTATGAATATTAAGGTGGCCTATGAGGAGAGAATTGTCAGAGGTATTAGAGATGTGAGAAGTGATGAGATGGTTAGTGTGGGGTTCAGATATTGCATTAATTGGGCCTGGGTTTGGATGGACATCTCCATGCAGTAACAGGAGCTGTAAAGGGCCATGAAGGTGTTTCAGGACTTTATAAAAGAGAGGGAGTTGTTTTCTAGTTTGTGGATACAAAATATGGGTTGATCTGTGAAATTTAGGAAGGAGGTAGGATGAAGAGGATATTATATTCATATGGATTTCTATAGTTAGCTGAGAGATTGCAGTAGTGTGCTTTAAGGGAGGTTGAAAATTAGTGGGGCTATGATGCTCATAGCAAGTGAGGTAGTGTGATAAAAATAGGGAGGTAAGAATGGTGAGAAAGAGAAGGCCATTGTTAAGGGTAGGTTTGTATGTGGTAGGTATGGTAGGGAGGAATAGGAGATAGATACAAGGAGATGAAGGCAGAGGTATGAGCCAGTTAAAGATTAGTAATGTTAAAGGGAAAAACTGCTTAATAGGAAATGTATATTAATGAGATATAAAAAGGGTGGGGTAGTTAGATAGGAAACATGTGATAAATAATAGCAGTAGGGGATAGGATGGATAATAGTAATGAGGAAGTGAGAGTTGATTGGATAATTGGAGATAGGGGTGTGTGTGTGTGTGTATATATATATATATATATATATATATATATATATATATATATATATATATATATA
This sequence comes from Protopterus annectens, assembly GCF_019279795.1. Taxonomy (NCBI): domain Eukaryota; kingdom Metazoa; phylum Chordata; order Ceratodontiformes; family Protopteridae; genus Protopterus; species Protopterus annectens. Next base: position 1,701,527,940 of record NC_056726.1, on the reverse strand, counting down.
TATATACATATATCAATACATTTTACCTACTGTTGAATGACTATGCTGCATGATATGTTTGAAAAAACATCCGACATCTCTGCAACTCAGATTCTTTAGTGGTAAATTGTTGTGGCTTTGATATGCGGGGTCCTGGGTTCAAGGCTTGCAAGGGCTGCTTATTTTGTTGCTGGGCAGAACAAGGGCTATTGGATACAGGGTGATTAAGGCACTTTTAATCAGTTGTAAGTGGGTTTTCACGAGTTTGAATGGTGGTAACTACCGGTTAAATATGCTTACAGACAGTTAGCCTTAAAAGTGCTTAATCTGTGTAGGCATTGATTAGCACCATGCAAACAGGCTTAATCCTGCTTACTACTGCTTATAAGAGCTTATTCCCATTTATCCCAAGCTAATTTCTTTAAAAGAAAAGAAAAAAGAGTGATAGGAAAGTGGTGAAAAAGGGGACATGGCAGAGGGAATGACAATAGGGAAAATAGCTAGGAATGTGCAGGACAAGTGCAGGGAAGGTCCATAGCTGTCAATTTCTTCTACAGCAACAGCTGTGCTTATATACTGAATTTGGAGGTATATTTGGATACTCAAACACCTGAGAGAGGGGTGAGGACAACAATAATATGTTGTGAAGCCAATTAGACCAGATTACATGTGCCCAGTGGACATGTGTGTGAAATGGACAGCTATGTATGGGGTGAAACTTTTTTGGGGGAACAGATTGCCTTTTTTTTAAAGTGAGAGTGGGATGTTGGGGAATGATAGTAGGTATATTTGGGGAGGTAGGTTGGGTAGGAAGGCAGACAAGACAGACAAGACAGCATACAGGGGTGGTATATGACACATGTGGGGAGTAACACCTTGGACGGCGAGGGGTGTTTGGAAATTAGAAGCCCATGATGCCCCAAATGGAAAAAGTGGGACTGAGGTCCCCACCCATTGGCAGTCACCACTGCACCTTCACAGCCCCAAAGGTGGTTGGGCTGGGGGCTGAGCAGGAGGGGAAGGCTGACCATCTAATTGCACCACATGGCCCTAAAGCTGGTATAGCATATCTCCAAACCCCTTTCGGAGCTCGCTATGCATCAATCCCTGAACCTGGCTTTGGTTGACGGTATCCTGTCCACACCCGCTCATGGGGGAGATGAGCCCCATCACCTGAGGTGGTTCCACTTGAAGATGGTGCAGGACCAGCAGATGAGGAGGTCCCAGGGTGGGTCCCAGACGTGCTGGGTCCCGGTGCCATGGCCAGATGAGTTGAGAGCGGTGGGTCCACTGGGACCGGCCTTCCCAAATGTGGTATGGTGTTGCAGTTTTAGAACATATGTGGGTTAGTAATAGTCAACACAATCCAGGATTAGTTATAACAGCATGCACAGATATTCCCATTAACCCAAAACAACAGATATGGAACAGTTGCATAACAAACAGAACACATATATATATGGAACCACAGTGGCCATTACAAAGGCATGCAGGTTACATTGATAGCAACAGGCCAGCAATGATAGTATTTCAACATGGAACATTAATAGAAACACATTTCAATATTTGATAGGACATATGTCCCAACAGTAGATTTGATGTAAAACATACCCATTGATTTGTGTGTTTAGATTATTTTTGCAGAAATGGTGAGGGGCGATGCCAATTAACAACTTGTATATCCTTCAGTACTCACAACTTTAATGATCATTGTTTTAATCAGTACTCTACAGGTATTATTGCAATACCCTATGGCCTTGGTTTGGCCAGTGGTATGTTTGTACACAGTGTATAATTCAACCGTCTTATAGCTACTTTCTACTTCTCTTACCTAGAAGACCTGTGGGGGGAATGTTTGTTAACACTACCTGACTGTTTCTACACATATTCCCAAAATCCTAGTTAAAATTATGTATGCATCTTACTACCACTCCCGGGATTCAAACCATGGCTGTGTCTGCTAAAAATGCAACAATCTAGGTGTCATCAGAGTGAGATATTAAGAAATTGCTGTATTTTCCTTCAGTGTTTTCTGTCTAAGTCTCTCTTGGTTGTACAATCTGACCTTGTAATCACAACATTCTTATACAGACATTCCTAGACATATTTTTTCATGTAGCACAGTGTGGGAAACAGTGGTTAACACAACATTATTGTTCAGATATCAAATCTTGGTGAATGCAACATGTCAAGCCATACAATACCAGAGTAAACACAACCAGTCCAGGATTTAGACCTTTATTGCCAGGCAGTTACAGTTCTCTTACCTGGAAGACTTATGTAGGAATATTTGTTAACACTACCTGACTATTTCTACACATATTAACAAAATCTTAGTTTAAATTATGCATACAGCTTGCTACCACTCCTGGGATTCAAACCATGACTGTGTCTGCTGAAAATGTATTTATTTATTTATTTTTATTTTAGATTTGTTAACCGGGATAGTCCAATTGGATACATGTCCATTTTCAGTGGAGGCCCGGGGAGAAAAGCTTCAAAGAAACACATATGCAGGACATACAAATATATTTTACATGTTTCTTGTATATTCAACCAGACAATATAGATGAGCACACATTATTAATTCCTTCACAAATACATATATAATGATCAATGCATATACAAACAATAAAGTATGCTAAATATCTATCTAGATTCACATCATGCATCTAAATGTGGTATTGATAAGACTAAAACAGTCCAATCAGGAGATTATGTGTTTAAGGCAAGAGTTATAGCAGTAGTGGAGTAGGACTGAAGTTAGTCTGGTGTGGAGCAGGGACATAACCATTTGCTGCTGAGATGGCTTTTGATATATTTCTTAAATTTGGATAGAGAAGATTCCAGGGTAATGGATGGAGGCATGGAGCTCCAAATTTTGGATACATAAGATGAGTAGAGGGAGTCACCGGCATGGTTGTGGGATCTAGTAACTGTTAATAGTAACTTATCTGTGGAGCGGAGTTGCCTAGGACAGGAATACTGCTGAATTAGGTTGCTTAAAGCTGGTGTTTTATTTGGGTGGGATAGCAGCTTATAAGTAATGATAAGTTGATTGTAGATTAATAAATTTGGCAGTTCAAGCCAGTCCAATTGTTTTAGGTTATGACAGTGATGGGTTCTAAAAGATGTTATTAGCAAATTTGGCTATTTGATTATAGCAGGTTGCCAGTTTGCTGGTTTCGGTTTTGGATAGATTTGTTAGGCTTGGGGATGCATAAAGTAATGTTGAGAGCAAGTGAGTGTGAGAAATTGTGGTCCTAGCAGTATGGGTCAAGTAGGATTTGTGTTTGTAGAGACTACCTAGCTTTCTCTGAGTGTTTTTAATAGCTAGGTTAATGTGGATATCAAACTTTAACTTGTTATCAATGGTGATGCCTAGTAGTTTTGTATGAGATTCGGGTGTGATAAGTGTACCATTATTAGAGTGAATATTGAAAGTGGCAGTAAGGCTGGTATTTTGTGAGGGGTGAAATAGCAGGATCTTGGTCTTTTTGGGGTTAAGAATAAGGCTATTGCCAGTAAGCCATTTTTCAACTGAGAAGAAATGATCCTGGGTTTTATTGTGTAGTTCTTGCAGGGTTGAGGCTCTGCATATTATAGTGGAATTGTCTGTGTATTTGATAAGGCTGGTGCTATTTGCTGCTGAGTGGAGATTGTTTGTGAAAATTGAGAATAGCAAGGGACCCAGTATTGATCCCTGAGGTACCCCAAGAGTGACTGCAAAAGTAGAGACAAGTTATTGTTCCACTGTACTGCTTGTTGCCTATCCCTAAGATAGTTGTCGAACCAGGAGATTGATTGGTTACAATACAACAATTTGTATATCATCAGAGTGAGCTATTGAGAAACTGCTCTTATTTTTTTCATTGTTTTCTGTGTAAGTCTTTCTTGGTTGTACAATCTAAACCAACAAAAAACTAACAAAACCAGTCCAGGATTTAGACCTTTATTGACAGGCAGTTACACTTTTATTTAAATATGACCTATTATGGGACTATTACTGTCATATTGTCTGGTTTATTCAGTATAAACCTTATGCATTTTTATACTGCCAGGTGACATTTTACTCCTTTATATTTATTTGGAATGACTACTACAAGCAGGATTGTTACTCACCAGCCTCGCGACACAGCCTTTGCAACTTACTGGCATGGGCTTATTTTTTCACAGCCTGCTCAGCTAGAGCTATAATGAAAACAGAGAAACATTTAGCCATACCTATCCATCACATTCACAGGCTGGACTTTGGTAAACAGTTATTGCTATGAATACTTATACACTGCTGGGACATCTCCCCTCTCTCTTACTTCTTGGACCCACTGTTCCAAGAGCTCCCTCTTCCTCCACTTCTAGTTGGCATAGTGGTGCCAGATGGGTGAGACTCTCCCAAGCTTCCACTTTATATTGGGAGCCCTGGTACTGGTTCTGCAGCAGTCTCACATCATGTTTTGTTTACCAGGAGTCCTATCATGATCGTGGACTCTGCACCCAAATGTGCATGCCCTCTCCAACACCTGCCATAAAGCCTACAGTGGAGAGCTACAAACAGTTATGAACTGTATTCCCACCTGTGGGGTTTAAATATGGCCAATTTCCTGCCCTTTGTAATGATTGGATGGTTTTGAAAATGCTGAGCTAAGCTAAGCTATGGGCAAACCTGCTTAGCTAAGGTTGGCAGTGCTTAAAGGGGGATGTTCAGCATTGCTTACCAATGGGAAAATCCACTTAGCTGGGCTACTCATTACTTAATATCCATATGTATACAATGCTTACACCTGATCAGCATAGCTGTGAAATGCTTAGCATTGCTTATGTTTTATTTTATTGAATTACCACCTGTATGGGATTGATTCATCATTCATTACATAATATATATTTATTTACCTTCCTTGACATCCTCCAATGTGCTGTAACTACATTTATTCTTGTGTGATTATACCGTATGGAGGATTTGTGTTTATATGGGGGTTTCACTACTTATTACATTGACACCTCACATCTGGACCTAATACACTACTCTGGTTGAGAGATATAAGCTACTTCCTACATAAATATACAAATAAATTGAAATTGTAATGTTTACACATACAAAATGAAAATGGCTGTGGTGAATCTTGAACTGTGAATGACTACATGAAAGGCATACACTCTTACCACTATACTGCTTCACATTTGCTTATGTTGGATGTGCATTGCTATTTAATTTATTGTGCTGTTTCAGCTGGGCTAAGCATAGCTAAGCAATGGGCACACCCACACCCCTATGCTTAAACTTTATTGCATATGTGAAAAAAATATATATTTGTTGTGTTTTTTACTTCGTACCCTTCAGAATATCCATGCTAATGCTAAACCTGTTATTCTATCAACTTTCTGGGTTTGTAGGGACAATTGTCCCTTATGGCTTTGTTCAGATTTCTTACTCTGACAGGTTGGGAGGTGTGCATTGTGTACTTCATACCCTGCCAAAAATTCATGCTAATGCTAAACCTGTTATTCTATCAACTTTCTGGCTTTGTAGGGATGATTGCCCCTTATGGCTTTGTCCAGATTCCTTACTCTGACAGGTTGAGAGGTGCATATTATATGCTTTATACACTGCTGAAAAATCATGCTAATGATAAACCTGTTATTATATCAGCTTTCTGGCTTTGTAGGGATGATTGCCCCTTATGACTTTGTCCAGATTTCTTACCCTGACGGGTTGGGGCTGTTGCGAGCATCCTCACTCTATTTAAATTGCCGTATGGCAATTCTGGTGTACAGGGGGCATGTGTATTGTGAGAGCACTGCTCTCAGACAAACCCCATCCACTCATACACAGAACCATGTTCATTTTACAGCATGGCAGCATGCCTTCATGAATATGCATGGTGCGCTGTTTTGTTGCAAGAGAATGGTCCCTTCCATGCAGGAATAAACTATTCTTGCATGGACGTTTACTGAATCCGGGGGAAGGTCTTTGTGTTATTGTTATTAAAAAATTCAGGATTACGATATCTGAACTTGAGTTCTTTTCACTGGAATGCAACACATTAAGACAATAATTTTTCTTTCAACTTTTCATTAGCAGTTCAAAAACAAACTGAAAACTTCATAGGACATTGAACATACTTTCCATAAGTCAACATTTAATGCATCAATGGAGAGTTTATACTGTTAATTATAAAAATCTCAGAAAGTCTAAGCAACATTATATCATATTTCTAAAGTGAAGTAACATAATTCGTTTGTTTTCTTTTCAGGTATAGATTCCTTAGCAGTTCCATTAACAAGCTATCATACAAGTATATAAATCGCTGAGTAGCTCTTCTTCCCTTAAACAATACAAATAGTAGTATGAAGTATCCAGAATTAAGTTTACTGCTGATGTTAAACTATCAGATATAAGTATCTTCAAGAAAGGTAGCCACACCAGAAAAGAACAAACAAGAATAAAGTAGAACAGGAAAAATTATGAAAATGAATCAGTTTATGTAGTTATGTAAACTTTTGAATTATTTAATCTAGTTACAGTATATTGATGTGGAATGCAATAACATTTATTTGAAGCCATATTTAAATAAAATTTCACTTGATGTAGTTAGTTGATTTGCTTCCTTTAATATCATACCTCTATGTATCTTATTTATCATTTTTTATATCTCATCCGGAGTAGGAAAGGTAAAGACCATTTGAATTTAAAGCTGGTAGTCTAATCTTATTAAGTTACAGTAGTAACAGCTTTTTTAACATTAATTGAATTCCACTTTCTGTTAATTTGTTTGCAAGTTGCATTTAAGCTTAGATACAGTAGCCATACATCTCTACTACAGAGCATATTTTCCTGGAGAAATGCATCAGCTCCAAGGCAATTGTAAGGGCTGCACCTTAACCACAAACCTCTTATGTTTAGCCTATCTCATTCCATAGGGGGCTCACGAGGGTGTAGACAATTGTGTTCTTATACATCAAAGATACCATTACTGTATCCATATCAAGTATAAATCACTGAAGAGAACATATGTAGGAGCGTAGCAGGGTTAGAAAGTGCTCTGTTAAGCATTTTCATGAAATACTGTACAAATGAGGGAGGGAGTTTCATAAGTGAAAACATTACTTGTCTTTTCTATCACTGTGATAAGGAAAGGTTTCTGTAAGATTTGAGAGCTGACAATATTTTTTCTGGAGTAATATTAGAATATCATGCAGTCAGTAGTATTGGAAAGCTGAACACTGATTGCCACTGTATGTCCTTGCTTTGCTTTCTAAAATAAGTTTAGAGTAGAGCACTTAGATACATTTTTATCTTTTCTTTGGAAGTGATTACTTGAGCATGTATTCCAGCTAAAACTCCTGTTTATTGCCTGTCAGTGTATTGCATAAATGTTGCAATTGCAAATACCAGAAGAGTTAATATAGCACATGCAACATAATGCATACATATCTCATCTGAAGACAAGGTTGTTCTTGTATCCACTGAGCACTTTAAGTCAAAGAGCTTGATGTGATGTTGTGTGTGCATGTGAGTGTGTTGTGTGTGTGTGTATGTGTATGTGTGTGTGTGTGTGTGTGTGTGTGTGTGTGTGTGTGTGTGTGTGTGTGTGTGTGTGTGTGTGTGTATGTGTGTTGGGGAGGGTTACAGGAAAATGCCTGTGCAGAGAGCAGTTTGTAAATATTATATTAACTTTAACGCACACTTTAATGTGCAGAAATAGGATTCTTAACTGTAAGAGTAATCTTTGTAAGAAGCAGGCTATGAAAGAAACCACTGATGGGTCATACTGGTGTCAGAAAACTTCCTTGTACAACTGTCATGTAAATTCTTTGGATGTGGGATTATTACCAATTTTTCTTTCAATTGTAGAGACTGCAGAGATAGATCCTTGTCAGGTGGTTGCATTTCTAAAGTGGGAGTGGCAGCTTCCATTTCCTATTTGGTAAGGTAACGTAACACTGTTGTTATCTGAAGCTCTATGGGCATCCAAATAATGTCCTAAGAACATTGCCACTTTTCCTTAGTAATTATAAGGGAATTATACTACTTGTATGCAAAATATAAAACTGTTTTTGATAAAATACAATGTAAACTATGACCAAAAGCGACTCTGAGAGAAAGTGTCTTTACAGCTAGTAACGCATTGTTGAGTAGAATTTTGCATATTTTGGCTTTGTATGTACAATAGAGAGTCAATTATCCAAACTAATTGGAATCTGGGGTAGTTCATATTATAAAATTATTCAGATAATCAAACATATAATTGAATTTGATAAAAAACATAAAATCGTATTTTTTTCTGCATGTAGGAATACACGTTTCAATCATTCAGCAATTTCAATGGGCAATAATGATTATTTTTCACAAATGAACTGGCTACAAGCTCAAAAGCATGCTCAGGCAAATACGTAAAATGTTTAGATATTCAGACGTTATGATTTCTCCTACCTGAAAACTTTGGAAGGCTGGTTCTAATAATCATTGTTTCTGATAATTGACGTTCGGATAATCAACTCTCTCTGTGAACTCTGCAATGTGCGCTTCTTGTGACATAAAAATGTGTATAACTTTGTATCACTTTTTCTGTGAATGTGAAAGATAAAGGAACATCTAAGTAAGTTGTTTTCCTGTCTTGTATGCTATTTCTTTAACTTAGAATAATTAAGGAAAGTATTTGTTTGGTAAGAGAGATCTAAAGTATTTATTTATTTGAAAATCAGATTTTTCTTTAAATGTTCTGTCTGTATAACTGACTCTTATTTTTATATTCTCTGTGATTTTTCTTGACCTCTGTTTGTGGCCTTCAGCTCTGCATTTAATACAATAGTTCTGGAACTTCTTCACTTGAAACTCTCCTAGCTTTCCGTTCCTGTTTCCACCTGTCAATAGATCACCAAATTTCATAAAATCCACCAGTATAACAAACTTAGAACCACAGATAACCAACGGATCACTTCCAAAACAAAGAATACTTTAATGGTTAAGCACTTTCACTCATAAGAACTTCATCAGAACCCTGATGACGTTCTTATGAATGAAAGTGCTTAACCATTAAAGTATTCTCTGTTTTGGAAGTGATTCTTTGGTTATTTGTAGTTCGAAGATCACCAAATTTCTAGCCAATAGGAAAGAGAAGGTGAAACTGGGGAAATTTACATCTAGCTCTCCCCACTGCTACTCTCCCTCTACACTAATGACTGCACCTCTAAGGACCCCTCTGTGAAATTTATTAAATATGCAGATGATGCAACTATCATCAGACTCATCAGGAATGGTGATGAGTCTACAGACAGATGTGAGGTTGAGCATTTGGCCCTTTGGTGCAGTCAGAATAATCCTGAACTGAACACTCTTAAAACTGTGGAGATGACAAAGGACTTTAGGAATGGTATTATAATATTACCCCACCTTTATATTTAATACTGCTGTGCCAATTGTGGAATCCTTCAAGTTTTTGGGATCTATAATCTCCCAGCATTTGAAGTGGGAGTCCAAAGTAGGGCCCATCATAAAAAAGGCACAACAGAGAATATACTTTCGGCGACAGCTGAGGAAGTTCAACCTCCCACAGGAACTGTTGATTCAGTTCTATACAGTAGTCATTTAGACTGTTCTCAGCTCATCCATAACAGTGTGGTTTGGATTGTGTCAAATCATGACAAAAATAGGTTACATTGAATAGTCAGGTCTTCTAAAAATATCATTGGTGCTAGTTTGCCCTCCTTACAGGACCTGTGCTACTCCAGAGTCATAAAAAGGGCAGGGAAAATCATCACAGACCCATCACATCCAGGCCACCATCTTTTTGAATTATTTCCATTAACCAGGCATTATAGATTAATACGCACCAAAAAAGTAGATATAAGAACAGTTTTATTCCACAGGCCATCAAGTTCATAAATGGTTAACTCAGCTTATTAGGCTGGGGTATTCCTTTTCCCAAGCCTCCAAGGATTATGCAGTATTGCTTACATATTGTTAATACTTGTTTCTTTCAGAGTTTATTTCAGTATTTCTTGCACTGAGTTGCATTTTGCACATTGTATGTATATGTATATGTATATGTATATTTACTTTTTTGTCTTGTTGTTAATAGATGCATTTATGTTGTTTGTCTTGATCCTAATAGTTGCATGTATGATGTTTATGTAATTCATACTTGGAGAATCACTAAAACTGGAGTCAAATTCCTTGTATGCGTGCATACTTGGCCAATAAATATGATTTTGATACTGATATTTAATCTGCATCAGCATTGTCTATATTGTTTAAATCATTTTTTTTGTTTATTCGGTTTTATGTCTGTGTGGTTATTTATTCTTTATGCATTGCATTGTATTTATTATCTGAGTAGAGGGGATTACTTATCACTGTGGATTGGAAAGTTGTAGTATTTCACTCCAGAAGCCAGCGCAACTGAGCTTACTGTGAGTGTGATATTCATTTTTATAATTTATATCTGGCTAAATCAATAGTATCAAATAACTGGAATGTTTGCATCCTTAGACAAATCCGGGATGTTGGCAACGCTACCATTGTACAAAGAAAGTTGGGGGGAATTGAAGATCTCGGGGAGTAGGGGTATTTGTGTGTGTGTGTGTGTGTGTGTGTGTGTGTGTGTGTGTGTGTGTGTGTGTGTGTGTGTTTGTGAAAGAGGGAGAGATTAAAATAATTTTCTTGAAAAGCTGTTACCTTAGGTAATGGGCAATAGTGACACTGTATTTCATAAAAAGAGTGGTGAGACAGGGACTTTGGGAGCTAGGCCAAAGTGAGATCTCTGTAGGTGATCAGTGTAGTCATAGTGGGGGTGTGAATGTTTGGTATCCTTACCTAGGAAATCAGTGTGTTTCCCTTTTTGCTTTTGAGGCCAGGTTGCATTTGGTAAATTGGTTACCAAATCAGTTATTTTCTTTTCTTTTCTTTTGTACTTTCAGCTGTTGGGTTCTCATGGTGAGATTAAAGAGGTCACCCCTCTTGTAAGCATCAGAGCTATGTGGGGCGGTACAGCAGATTCAAGAACCATAGCCCTGCCCTTCACATATGGGTGAAAAGTGGCGCTATCAGTCATATTTGGGTTAACTGTGGTGGAATTCAAATCACTATTTGTGCAGGTCACTCCCCACATTTGGTGACAGTGACAGGCCATCCATGACATCCTGTGACAGTTGGCAAAGATAGTAGATTTAAACTTATTTAGCCAAAAGCAGTTTGTTCTTGAAGGTGTGTGCATGCCCTCTCAGCCACAAGGTAAACTATACTGAGGTTTGATTCTGAATAGTAGTTATTTTATTAGGTTGACATTTTAGTTTATGAGCAGGCTGAGAAGAGTTCTTCTGACAACCACTCAAAAATGCCAGATGACTAAGGAGTGTAGAGCAAAATGAAACTTGCATCTGAATATGACCAAGGAGGAGATGGTTGGAATGCATCCTGCAGATAACCTAACAGAGGCTGGGGGTGTAAAGGTAACAGCAAAAGGGCAATCTGTTCCACCCCCAGAGGACCTCATAATCTGACTAAAATTACAAAGACTAGCACTGGAGTTGTACTATCTGGAAGTCAATGCAGATGAGTGAATGCGACAGCTGGATGTGCAAAGACAGTTGGCACAAGCCATGGTGTCAGATAACCGGTACCAGCCTCAGAGAGTGAGGATCATCATTCAACAGGGACATCGGGGTCAGGTGGAAGGGGAAGGTCAAGCCCTGAGTGCCCAGAAAAAAAACAACACTTTTTCCTCCATATAAAAGGGTTATATTTTATGCAGACATTTGAAAGGTTGATTAATCAACATCAAGTTGCTCAAAGGCAGTGGGTCACATTTTAACCCATTTGCTCAAGGGTAAAGCAGTCCATGCAGATTCTAAAATTAGTGATACTGATTGTCCGCACTATATTAAAGTTAAAGAATGTGTGTGTGTGTGTGTGTGTGTGTGTGTGTGTGTGTGTGTGTGTGTGTGTGTGTGTGTGTGTGTGTGTGTGTGTGTGTATGTGTGTGTGTGTGTGTGTGTATATATATATATATATATATATATATATATATATATATATATATATATATATATATATACATACATATATATGGTTTACCTTAAAGATGTAGATTGTGCTTCACCATTTATAGACATCCATTTTTCGAAATCCGTAATGCCGAAATGTCTAAATGCTGAAAAAAGATGAACATCATTTCCATCTGCTCCACACCTAAAAACAATTGGTAACATGGGTCAAGAAGGATATCAGTGTTTAACTTTTTCAGCATTCAGAGGTCAGACTTCACGTAAGTGGATTCAATGTTTCATTCAACATTTTGATGGTAAACCATATACAGATATATATATATATATATATATTGAGAGAGAGAGAGATATGTGTGTGTGTATGTGTGCATATACATATGGTTTCACTTCAGAATCCTGAAATATCACAATCCTGAATTTTATAAAACTTCATAATCTGGAAGCCCAAAATCCTGAAAAGTCAAAATCATGAAAACTCAAAATTCTGAATCCCAAAAGACTGAAAACACACAGGATACATATACTGACTATAGAGAAAACAAACCAGATTACATTCCACCAAATATAAGCTGGGGGGCAAGCCCCCCTGCACCCACCATGTGGGGGGCTGCGCCCCCTCACACCCCCCTGCTAGTTAAATATATCAACTCCAAGACTGCACTTCACTACACTATCATGAGTTATGTTGTAGTGTAGCAAGTTTAAAGGGAATGTTACTAAGGTTATAACAGGCAGCCATGAACAAGTGATGGTATGTTTGCCATTATTTTCTGTGGAATGCAATCTTGGAGTTTATATATTTAATTAGCAGGGGGGTATGGGGGTACAGGGGGGTTTGCCCCACTGTCCATACTTGGTGAAAAGTGCTATCCTTCTTCTTGTATGTGTTTCTCTGTGTCCTTGTATTGGAATATTGTCATTCTTTGTGTCCTGTATATTTTCAGTATTTTGTGATTCAGGATTTTGAATTTTCAGGATTTTGGATTTTGGATTATGAAGTTCAGGATTGTGGTATTTCAGGATTCTGAAGTGAAACTACATATATATATATATATATATATATATATATATATATATATATATATATATATATATATATATATATATATATATATATATATATATATATATATAAAGTTCAAGAGAGAGAGAGACAGAGAGAGATCTCAATAAAGTATTTATATCTGTATAGATGTATAGATGTAGATACATAGAGAGACCCATGCATACACACATCATAATGACTTTATTACATAGTTATATATACTTTTGACAAGTTTGTTGAATATCTTCTGCTTCAGCGAGGTCATCCTCCCCTCTATGTCTTTTATTATTCCAGTTTTTACTTAGGCGTTTTCCTTAATTAGCAATCATCTTGAAGAAATTTCCTTTCTTTCCCATTCCATTACTTTTTTTCCAAATATTTGCTCTGCTACTTAAATATGCCTTCTCTCTCTTGTTGCCACTCTCTGAAACTCATATTCTGCTTGATACATTTCCTTATAGGCATTACTTTTTTATTTCCTTTTTTTCTTTGGCTACTTTTTAAACTTCTGCAAACAGCCATTTGCCTTTTTATTTTGAATATTTCTGTTGTCCTCGCCTGGACAGTATCACAGATTTCTTTTAGCTCATAGTTCTTCAGGCAGTTCACCTGTTAAGTCTAATCACTTGAATATGTTCTTTAGCTCAGCTGCATATAAATTTATAATATTGCTGAATATTGCTTTACCCTGTTACGTTTGGAATGTGCTGATATCATATCTAGTTAGCTTAGAATATTTTCTCATTTTCTGTAATGTAATTGTAAAGTACATGATAAGAAGCTGGTAATCTGATCCATAGTAATCTCTGTGCCATGTTTTTTTGTTGACTGGCTGGAGCTCTTCAATCTCTGAATGCATGTTATATATCCAAACAATTTTGTTTTTGATCATCTGGTGATGCCCCTGTGTAACACCATCTTTTAGGCTATTAAAAAGTACTGTTTGCTATAACCAGTGAATTACCATGGCAGAATGCTAAGATTCCATACCTCAGTTTGGTATTGCAAGGACAGACTTACCTATTGTTCCAGCTCTACTTTGATTACCAAAGTTCACATTCCAAACATAATAGGATAAAGGTATCAGATTTTTTTGTATTTGTGTGTGTGTGTGTGTGTGTGTGTGTGTGTGTGTGTGTGTGTGTGTGTGTGTGTGTGTGTGTGTGTGTGTGTGTGTGTGTGTGTGTGTGTGGTGTGTGTGTGTGTGTGTTTGTGTGTGTGATGTGGAATGCATATGTATTTGTTGAATACATGTGGGTCTGCAGAAACACAATTAAGCAAGAACACAACCAAGAACTGTGCTAGCACCGCATCCTGGCATCTTGAACAGGTTGGAGTTGTTTATAGTACAGTAATCAGTTCAGCATTGTCACCCCTGACTATGAGAACTACCTCTGTCAGGAGTTGCACTGCTAGTACCATGGCTCTAGTAGAATTTGGGGTGGTAGCAGAACATGACTGATGTCTGCTGGATGATCTCTCATCATGACTATGTCTTGGACCATGACTACATGACCTATTACATCTGGGTGTGAGCACCAAATCACTGATGGAGCAGCAAAAGTAGTACCACTTTGAGCATGGGATCTTGCATGGCCTTATTAGCTAACACAAACCATGTGGATGATGGCCCTCAAATCAGCAGACTTCTGCTATCTATAGACACTGCCCAATCCAATGTGTCATTCACCCTGTCCAATGAATCAGCCAAATAGTTCAGGCAGTCTCTCCTGTCAGAATACACAGTGTTTTGGTAATTGTACGTTCTCTTCTGAGGCCCTTGTGTAACATGCCTGTTCCTCCATGATGGCCTTACACATATGTCATATGGCATTTACTGACACCCTGATATTAGGAGGAGGGTGGAAAGCAGACTTCCTCTGAGTACCTCTACCAATCCACCTGAGTGGCACATCATCCTTACAATTACTATTGGGAAAATCCACCAGTTCTGCAACAGGCGTAACCGCACTCCCCTGATCAAATGTATAATTCTTAATCCGTCCTCTGTCTGAGGTCTTAGTGTCATGATTATGCGTAGGCATACTGACTTTGTCCAAAGTATGGGCAGGAGATGGTGGCACAGCCTCAGTGTCTGACTGGTCCTGTATAGCCCCAGACTGTGCCTCTTCATTGCAGCCATCATTTCAGAGGCTGCCAGTACTCTGACATCAGGCAGTAGGAGTTCACCAGTGCCACTTATATGATCACCTCTGATAAATATTAAGCAATACAAAAACACAGAAATAAAATAAAGAATGATCAAATCTATGTTACTTGAAATAGATATTAAAAATTAACAGATGCTAATATAATGAAAACAAATAACTTGCACAAAGCTACCTTTTTACATCGACAAGAATACAGAAGGTGTATTTACCATGTGCAGATGTTCCTGCAAAAAAAAAAAAAAAAGTGCTTAAGTTTAGAAAAGGATGAAGGATAAGGAACAGAAAGCAAATGTCACAAGAAACAAAACAATTGCCTTTATAGCTGCAGAATAAGACACATTTTAGGCAAATCTCCATTATCCAGTTGACTCTCCACCTCACCCCTTCTTCTCCCTCTTCTTCAGTTTCTCTTCAATCGCACATTTGGGTTTGTATTCCACATCAGCCCTAACATCAATGATTCTGAGTGAACCCTCTGATGAGCTATATGGATCTCTGACAGTGGACAGGAACTCCTCTGTCTCAGTCAGTGGTGGTTCAGTAGCAGAACCACTCTCCCACATAGAGACATGTTCATGGACAATTACTACTGCAAGATACCTGGTCACCATGATCATATCACTGGCCTGATGTCTTATTTTGGAATATGTGTGCTCATTGCCTCTAATTGCATTCATGTTGTTGACCACGTTTTCCCAGATACTGTCATGGGAGGACTAGTCTCCCCTGCTTCTCTCTTTCTAAGAGGAATGACCTACGGCAAAATACTGCCTGAATGATCACATTATTTTCAATATTAGTGTATGGTGGTCTTCGGTGCATGAATTATCACGTCATTCTCAATATCAGTGTATGGTGGTCTTGGGTTTCTATAGTATTATATGAGAACAATAACAGGAAAAAATCATAATCAATACAAAATTGATTGATAACCCCCAACAAGTTATCCAAGAATGTATGAATCTATCATACACAAAATACATTTGTATTTATTTAACATTTTTTTACCAGGAGATTTCAAATGGAACAGAGCCCATTTTCAGCAGAGGCCTGGCGAGAAGCACTCCAGATGCATGTCTTTGGAACATGAATGTAAAGTCTTATATGAGTACATATAATTTAATGCCAATCTCCCACACACACAACTATCAAACAAAGATAAATAGGAGATTTATAAAAAATTGATAAGCGGTCTAATTGTGCAGTACATTTCAGAATTAACAAAAATAATGTACACCTGTTAAGGAAAAATGGATAGCAATTTGGTGTGATATCCACTTCTGTGGAAGGCAGACAGGTATACATCTCAAGCTTAACAGAATTTTCTGTGCTAATAATGCAAAAACCCATGACCTTGCTAATAAGTAATGCAATAGTCTTCTACAATGAGTATTTAGTTTCCCAGATTAAAATTATCATTAAAAGTCAGCATTATTTATAAAATGTCTTAAGGGCTAAAAATAAGTGCTATACATAGCTATGCCAACAGCAAATGAGAATAATGCTGACACAATAGTTATATTGTGAAATGCATTCCATCATTAAGGTCAAAATATATTCTAAACTGTGATGACATTAGCAATTGTAGGTACTATGGCAAGAATGACCTCCTGTCATTGTCTGTGTGTCACATTTCTGTGCAATTTCCATAATATGACATCTTGGTTATGTGTAACATAAATGTTACTTGTGATGTTGCAAGCAGATGTGAAAAGGAAGACAGTAACATGCTAACACTATAACATATTTGGTCATTGATACGTATACCTATTGAATGTATTAATTTCCGATGCAAGGTAATGTTTTATTTATTTTTGTATTTCTATCCCTTTCGCATCTGCACTACACTGAACAGTGCACAAGCAAGTTACAATTCCTAAACAAGAAAGTGAACATTGTAATATTGAACACCTTCTGCACCACAAACAACTGTGGCACCAGCTAGTGCATGGTTGTTGCCCTCTGGATAGAAAATGAACCTGTCAGGTTGATTTCTCTATGGCCCACGATGTAAGCGAAGTTAGTGTAGAAAAATAAGAGTTATGATGCAGGGTTAAAATCCAGATAGCTGATAATTTTACAGAGCAATGGTCTGCATACATATTTACACATATTGTTAGATCAGTGTGTTATTGATATAAACTAAACTATTCTTGCTATTGCTAGCAACCTGAAAGCTGCTGTCTTTCCACCTTCACATTATTTGGTATTAACTCCAGTTCTGATAATGTGTGCCAGAAATTCTAATTCTGCTGTTGAAAGGAGATGTGAGATGGATAACTGTGTCATTGTAATGCACTTCTTGCTCTGGTCATTGCTATGTACACTCTTTGATTGATGTAATTTTCATGTAATGTTGCCCTAATTTTTTAATGCCTTTTGCAATTCTGATCCACTCTTCAGCACGGAAGCAAAGAAATAGGTGAACATTTTAATTTAGGTTACCTTCTGTAGTGCAAACAATCCTGGCACCATTGTGTAACAGTCAGCCCTCTGGTTTGCACCCAGTGAATAAATTCCACCTGTTAGGTAACTATCTCTGTGGTACAAGATCAACATAAAGTGAGCTTAAAGAAAGAGGATAGCTGATACAGGGACTGAACCGAGTTGACCAATAATTTTACTGAGGGGGTCAGAAGGAAATTTGTCAAAACATTTTGATTAGTAATATCACAATGAATTCACATATCATAACTGTTAATTACAACAGTTGTATCATTACTGTTTACTATATAGGCCCTATATAATGTGTGTAAAGTATGTTAAACATGACAAAGGTGCTATTTAAGGTAGAATATGCATGCATACGTATGATATGCACACCATTTTGCTATAATTATTGAACATTTTCAAAATATCATAAATATGTGTTTATGATGTTATGTGTTTGTGAAGTATATGTAATCTACACAATATGTCTTGCTCAGGTTATGCAACTGCATGCATTTGAGATGTATTTACAAGCAGAAATACTGCTTGTTTGATCAAAGCTGCAGTGAGTTAGGCCTTCTGCCCTTGCACTGAAAACCTGCTGTGAGACTACAAAAGATAAGGGCTTATTTGTAGCTGTTTTTTGCACTTCTGATTAGCTAAAACAATATTTGCTGCATATCTGACTAAGCTGTTCAACTGTTTGTTTTAGGCTTGGTGAATTGAATCTTTACCTCTGTTCTGATATTTGTCTCCTTTTTGTTTTCTTTGTTTTTTTTTTCTGTTCATTTTTCATGTTGCTGCACTTGAAAAAAAACACTAGCATAGAACTGAATCTAGTACTGTTTGTGACATTTGGAGCTTGAAGTACAGTTAATCTTTTTTCTAGAGAGGCCTAGCTGTTGCTTTAAGGGATGGAGTTTCAGTTTTGTTTGATCTGGCTAGAGTTACTGCTACATGGCTCTGGTTAAGGTGTTTTTTGATTGGATAATTTGAACTTTGGCTGGTTCCTATTTTTCTTCTTTAAATACCCAGTGTTTAAATCAGTCTGTGCTTGTTTGCTCAAAGCTGCAGTGAGTTAGGCCTCCTGCCCTTGCTCTAAAAACCTGCTGTGAGACTAAAAAAGATAAGTGGTTGTTTTAAGCTGTTTTCTGCACTTTTGATTAACTAAAACAATATTTGCTGCATATCTGTTTAAACTGTGCAACTGTTTTTTAGGCTTAGTGAATTGAATGCTTAGTCATGATCTTTTATATCCACCCACCTGGCCAACTGTTGTTGTGGTCTTAAAGTTTGGTGGCCTTTGAGTTGCCTGCCTCTACTATAAATTTTATATGGACTCTCTTCCCAGTCTCATTGCATTAGCTCATTCTACTGAGTACAGTAATCAGTTGTGAATGCCCACCACTTTAGCTTCTTTACCTTGAATTATCTTGTCTCATCACTTTATACTTAAAAAAATGTGCCTCTTCCTACTTCATTTTGCTGGTTGTGCTTAGGTCTTTAAATTCATTTAGTTTGCCGCATTTGTTACAGCTTTGTCAGTAGCCTGATTAAATTGACTACAGTAGTCTACTGAATTGCTGCCTTATTTAAGCTGTTTTTACTGTTTTGACTGTGAGCTAATTTATCACATTTTCACATTTTTAAAGCAATTTACTGATTAACTGCATTTCATTATTTTTTAACTGTATTTCATTGCTATTTACTGCTATTAATTACTGTTTAACTGCATTTTGCTACATTTCATTACTGTTTAAATGTACTTTTTATATTGTGAGTCCTGTTGTTTGTCAGTAATGGTTAATCTGTGCTTTTTTGTGAATTTTACTGCATTCATAGCCTTAAATTTAGTAGCATTATCTAAATACAAGGTTTGCTGCATACAGAGCTGTTTGTTTTTGCCATCTATGTTTCCAGCAGTCACCTTGCATTTGCCTTCTGTGTTTCTGGCAGCCATATTGTGTTGGTAGGGGCCTATCTCCTCTGCTAGTGAGAGTAGCAGGGTGGCCTGGACCTTGTCTGGCATAAGCTAGTAAAGAATGCAGGGACTAGCAGGATTGGCTATATTTCTGTGTTACTAAAATCTTCTATTTTTATGTGGTTTTTAAACCCCTCCTTTGAGCTGGTTTGGGATTGTTTGTACATCACACACCACAGCTGCACTGTGTTTAACCATTGCAAGGTATTCCAGCTACACATTTTCCCTTAGTAGCAGTTGTGCTCACCTAGTAATACTCCTCTTAGACCTTCCACCACTTACCCCCTTAGCTCTCTCTGGCCTCTTTCCTTCAGATTCTGACAAATATGGGTGGACAATTTCCTACAGTTTCTCCTGCCAGTCTGGTTGATATGGGCATCCTGAGATAGTCTAGCAACTGCCTCATCTACATGGACAATGCTCTACTACTACCAGCTAGGAACACAATTTGCGAGAGATGCAATTACATTAAGAACCTACAGTCTATGCTCTCTCCCCCTCAGAAACCAGTATATCTGGCACTGAGAAACCTGTCAACACAAACACCACACCTAAAACACCACCCACACCTCCACAACGCATATGCAGAGATCCTCAACAAAAACATACCCAAAGAAAAGAGACCTTTGAAGCATAAACACATGCGAACTCCACTGCTCACCACAACTCAAACCACACATAGTCCACACACCTGTGTCTCACAGCCACTAAGGTCTAAATATAAACCCAATATAAACCCAACATATTAGTCATAAGAGACTCCATTGTGAGACACACAGATGTGCCCCTCACTAGGCTGGATAAGGAGAAAGTCACAGTTATTTGTCAGGTGCCAGAATCCACCATATTACCCATGCACTCAAATCTCTCAACAAGAGGTAGTTCTATGAATCTGTCATAGTCCATTCTGGCAAGAATGACTTGAGATATACCTCTCTGGACTATATAAAGAGAGACATAATTGAACCTGCTGAATATGAGTCCCAGGCAGGTATGTTCGTAGCCTTAAGCAGAATTCTTCCATCATCCAGAATGATGCCTCAATACAAACAGAAAATGATTGACTATAACATTTGGCTTAGTTGCTGGTGTCATTCCAAGGGGATCCACTACCTGACAGCCTGGACAGACATGATTGAAAGACCACAATGCCTTGCCAGAGATGAGTCATTCCAGGTGCAGTTAACCATTGACAAGACCCCATTGAAATCATAGCTAGCTACAGGACCCCAACTTTAACTCAAGATTCCCACTCCACCATTCAGGGTCTCTTTGAATCTATTAAGATTCAACCATTTACCCTGATCTTGGATGACTTTAACTATCCAACCACTGATTGGGAAGAACTACTCATGCCAAAACACAAATGCCCAGACATTCTTTAATTTCTTTAATGCAAATGTCTTGGACCAGCTGGTTGACACTCCCACAAGAGGTGATAATATTTTGCACTTGGTATTAACCAACATGAGTAACCACTGCAGCATCTCTACAGTGTCATCCTCCTTGGTAAGATCTGACCACAATGCGGTCACATTTGAAGTCACCTTCTCCCCTGACCCCCCACCCCAGCTAGGGCAAACTAACAAACTTTTCCAAAGCTGATTACAACCTCCTGAAGGAAGGCATAAACAGCTTCATAGCCCATTCCCCCTCCATAGGAATTGGCACATATGTCCAAAAATACATGAAGGTACTATACTAGCATTTATATAGCTGCATGGAATCAGTAATAAAGGCCAGGACAAAACCAGCCTCCTCAAGGAGGAGTAAACCTGTCTGGTGGACATCTGCAATAAATAAACACTATAATAAAAGGAAGAAATTGCTGTCCAGGACCGAGAAGAAGCAGGTGCCTAATTGGAAGAAATCTCTCCATAAACTGAGCAAGCAAATAAAGCACTGGTGAAATCCTCCAAAGCAAACTTCGAGTCCAAACTGGCCACATCTACTAAGGACAATCATAAGGTCTTTTTCACAAATGTCAGCAATCTCAAAGGAAGCACTCAGATCTGTTCCGAACTGGTGGTCAAGGACACCACATTCACATATGCTGTAGATATAGTCAACCTGCTGACAGACAGGTTCAGTGAAAACTTCATCCCTCTGTCATCCCATCAGTAAATCAGGACATCCTCAGCACCTGCTTCCCTCGTCTAATATCTAGGAGCAAGTCATCACTGCCTTTTCAAAGGTAAAAAATACAGCCTCCATGGGACATGATAACATCCCAGGCAGCATCCTACATCAACTCAGGCAGGAACCAATAACACATTACAAACTCTATACTCTACAACCCTACATCCTATCCCTCCATCTCAAACCTACTATCACTCTATAACCCCCATTGCCAGCTTCGCACATCTGACACAAATCTTCTCAACACCTACAATCCCAATTAAAATATTGGTAAATCCCTTTATAAATTCTCTGTTGCTCATACCTGGAAGGTCCTCCCCTCTAATATAAGAATCATCCCCATAAAGCCCAATTCAAACTCAAACTCAAAAACTACCTACTAAAGACCTGGTCCTGTCCTTGTCAAATTCCTACTTGACATCTTACTGCTCTCCTGTTAATTCGATCTCCTGACTCTCTGCATACATCATATTTTCTATTTGTCTCTCTAATACATTTTTACTGTAGACCTATAACCTGATTCTTGTAAATACTACTGTACGTAGACTTATTGCTAAAAGCTGTATATATTTCTTCATGTGAACATTTTATTGCTGTTCTATAGTAACACTATGCAACTTGTACACAACTCTGTAAAATGGTGATTTCTTATTTTCTATGTATAACAACTTCATATTTTAACCTTTGTAAATATATCTCAGTTATATTGCAAAATGTATCTGGAGCTTCTCTCCTTGGGTCTCCACTGAAAATGGGCCCTTGGCTCATTTGGACCAACCCAGTTAACAAATGACAATAAGATAAAATAAATAAATAAAATAAACTTGTAGCATCATTAGGCACCTTATTCAATGAAAGCATGAGTATCATCTTTGTCTCAGTTGAGTGGAGGACAGCTACTGTCATACCTTTGCACAAAGGTGGAGTATCCACTGATCCAGGAAATTATTAATCCATCAACCTAACTAGCCTGAACTGCAAGGCCATGGAGTAGATAATCATGTACTTCATTAACATGGACATTGGCAACCTCCAAACACTCAATCCCACATGGTTTGGCTTCATCAAGGGGAGGTCATGCCTGTTAAATTTGGTCAACTTCTTTCAGAAAGTCAACAAAGTCATGGATGTGGGGAAGATGGTGTATACCACCTTCCTTAACCTGGCCAAAACCTTCAATATTATTCTCCTCTTGGGTATAATAGATAAACTCTCTGAACTAGGCATCAATCCACTTTACCAGATGGATAGTAAACTGGCTCACTGATAGAACCACCATAGTCAAAATAGAGGAAGCCACCTCAAACAATAGACCCATAATGAACAGTGTAGCCCAAGGATCAGTCTTGGGGCCTCTGTTGTTTTCTGAGGTACAGTCCCAAACGAGTGGGCTATGGATGACCAAGTCTGTAGGTAACTACAAGCTGGGTGCTGTCATCAGTTCATCTTTGCAACAACAACAAACTGAAGAACCAAACCGGCAAATGGAACAAGTGGGCATGATGTAGAAATGCACAACTTTAATACTTCAAAAAACCACTTCAAACGACATTCCACAAGTTAAGCGCTTTCTTCCCCAACTGCAAGGGACTTCATCAAGATAGTATTTTAATTCATACATACAACACATTTTTAGCATGCATGGGTTGAGTTCATATTATGTTTTACCTTTTATGTTTTAAAGCTTTATATTAAATTAAACAGTTAAACATGATTAATTGGGGTGGGGTACACATACTGGGATGTTACATTCATTTGTTCTGATGAAGTCCCTTGCATTTGGGGAAGAAAGCGCTTAACTTGTGGAATGTTGTTTGACCTGTGGTTTTTGAATTATTAAAGTGGTGTAGTTCTACATCATGCCTGCTTGTTCCATTTGCTGGTTTGATTCTTCAGTTTGTTGTTGTTGCAAAGATGTACCTGGTGTTTTTTGATCAGCAAGGGAGAGTTGGCTCTGAATGGAGAGATTTTAGAGCTGTTGCAGCAAATAAACCAGCAGTTGACTGTTCACACCACTCAAATTAAGACTTTAATGGACAAGCAAAATGTTTCTAACATTTTTGGTAGCCTTGGCTACCCTTTAATCCAGCCAACACAAATTGTTCTACTTCATTCACGCCCAGAACATTCGGTTCAGGATGGGAATAGTATCAGAGGGCAAAACAACCCAACCAGTAATGATATGAATGGTGATGACATCAGTTTATGGAAGATAAAAAAGTTTCAGTTTAATGAAAGAAGTGTTTTGTTAAATTCGGATTTAGAACAAGACAGAACTATTCAGGTTAAACTAAAGATCTTTCTCAAACATTCAAAAAAATTACAGATGGAAAATGCATATCTAGACAGAAATAGAGAGTTGGGGCAGGTGCCCCAGGGTTTAAGACTGTGGAGATTGCTCCACAATGATTACTGATTGAGATTGGAATTGCTGGAACCTGTGTTCTGAGAGACTGCCTTACATATTATCTGCAATTATACAGAGCTGAGTATATACATTTTTTGGTTATAGAGTTTAATTGTTGCTTAGATCTGTGTTGAACCTGTTGTCTCACTGTTCTGAGAGACTGATCAGCAAATATACAGAGTTGAGAATATAGTTTTGGTTTTAAAGTTTGTACTGTTAGTTTTTGCTTAGATCTTTGTTGAAACTGTTTTCCCCACCCCACCCCCATTTTCTGCTGTGTCTTCAGTTGGCATAGTAACAGCTGCATTCAAATTGCTGGAACCTGCGTTCTGAGAGACTGCCTTACATATTATCTGCAATTATACAGAGCTGAGTATATATTTTTTTTGGTTATAGAGTTTAATTGTTGCTTAGATCTGTGTTGAAACTGTTGTCTCACTATTCTGAGAGACTGATCGGCAAATATACAGTGTTGAGAATATAGTTTTGGTTTTAAATTTGTACTGTTTGCTTAGATCTCTGTTGAAACTGTTTTGTCCCACCCACTCTCCCTATTTTTGGTTTGTAGTTTAAATTTGGTGGCTTTTGCAGCTGCCTGCCCCACTGTAGATTTGATCTGGGACACTCCCCCGTCCCATCTCTTTACCACATTCCACCTAATAAACTTTTTCTGCACTTGCTTTTAGTCCTTTTTAATTTAATTGCATTTTTTAAACTGTGTTTGGTCTAATATTGCTGCATACTCAAGTGTGCTAGCTTGCACTGCATGTGAATTATTTTTTACTACTGTTTTTGCTACTTTTCTGTAGCAAAAAAAAAAAAAAAAACTGTAAGCCTGTTTCCTACCTTTCTTGTAACTAGCGTTACAGATACAGATTTGCTGTATCCAGGACTGTGTGTAAGCTTCTGAGTCCTGCAAGCCTTTCTGTGTTAGAGGGAAGCCTTCTAGCTTATCAGTGGGAGTGGTAAGCACTAGGTAACCTGTCTACCACATAAGTAGTGACTCTGGCCCAGAATTTGTAGTTATTGGCCATTTGCGCAATCTTTTCCATCTCTCTCAACTTTCTGATTTGAAAGCCTGCATTTGCACTTGTTTCTGTCCTGTAACTCATCTAGTGCAGATACAGATTCTTAGTTTTAGCACTTAAATTTGCTTGTTCATGCTCAGCACTTGTTCAGAACTTGTAAGCACTAAATAAGCTATTAATTACTATAGCACTCTATCTTCCTCATTACCTAGAAGAAAACAGTTTTTGTACTTACGTTTCTCACTTGCTTAGAGAAAAACAGCTCTTGTACTCATTTTCCTCGCTTATCTAGAGGAAAAACCCTGCAACTCTCTTTTTGCGCAGTCTTGCACACAGAGCAGTGTCAGGCAGTGCTGGTTAGCTGGGGTATACTATTCCCGGCCCCACAAAGTCTGCGCTGTAAATTTTCCCTTAGAACTAGGCAAGCCTCAACTCAAGTGCTTCAGATAAGCTGCTCTTATTGCAGCACTTGCAAAACAGAAATCAGCACTTGTCCTAATCTCCTTGACAGCACTATTATTCTCCAAATTTCCTAGACAGTACTATTATAATATAACATAAGACCCTCGATCGTCTGCAGGACTTAAGTTCAATTTGCTCTTCAAAGCATGTCCAGAGGTCAGCTTCAGGTGTACTGTCCAGTTCATCTGGTGGAATTGGGCATCCTGAGGCAATGTCACAAGTGTCTCATGTATACAGACAAGCCTCTCCTCTTACCTCTAGACACAAACACTTGTGAGAGATGCAAATACACAGCCAGACTGGAGGCTAAGTGCTCTCAAGCCATGACTGTAACAGACGTCAAGAGGATAAGGGACACACTTGCATCACACCACCTGTCACACATGAATCTACAAAACAAGCACTGGCAAAACATATGCATAAATACACAAAAAGATACTCGGAGGCACTAGGTACCAATCTGAAAAAGAAACAGTGCCCTCCAAAGCAGACAAGCAAGTAACCTGCACCCCCAAACACAAGCCAGAAAACACATAATTCATCTCAGCAGTGTGCCTCACAACAGCCCTTAAGGCAAAACACCTTACCTAACATGCTAGTAATAGGAGACTCTATAGTAAGGCACACAGATGTTCCACTCACCAGGCTGAACAAGGAGAAGGTTACTGTCAGCTGCCTGCCAGGTGCAAGGATCCGCCACATAACACAGGCACTTAGGTCACTCCAGAACAAGTACAAGTATGACATTGTCATTGTACATGTTGGTATGAATGATCTAAGATGTACCTCGCTGGACTGCATGAAAAGAGACATTGAGGAGCTCTCTGATCATGTAGCCTAAGCTGGTATGACCTTGACCTTGAGTAGTATACTACCTTCACCTAGAATGATACCACAATACAAAGACAAAATTATCAATTTCAACAATTGGCTAAGCTTCTGCTGTCATTCTAAGGGGATCCAGTGTTTGTCTGCCTGGGATGACATGATAGACAAGCCTCGCTGTTTTGCCAGACATGGGTTGCACCTGTCACCCCTAGGTTTTTGAATACTGGCCAAGGCTCTTGCCGTCCCCATAGTGCCATTTTAGGCAAGGCTCAAAGGACAAACCAACCACCGTAACCAGCACAGGTAACCAAAAACGAAGGGTAATGCTACTCAACACCAGAAGTCTCAACCTCAAAATGCACACACTCGAGGCTCTCCTCAGCATGGAGAAAACCGATGTTTGTGCTGTGACGGAAACCTGGTTCAAGGCTCAAGAGAGCACCCCAGCACTGCCAGGTTACAATTCATATCATACCTTCTGGCCTCAGTTACCAGATCACAGTACAAAGGGAGGAGGTGTATCCATATTCATCAAGGATACCCATATCTCCAGGTTAGTAGCGCAACATGATGCCCCAAAGATCATCCATGTGCACCTATCAGCAGGAAAACCACATTTCAAGTCAAAACCGGTTACAGATCGCCCACCATGTCCCAAGATGCTCACTCTGCATTCCTTGAGACATTGGAAAATATAAAGGTCCTACCCAACACCATAATCTTGGGTGATTTCATCTACCCTGGTATAGACTGGACAAACTGCCAGTGTTCCAACTCCTATGCTCAGCGATTCATAGAATTTATAAGTTTAAATGCCCTTGAACAACTAGTATGTTCCCCCACTAGAGGGGACAACATATTGGATTTAATCATCACAAACATGGGCGCCCATTGTACCACACCCGTTATCACTCCCTCCTTGGTCAGATCCGACCACAAACTGATAACCCTGGACATCCTCAACCCTCCACCTCCCCCAGCCAAAGAAACCATAGTCAAAAACCTTTCCAAAGCAAACTTCAAACAACTTGCATCTGAAGTGGAAAGCTTCACTATTCCCTTGCAGAAGGATAATGATATCCAGGATGTGGAATCCTACACCAAGGCACTTTATATGCATCTTCAGGATTGCATGGACTGTGCTATCCCAAATAAAACCAAGACTCCTTCCTCAAGCAAGAAGAAACCAGTCTGGTGGACCCCGGCCATATGCAAACTTTACAATAAAAGGAGGAAACTTATACAAAAAAAGGCCAAATCTCAAGTAGAAAAATCATCCCTGATCAGCATTAGTAAGAAATTGAGGGCCCTCATCAAGTCAACTAAAGCTAATTTTGAAAAGAAAGTTGCCAAGGATAACGATAAGGCCTTCTATGGCTACGTCAAAAACCTAAATGTCAATGCTCAGGTCTGTTCTGAGCTAGTACAAAATGGAACAAAATACACTGATGCTTCTGACATTGCCAACATCTTGGCTGACAGGTTCAGTGCAAATGTCTCCCCCCCCTCACCACCTACAGAGCCTATTACCATTCTAGGGGATTGTGTAAGTCCAATTATTACTGATACATTGGTTAACAAGGCTCTATCTAAAGCTAAAAACACTGCCTCCATGGGACCAGATGGTGTCCCAGGCTGTGGCATACGCGAGCTTCAAAAGGAATTAACCCCACATCTTAATACCCTGTTCAGTCTCAGCCTCTCCACAGGTTATGTGCCCATAGAATGGCGCATGGCAACGGTGGTCCCGCTACACAAGGGTGGGGCCACAACTGACCCTGAGAACTACCGACCAATAAGCCTGACCAGTCTGATCTGTAATGCTATGGAGTGAATCATTATGGAACTCATAAATGGAGAGATTGGGAACCTCCAGTCGCTGGACCCCACACAGTTCAGCTTCGTCAAGGTCAGATCATGCCTCCTGAACCTGGTAGATTTCATTGAGACAGTTACTCAGGCTATAGATAAGGGAAAGGTGGTACACACGGCTTACCTTGACTTTGCTAAAGCATTTGACACCATTCCTCATTCAGGTATTATTGATAAGCTCACCAGCCTGTGCATAAACCCTTACGTCACAAGATGGATCACAAACTGGCTCTCAGACAGATCCCATAAAGTAAGAGTAGCGGGATCTATGTCCAAATCCAGACCAGTAATGAGTGACATGCCTCAGGGCTCTGTCCTGGGGCCCCTCCTGTTTGGCATATACTTCTCAGAAGTACAGGCAAGCATGGAAGGGCTGTGGCTGACTACTTTGTGGATGACTGCAAACTGGGTGCTATAATAGAGTCTCCGGCCGACATGGAGATCCTCCAGAAGGGCCTAAATGAGACTGATGCATGGTGTCCAAGCCATGGTCTCAAGCTAAATGCAGAGTACCCACAAACGACAACATAAGAGGTAATCCCCTGAAATCTGAAAAAGAAATAAGGGATCTAGGGACCCAAGTAGATAGTCAGCTTTACTTTGATAACCATGTTGCCAAAGTGGTTAGAAAATCCTTCTATGTGACCCATCTGATCATGAAAGGGTTTGCATCAAGATCTAAGGATGTAATGGTGCCCCTCTACTCTTCCCTCATCAGACCCATTATTGAGTACAATGCACCAATTGGAATGTACCTGGCTAGACATCACCAGCAGCTGGAGAGACCACAGAGGTACCTAACTAAGAGGATTACTGGCCTCAAACAGTTGCCCTATGCAGCACGATTGAAAAAGCTAAAACTGTTCTCTGTTGCATACTGCCTTCTCATAGGTGATCTCTGTCTAACGTACAGAGCCATGTCCAACCCAGAATTGTTGAACATGCTCCATCTTAGCAAAACCAAATCTACTCGAGCTACATGCTCTAGGGATATAAACCTCAACACAACAATGAATAAAACATGCTGGAGGGATAGATTTGCTTCGCAGAGACTTCCCTTACTATGGAACAGGGTCCCGATCTACATAAGACAGAGCCCCCTCGCTATCACTCTTCAAGAGGAACCTTGATGAGTGGATGGGTAACAGAAAGTTCACACTGGGGATCACACCAACAGCAATACAAGATAGGGGCCAAGGGTACTAGCTGCTAGTACAAGGGTCTGGGGAACTACTAAAGGGGAGGTGAATACAGCACAATGTGGCTGGGCTAATATATGCCTTCGGGCAGATAGCCCAGTACCAACCTATGAACCTATGAACCTATGAGATACCCTAATGGTGCAAATGAGGACATTGAGATGCTTAAGGAACTACATGGATTGTTTGATCGTTCGGGCATAGAGCTGATGAGAATTATGATAAAGTACAAGCAACGGAAACTGGACATTCTTGTTAAAAAACTAGACGAGCAAAACAATAGTATATTGAGTGACCTGGCTTTTGCCTAATTTCAAACTTCACGCAATAATGTTTTCCACACTGTGGAAAACGTATGTTCCACCATTTTTTCCAGAAAAGTAAACAAAATTAAAAGAGATCTTAATGAATATGTGTTAGACACAGTGTATCCACTTTCCCACAGTCATCAAGTTCATCAAGGGCAAATCAGCTGAGGGGAAATGGGCAGGAAATGATGCAAGACCCAAAGACACATCAGCAGGAACAGCGTCAGCATCTCCATTCTACTACCAACATGGATGAAACTGTACAGTGTTCTGAAAGACTATGAGGAAAGAACCAACAGCAGCCTTTTTCTGGGAATATTTACCGGGACTATGTGGGGCAGGGGGGAAACCGAAAATGACAAGAAATCAGAATCCATAGCGGATGTGTTAATGGGCATGGCTTTGGGTATTTTACCATCAGTAAGTAGCCCGCTTAACAACATTATTGACTATGACTGTGAAAATGTAACACCACTGGATGAAGTTTATGCTGGAACTGTGACCATAACTGAGGTGAAGGGTGATGTTATCTCTAGTATAAATCAAGGATGTTGCGAGTGTACAAGCTTAAGGGAATATAATGATGAAGGCAATAGCAACACAAGGGGGTTGCTAGATGAAAATGTGATTAATGAATGTTAGTTTTTCATGGCACATGATGGCTGTGAGGTTGAAACTTGTGATTTAGACATTTTAATGCACTGTTTAGAAGAACAAGAGAATGTACATGGTGGATTGGAATCAGTTATTATTTACAATAACAAGGGAGATTTTAAAATTTACAATTATTCTAACACTGTATTGAATGCTGCCCATGCCAATTTATTAGCAAAAGGTTTCACTTTTGTTCCTTGTAGGAGAGGGAATGTTGTCAACACATTGATTGAGTTGAAATGTTTCACTAGAAAATTAAACCTGAAAGTCTGGTTTAAAAGTGTTGCAGGAACACAGCAGGATTCAAGTGGCATGTTGCACAAGCCTAGCATATTTAATCCCCCTTTAAACAACTCGATAGGTCTGTTTGAAAAAATATGCGAGAAAGATATTAGACAACACTTTAATAACAATAGAGGCAAAGAGAAAACAACAATAAAAAAATATGACCATTGAAGAGGAGAAGTTATTGAATGAGTTAATAAGGAATCAAAAAGTCCGGTTTATGAAACCAAAGGTAATGGCATAGTTGTTATGGACAAAGCGGATCATTTGGATGTAATCACTGTATTGTTTATGGATGAAACTTATGTAGAAAGTTCTTTGAATGAAATTAATGTGACAAATAAAAAGATAGACATGTTATTAGAAGACATGCTGTACCAAAAACAAATAGATGAAAAAGAATAATTTTTTATGCGAAATGAACACCCAATGGTGTCTGATATCTTCAGAATACCGAAGATTCACAAAGAGTTGAAAGACCCCAAATTTAGGCCCATTGTGGATGGAAAAAGATCAAAGACCTGTTTCATAAGTAAATATTTGGATTCCAATATGCAAATGCTTTGGACGTTTTTACTTACATTAGTAAAGATTCCTAGCAGTTCTTGGAGAAATTAAATGGGGTCAGCAGTGATCTAATTATGGTCACAGTGGATGTATGCAATTTATTTTCAGTAATACCCCATGATGAGGAACTAAAATGGTTAGAACAACAGTTATTTAGAACCCAAAAATTCAACCAGGATCAAATTATTAAATATGTCACCTTGATGGAGGTAGCACTTAAAAGTAATTATGTGTATTTTGAGGGGCAATTTTACAAACAAGTCAAAGGGGTAGCAATGGGGGCAGCGTGTGGCCTCAGTGACCTCATATTTGCAAACTTAATTATGCCATTTT
Organism: Protopterus annectens; assembly: GCF_019279795.1. Classification (NCBI taxonomy): domain Eukaryota; kingdom Metazoa; phylum Chordata; order Ceratodontiformes; family Protopteridae; genus Protopterus; species Protopterus annectens. Next base: position 1,701,496,249 of record NC_056726.1, on the reverse strand, counting down.
GGGAGCAAAAATATGATATGCAAAGTTCCTTTGCCCCCAAGATAATACATTACAGTATGTTTTTGGATGACCTGTTTCTGATTTGGAAGGGTTCTGAGCAAGGGCCCCCGCAGGCAGGTGCAAGGGGGTGCACTTGCACCCCCCTGGAATCGGCTGACTAGATAATTTAAAAAAAAGTTAAAAGTTTTTTTTTTTTTTTTTTTGTACGTGCGTTCTTCTTTAACAAGAAAGAAGTCCGTGTTTGTTAACAGTCCAGTCGCGGGCGTGACATCATCGCTCTCGCGAATATTTAGAAGTTTGTGAGTGGGAGTTTACAAGGATGGCTTTGCAAGCGGGATGATTCGAGCGGGAATGGAAGATGGGACCTGAAACGAAATAGCAAGCGGGACTCGCGGGAGTAAACAGACGGAAGATGGGACGCTTCAGGTAGAGTTGTGTGTGTGTGTGTGTGTGTGTGTGTGTGTGTGTGTGTGTGTGTGTGTGTGTGTGCGCGCAGTGTACTATAGGGTTGCCAACTTTTCAAATGTCCAAAGTGGGACATTTGTGGTACAAACGTCAGATTTTGCAGGCCGAAACATACGGTGTGTGTACTTGTTAAAGTGATGATTTCTTTCTTTCTCTTGAAATGTCACCATAAAGATGTGTAGGACATTTCACTTGTTAGTTCTGGGAATTTTTGTGAGGCAGGGAAATAAGTTGTCGTCACTGCTAGAGGAAATCTGAAGCTGAGATGTCTAGGGCAGCTTTGTAAACCATCTACATGGACTGCAGAGATAGAAATGAGGTTGGACATTATTATCTTGACTGCAGGTGCAAAATTCATCTGTATCACTTTAAGAAGCAAATGTAAATGTTAAGTTATAATATCTGTTTAGTACCTACTGCTGTTTTTTTCTTCTTTGGGGGGATTGATACCTCCATAGCTAAAATAAAGGTAGATCAGGTAATATCAGTCTATTTTTTTATCTGAATTTTTTTATGGTCTGTAAGTCAGACGTTGGATAAGAAAACATGAAATAATTTACCCCAGAATTCTTAAACTAAAGCCAGAGACCACTAGCTGTAACTTTAACAGCTCACATGAATATGTAGTATCTGAAGACTAACAAAATGTAATGGTATATATTTATGAAAGGTGCCACACTATGCATCTATTACATTGATCTCTGCTATAGATAAAAGATGGAATTCAAAGCTACATCTAGGATAGGATGAAGGAATCTGCTGCCCAGGCAGCAAACTGTTAAAAGCACAGTTGACACTGTGGAGGAGATGCTGATTGGTCCCAATAGGTGAATGGTGCAATTTTGTGAGTATCAGTTAATCATTTAAGCAGCTGCAGTTAACATACATCTGCTTAAATTATTTCATAGACTGCTTGTAGTGTCCGTGTTAGTAATTGTGACAAGGATAAAGTGTACTTCTTTAAGTTTGTCGTAAAGACAGGAAAGAGTTACTATGTAGAAGTATTTTGGTACTTTACCTAGTGCTGACAGGCTTTTTTTCTTTTCTCCTCCACTAACTCTATAGGTATCTCTTTTCAGAGATACAGCTGAGTGTCGAGTAGATTTTACAAGGAGCTGAGAGCTGCAGGGGAGCAAAAGTTTAGTGCTGCTTATGTTTAGTCTGCTTGCATTGTTAATAGCACAACAGATAGTGTACTTACTTTAGATGCTGAAGGCTGTGGGTTCTACTCTCACAGTAGGTAAATGCATTGCTGATGCTGTATTGTGTTGTAAAGGGGTGGATGCTGCAGTCTTTTGGCAAAGATACCTAGTAACTATGGAACTGTTAACAGTTTGCTATCCATTCCCTATTGCGGTATTACTAGCTTTTCATTTTTTTTATTGCATGCAACAAAGGCAAGTTATTCTTCAAGGGTAACAGGCACTTTATTTGTAGATTAAACAATGACATATAAAGTGTTTGCTAGCAGCAACCTCTTTATTAGTTACAAATTTCTTCAATGTGGATTTTACTACAGAGATTGTGTATATTTTTTACTGATACTGGTGGACTTGAGTAGACTTTATGATGGAAATGTTCTGAATTGGGCAATTTTGTCATTGGTGGATGCCTTTTGTTTCATTGTTTACTGGAAAAATGTTCAAAGCAATACATTTAAAATGCCCTCTAACAACTGTACTGTATTGTACAAGGAATATAATATAATACAGTCAGGAAGGTGTATTAAAGAGCATGTTTATGTTGTGTTCGAGGGGCCTATGATTTTGAAGACAGCCCAGAGTTAATATTTGCCATTGGCAAAATGTATTTTCTGTGAAAGTGGTTTTCAGTGCTGTTTCAATGCATGTGAGTTTAAAGGGCAGAGAAGTTTTAATGTTAATCTAGTTTCATTGTGAAACTGCATTGCTTTAATAGATATGTATTAGGGTTTGTGCTGTAAAATGCAAAATAAAACATTCAAATGAAATCCTAAATCATCGCAGAAGTAAAGCAGTATGCACATTAGTGTTTATGGTAAATGGGGCAATATAACCAAGGAATGGGACATTGGAATGGCTGCAGGGGGGAGGCTCCATTTGACCATGATTTTGTGAGGGGGGGGTAGCAAACTCATACAGCCCCGGTTGAACTATACCTCTCAGTTGTCCATATCTTTGCAGAATGGTAGATATTTGCTGCTTATTTTTGGTTTGTTCCTCATAAAATTTGTGATTTTCTAGCAAATCATTTAGGAATGAAGCCATTAAATGACAGACATTGAGTTTCAGATGTCATAACCTTCAGAAAATGCATGCTAATGCAAGACTGTAAGTTTTATAAAGAGCAATTTTTAGTAGTGTTTGTATGTTCCCCAATATATTTGGCCTTGTTCAGATTTCCTGCATTAAGAGGTTGAGAGGTACGTGCAAATCTCTTTGTAGATTAGGAATATCCAAACATCTCAATTGTCCCCAATTCTGGCTCAAAATGTTGCTCTCCCCTAATAATCCCTCCTCCAAAATGACAATTATATATAACTGTAATGATCAGTTATAGATTACCTTTATTTCAGAAATGCATGTGGATGCTCTTATTTTGTTAGCTGCGCAAGTTAACTGTTAATATTAAAAAGGTGTCCCTCTTTTTGACAGGTATTTTTGCATCACATTTTGGTCTGTTTTTCATAAAATTGTGGTTTTCTGGCAAATTAGTGGCAAGTCATTAAAGATTGAATTTAGAAAATAATGGCAGACATTTGAGTTTCATATTTTATACCCTTCAGAAAATTTGTACTAATGTAAGATCTACCTGTTCTGTTTAAGTTAATAAGAGCAATATTTAAAAATTGGCCTTATTTTTGGGACTGTGTCCCACTTCTAGTTCTATGTCTGGCTTTGTCCAGATTTCTTGCTCTGAAGTTGAGAGGTATGAGTGTCAGAGCCATCACTGTCAGCCAGAGACATTTCAAATTATGACATACTTATTGCACGCCATCCCCCATTGTAGTGGCTCTGGATGTGTCCAAGGAAGGCAAGGAGCAGTTATGCAGTGTAAGTGTGCAGAGTATTCCCCCATCCAAGGTAGATCACAAATACGACCATGGCTTTTCATCTGTCCTTGATTTTGCAAAATGTTCTGGTTTTCTATCAGATGTTTATACTGTTGATTTATGCTTCTTATTATTCAGGAACTGCATGCTGTCACAGTGCCCTGTTGCTCTGTTTAAGTAGCCATGGTTTAATGAACATCAGGTAAGCTTGTCGGAGATTGTAAGATGCAAGTAAGCTTTAGTAAGCATATTGTTAAAGAATTACCAGCATTGAAAGCCTTTTCGTTGTTGCCATGCAAAGAATATTTACATGACTAGATAATGTATAAGCCTTGGGTATTGAAATGCATATGACAGTATTTGTAATAAAAGGACAGGATTACAGTATTTTCAAAAGCTCATTACATTTTATTGGAGACCAGTGTCTTATAGCAGTGTCTGTGTGTTAGTACACTTGCAGTTGGGTGGCTTTAATGGTATATGGTAAATAAGCATTGCTACCTTACTTAAAAGCCAAGCCCTGCAACAACTATCTCCACACTGAAGTCAAAACACAATAGCTCTGGTGGGTAAATGTACTCTGTAATAATCAAAAAAGGCAAATGTTTGAAATGACTACAGCTTATGTGCAAACACAATAGGTAGTGATAAAACAATGCTCTGCTAAAAATGCTTTAATGCTCCACATTGCTGAGCTGCAGATCAGTTATCACTGGCTACCAGGATTTCACCCACTTCAGATCAAGCATGGTGCCGTTCAGTGCAACCTTCCCAGAACTAATTAAAGTCTGGCCAGAATTATTTGGTGTGTGTATAAGAGGGAGGTAGCATACCCCTCAGCTGTCCAGATTTTGCCCCATATTCCTCCTAAAAGGATTGAAGTTGCTAAATGAGATTTCAGTTTTAGATGTCATGTCATTTAGAAAAATGCATACTAACACAAATCCTGCTACTCTTGCAATTTTCTAAGTTTCTGAGAGCCATATTTATAGTCTGTCCCTATTTATTTTAGGCTTTGTCAAGATTTCTTGCACTAAGGTTGAGGTCTTGAGGGGTGTGGTATGTTTGTGAGAGAGAGAAAGTGAAATGCCCAAGCTAGAGTTAGCAGGTAGAATTTTCAAGTGCATTTTCAAGGAACTGAGTTTTAAGAGAAGCTAAGTTCACTGCTGCTCATGCCAAGTCTGTTTACTATGTGCAACTGTTTTGTTTAGCAATTGGTATCTCTATTGTGGTATAAAGCTTTAAAGCTATGTTAGTAGCACCACAAGTAGAATACTTGCATCTTAATGTAAAGGCTTGAGGTTCTATTCCTACAGCATATACATTTGTATGCTGCAGTCCTCAGGATGTCCTCCTTTGGATGAGATGCCTAATAACTATGAACCTGTTTTTCAGCTTGTCATCCATTTTCTATTGCAATATACCAGCTTACCATTTTTTTAATTTAACATAGGCAATTTATTCTTTGACGGCAGCAGGCACTGAATTTGTAGATGAAACACTGAAATATACAGTTTTCTAGCAACATCTTCATTAGTTTCGGATATCTTTAATGTGGAATTATTCAGATTACTTTTACTTCGGCAGAGACACTCAAACAAGTGTTGCTGTATAATACAAGATATAGAATTCAATTATATATTATAATTAATACAATCAGGTAAATCAAATAACTTTTGCATGACCCTAACGGTGTGCAAGGAACCGATTGCTTGAAAACAGTTCAAAGGTAAATAACCTGCCACTGGCCAGATGCATTTTCTTTGAATGTGGGTTTCAATGCTGTTTCATTGACAGTTTCAAAAGTAGAGAAACTCTAATGCCAAGTCTGTTTTCATTGTAAGACTATTGCTTTGTTTAGGTTTAGTAAATGTCTCGGTGTTTGGGCTATAATGTTTGAAATAAAAGTTGTAAATTAAATCCAACTGCCTGTAATCATTGTAGAACTAAAGCATAAACAGTATGCACACAGATTTGAACAGTGTCTACAGTAAATGGGGAGAAATAGCCAAGTAATGGGACACTGGAATGGTGGTGTGGGCGGGGCTTGGGTGGGTGGACTTGGGCGGGGCTGTGTTGGAAGTGGGCGGGGTGAGCTATGTGGGTGGGGCTCTGGGTTTGCACCCCCCTGCAAAAAATCCTGCGGGCTCCCTTGGTTCTGAGATTTAATTAAATGAGTTTTTGGTTTACATCAATGATACTGCAGATTTTTTGAAGTTTACTTACGAATATCACAGAAAAAAATATTACCTATCTGGACATGGATTTCAAAATTGATCAATATGGTAAGAGTTTTATTACTAATAATTACAGAAAACCGACATTTTCCAACTCATACCTAGATTATAACAGCTGGCACCCGCACCATCAGAAGAAATCTGTAGTTAAGGGACAGTTGGTGTGGGCTGCCAGGATGGTTAGCCAGCAAAAAGATTTCTTAAGAGAAACAGAGTTCATAATCCAGTTATTTGATCAAATGGGGTTATCCTAGTAGTCTACTGAATTAAATTTATATGGAAGTAAAAAATAAGCATGACAATGGGATTTATAAGCCCATTTTAGGACACAAAACTAGGATATCACCAGATAGGGAAATTTTAAATAAATACGATGACATTCAAATTAGTTTAATCGTTACTTTTAACCAAGATGCAGGCATCATATTTAACATTATCAAGAACAACTGGAAATTTTACAATTTGAAATGAATGTTGCACTTAGAGTGGGTAAAAATCCCAGATTGGCACACAGGAAGGACAGGTCATTCAAAGACATTTTGAAACAAATTTGGTACCTGAGCTTTGTAACAGAAAACTAGGCAATTTTAAGTGCAATAATTGTATTTATTGCCCCTACTTTATGGAGACTGGAGGACTTTTCAGGTTGAACAATAGGAACTTTTTTATTAATGGGCATTTTAACTGTAATAGCGTTACTGTTTTATACATGGCAAAATGCCAACAATGTCCCATATTTTACATAGGAAAAACCTGTAGAAAATTCAAGAACAGAATTGGAGAGCATTTGTGTGACATAAAATACAGTAGGTCAACTAGTACCCTGAGTAGGCATGTGCAGGACCAAAAAGAGCATACTTTTAAGTTCCTGGTAATACAACAGCTTAAAAATTATATATACAGGGAAAATGTCTAGATATACATTTGGACATCAGTGAGCTGAAATGGCAGCTGTGTTTAAATGCTGTAGAGTATCCAGGAATTAATGAAATAACTAGCATAGCTATTATTTTAAAGTTAAAAAGTATTTTAGGATAGTGTTTTAATTCATACATACAATACATTTTTAGCATGCATAGGTTGAGTTTATATTATGTTTTACCTTTTATGTTTTAAAGCAGTCTATTAAATTAAACAGTTAAACATGATTAATTGGGGTGGGGTACACACATTAAAATGGCTGGGATGTTACATTCATTTGTTCTGATGAAGTCCCTTGCAGTTGCGGAAGAAAGTGCTTAACTTGTGGAATATTGTTTAAACTGTGGTTTTTGAACTATTAAAGTGGTGTAGTTCTACATCGTACCTACTTGTTTCATTTGCTGACATCAATTCCCCTAGTGATGTGGACAACCTGCAAGAGGGTCTCACCCAAACAAATGACAAGTACCAGAAAGATGACCTCAAACTGCATGCAAAAAATGCATCATCATCCCCTGTGGGAGAGTAATGTCTCCAAAAATTATCACATTATTAACAAGGTCCTAAAAATGCAATCAGTTAGGTTGATAACAAACTGACTTTTGACCATCATATTGCCTCTGTTGTACAGAAGACTTTCTAAATTGCCCACCTCATTAGTAAGGGTATCTCATCCAGGGACAATGATGTCATAACATCGCTGTATTCTTCCCTTATAAGATCCATTATTGAGTACAATTCACCTTTTTGCATGTATCTCACAAAGCACATGTAGCAGCTGGAGAGACCACAGAGGTTCCTCACCAGGGGACTCCAGGGCCTCAAACAGCTTCCCTACACAGATAGGCTAAAAGCCCTGCTCCTTTACTCAGTCTCTTACAGACTCCTTAGAGGTGACCTCTGTCTGGCATGCAAAGCAATCTCAGACCACACCTTGATGGGACTTCTGCATATACAATAGTCTTTTATTCAGGTTTGTCCAAGGGACAGCTCCCAGTGTTCTCTCCTGTCTATCTGATGAATCTGGCCATCCTGAAGCAATGTAGCAATTGCCTCATGTACACAGACAACCCTCTCCTCCTACCACCCAACACCCAACACCACAACCTGTGAGAGATGCACTTATCTAGCCAAACTGGAGGTAAGGCTGTCCCTAACCAAGACTGAACTTGACAGTCAAGAGGAGAAGGTAAACACTTGCACCACACCACACCACACTCATCACATAGTCCTACTAAACCTACACCACAAAAATCCACACATAGAAACACAAAAACATTCACAGAGGCTCTCAGTAATAATCTGCTCAAGCAACAGAGACCTCCAAAGCAGAAGCTCAAGCAAACTCCACCCCCCAACACAACCCAAATAACACATAGCCCACAGACTCAGTGTGCCAATAAACCACAGCCCATAAGGCAAACCAACGTACCCAACACATTAGTCATAGGTGACTCTATAGACAGGCACACTGATGTCCCATTCACCAGGCTAAACAAGGAGAAGGTTATTGTCAGCTGCCTGTCAGGTGCCAGGATCCGCCACATAACCCACACACTCAGGTCAATCCACAACACGTACAAATATGACTGTCATTGTCCATGTTGGTGTGAATGACCTGAGAAGTACCTCCTTGGACTACATGAAAAGAGACATGGAAGAACTCTCCGATCTTGTAGCCCAGGCAGGTATGACTGCTAGCCCTGAGTAGCATCCTGCCATCGCCCAGAATAAGGACAAAATGATTGACTTCAACAATTGGCTAAGCTTCTGGTGTCATTCTAAGGGGATCCAGTATCTGTCTTCCTGGGACAACATGGTCGACAGACCACGATGCTTTGCCAGAGATGGCCTGCACCTGTCGCACCTGGGATTCTTGATACTGGCTAAGGCTCTTGCCGGCCCTATAGTGCCTTTTTTAGGCAAGGTTCAAATGACAAATTCACCACCATAACATGAACAGGCAAGCAAAAACTGAGGGTAATGCTATTTAATGCTAGATGTCTAAATCTCAAAATGCACTCACTTGAGGCACTCCTTAAAATGGAGAACATTGATATCTGTGCAGTGACTGAGACCTGGTTCAAAGCTCTAGAGAGTATCCCTGCATTACCAGGCTATAACTCATAATGCACTTTTCAGCCATCTAACCTAGATTAGAACACCAAAGGTGGAGGTGTGTCCATATTCATTAAGGATATCCATACCTTCAGGCTAGTTGTGCAGCATAATGCATCTGAGATTATCCAAGTCCAACTAACTCTGGGCAAAACTGCAATCCAAATTGTAGCTTGCTACAGATCCCCCACCATGCCCCAGGATTCAAACTCCTCTTTTCTTGATATACTGGAAATATTAGGGTTCAACCAAACACCCTAATAAAGGGTGATTTCAATTACCCCACCATTAACTGGGAAAACTACTCATGTACCAACTCCTTTGCTCAGCGCTTTCTGTAATTCATAAATTCCAATGCCCTGGATCAACTTATCCACACCCCCACCAGGGGCAACAATATCCTAGACCTAGCCATTACCAACATGAGTGACCGGTGTTCCACACCTGAAATCAGCTCCTTGTTGGTTAGATCCAACCATAAGCTAATCACCCTAGATATCTGCATCCTGCTCCCACCCACCATTAAGGAAACCATGGTAAAAAATTTCTCCAAAGCCAACTTCATGCTTATTAAGACAGAAGTGGTGAACTTCATGACACCCATGCAGATGGACAATACAGTTACAACTGCTGAATCCTACACAAATGCACTCTATAAGCACATACATGAGTGCCTGGACTGTGCTATCCCAAAAAGAACCAAGATGCTATCCTCCAAAAAAAAAGGAAGCCAATCTGGTGGGCCCCTGCAATAAACAAACTCTACAACAGAAGGAAGAAACTGTTGCAAAAGAGTAAAATCCCATGAGTGGTGGAGCTCCCTGGTCAGCCTCAGTAAGAATCTGAGATCCCTTATAAGATCCTACAAAGCTAGCTATGAAAACAAAATTGCTACTTATTCTACAGGCAACCACAAAGCATTCTATAGCTATGCCACAAATCTCAATGGCAACACCCAGATCTGCTCTGAGTTACAGCACAATGGCACAAAAATTACAGAATCAACTGATATTGCCAACATCCTGGCAGATAGGTTCAATGCTAACTTTACCCCCTGTCACCCCCTAAAGGGCCCATATCTATAAAGGAAGAATGCTGAGTCCCTAGAATCATATCTATGCAATAACAATAACGGCCACACAGGTAAAAAAACGCACTCTCCAAAACTAAGAATACAGCATCCATGGGACCAGATGACATCCCAGGCTGTGTATTACATGAACTACAAAATGAACAGGCACCTAACCTAAGTGTCATGTTTAATTCTAGCCTCACCTCATGCTTCATGCCCACTGAGTGGCACACAGCTATAGTTATCCCACTCCACAAGGGGAATCCACCTTGGATCCTGGGAACTACTGCCCCATCAGTCTGACAAGCCTGATCTGCAAGGCCATGGAATGTTTTATCATGGAACTTATAAACAAAGACATTGGCAACCTTCAAACACTGGACCCCACCCTATTTGGATTCATGAAGGGCCAATCTTGTCTCCTGAACCTGATTGACTTCTTCAAATCAGTCTTCAGAGCTGTGGATGAGAGTAAGGCGGTCCACACAGCCTATCTGGACCTCTCCAAGGCCTTTGACACCATCCCCCACTCTGGAATAATAGATAGACTTACTAAGCTGGGCATTAATCCTTATGTCACTCGATGGGTTGTCAACTTGTTTACTGACAGAACCCACACTGTAAAAGTAACCAAATCCAAATCCAGCTCCAGACAAGTGACAAGTGGAGTACCTCAGGGTTCAGTCGTGGAACCGCTCTTGTTTGGCATCTACTTCTCTGAAGTACAGGCCAACACTAAGGGACTCTGGCTAACAGAGTTTGCAGATGACTGCAAACTGTGCGCCATTACTGAATCCCCAAATGATGTGGATACTCTACAAAAGGGCCTTACAGAAACAGATGCTTGGTGCCAGAGCCATGGGATCAAGCTCAATGCCAAGAAATGTATAGTTATCCCCTTTGGGAAAAAACATGTACCCATGAATTACCACATAGGTGGTAGTACACTAAACACCAAAAATGTGATAAGAGACTTAGGGACACAGGTAGACAGTGGTCTCACCTTCGATAACCACATTGCCACAACAGTCAGGAAATCCTTCTATGTGGCACACCTCATCACCAAGGGCTTTTCATCCAGAAAAAAGGAGGTCATTGTCCCACTGTACTCATCCCTCATTAGACACATTATAGAATACAATGCCCCATTTGGTATGTACCTCTCAAGACATCTGTAACAACTGGAAAGGCTGCAGAAATACCTCATTAAAAGAATCACAGGCCTAAAGCAGATGCCCTATGCTGACAGCCTTAAAAAACTCCAGCTATACTCTGTCACATATTGTCTACTCAGAGGTGATCTCTGCTTAACATACAAGGCCATGTCAAACCCAGAGCTGTTGGACATGCTACACTTAAAGAAATCCCAATCCCTCAGAGCCACATGCTCCAGGTATCTAAACCTTGTCATCACAATAAACAAAACATGCTGGAAGGATAGGTTCCTGACCCAGAGACTCCCCAGACTCTGGAATAGACTGCCCATACATGTCAAGCAGAGCGTCTCTTTGGCCCTCTTCAAAAGGAACCTTGATGATTGGATAGGAGAAAGGAAATTCACCCCAGGGATCACATCAGTCACCCTTCTAGACAGGGGTCCAGGGAAGTAAATAGTGTAGGAAGAAATAGCCAGGGAATTGTTATGGCTAGGCTTGCATAGGCCCTAGGGCCGATAGCCTAGTACCAACCTATGAACCTATGACCCTATGCAGGTAAAAGCTGCACTCTCTAAAACCAAAAACACAGCATCGATGGGATTGGCAACATCTCAGGCTGCATTGTACATGAACATCAGAACGAACTGGCTCCCCACCTAAGCACCATGTTCAGTCATAGTCTCACATCAGGTTTGTGCCCACTGAATGGTGCCCAGCAACAGTTATCCCACTCCACAAAGGGGGAGCCAACACTGATCCTGGGAACTATCGCCCTATTAGCCCGACGAGCCTGATCTGCAAGGCTATGGAACATATCATCATGGAACTCATAAACAAAGACGTTGGTAACCTCCATACTCTAGACCCCACCCAGTTTCGGGTTTGTGAAAGACAGATCATGCCTTCTGAACCTGATCGACTTCTTTGATGTAGCCACCAAAGCCGTAGATGAGGGTAAGGTGGTTCACACAGACTATCTTGACCTCACCACGTCTTTCGACACCATCCCCCATTCTGGAACTATAGCTAAACTCACTAAACTAGGGATAAATCCCTATGTCACAAGATGGGTTGCCAACTGGCTCACTGACAGAACCCACACTGAAAAACTTGTAAATCTGACTTCAAACCAGTGACAAGTGGAGTACCACAGGGTTCAGTCCTGGGACCTCTCTGAAGTACAGGCTAACAGAGAAGGCCTCTGGTTAACGAAGTTCACAGATGACTGCAAACTAGGAGCCATAATCAAGTCCCCAAATGATGTGGACATCCTACAGAAGAGCCTCACTGGGACATATGCCTGGTATCAGAGGCATGGCTTCAAGCTCAATGCCAAAATGTGCATTGTCATCCCCTTTGGTATAAACTGTGTACCCATGAACTACCACATAAACAGCAGTCTACTTAACACCGAATATGTGATAAGAGACCTTGGGACCCAGGTGGACAGTAGTCTTGCCGTTGATAATCACATCACCACAGTAGTCAGGAAATCCTTCTATGTGGCACAACTCATCACAAAAGGGTTCTAATCCAAAAAAAAAGAGGTCATTGTTCCCCTCTACTCAGCACTCATTAGACCCATTATAGAGGACAAGGCCCCTTTTGGAATGTACCTCACAAGACATCTGCAGCAGCTGGAAAGGCCACAGAAGTACCTCACAAAGAGGATTACTGGCCTCAAACAGATGCCCTACAATGACCATCTCAAAAATCTCCAGCTTTACTCTGTAGCATATTGCCTACTCCAAGGAGATATCTTCCTAACATATAAAGCTATGTTAAACCCAGAGCTGTTGGACATGCTACACCTAAATAAATCCCAATCCCACGAAGCTACATGTTCTAGGGACCCAAAACCGTGTTACCACAATAAACAGAACATGCTGGAGGGATAGATTCCTGTCTCTGAGACTTCCTATGCTCTGGAACAAGCTACCCATCTATGTCAAGCAAAGTTCCTTCTTAGCACTCTTCAAGAAAAATCTTGATGAGTGGATGGGAAATAGGAAATACACCCCGGGGATCACGTCTGTGGCTCTGCTCGACATGGGCACAGGAAATTAACTTTCTTGGGTGGTGTAAGCCAGGAACCTTGTTGGCTAGGCTTACTTAGGCTGTTGGGCCAATAGCCTAGCACCTATCTATGAACCTATATCTGCAAGTCAAAGTCCACTTGAGTAACCTGCATGTGTCAACTCAACCTGGTTTGTGACATCAATAGGACTCATTGGCAGGAAAGATTTGTGTCTCAGGGACCCCTCTTTCTGTGGAATAGACTCCCTTTCCATATCAAGCAGAGTAGCTCATTAACCCTTTTAAAAGCACCCTGTATAACTGGATGGGAAACAGAAAATACTCCTCTGGGATTCCACCTGTGGCCTTGCTGGACAGGGGCATTGGGTGCTGACTTGTCGGAACATGGGCTAAATTCTTGGCTAGGCTTGTAAGGGCCTCAGGGCCAATAGCTTCGCAACTTCCTATGATACTACAATCCCATAAAATGCAATCCCTTGACTAAGTAAATTTACAGGTTTACAGGCATGCCTAAAGTATACCACCAGTCATTATTACATTACTATACATGTAATTACCATGTTATAAAGTAAGTTTCCAGTGGCACTGACAGTTAATAAAGAAAGTTTAATATGTCATCTTTTTTTTTCTCATGGATTTGATTCCTAAGTTGTACAACTTAATTTTATCAGTGTGTAATTCTCAACAGGCCAATATGTAACAAGTCATACCATAGTTCCTCCAACCAGCCATGATCATAACAAACGCTGTAAAACATTTCACTGTCTAGCATTGCAACGTGTCAATAGTTTCAGAACACACGTGGCCAAATCTCACTGCCATATTTCACACTTTCTGTGCTTTTTGATGTAATCAGTGCAAGCGTGTCTGTCAAGCCACTGATGTGCTTTCAGTTTGCACACAAGCTGTTACTCATGAGATCTGACTTTGGATCCAATTCAGACCCATATTTCTAGACTGACTGCTGCAAACATGGCTGGAGACAGTAGAAATGGTATTCCATTAAGAGCACAAAGGTGGGGAGTTGAAGAGTCCAGGCTTTATCTGGAACTACAGACAGTTGCATGGGGTTATGCCATGTCTCCGTATAAGGATGAGGCTTGGAATACCCTGGCCAAGGCTGTCTCCAGTACAACTGGCCTCCCACACACTGGGGAGCAATATCATCACCACTACAGTAATATAAAAAGCTGCAAGCAGGACCTCCTGAGCCAATTGAAGGATGAATTTAACAATGCAAACACCCCATAGTTGTGTAAGTATACTGATCCTTCACCTGTTGTGATCTGACATTAATTACCCAGACAATACAGTTATTCATTGTGCATTCACATATCTATTTTTTTTTCTCTAATGTACAGATGCAACAGAGGTAGCAGAAAACTGAAACACATCAAAAGAGACTTATTCTCCTCAGAGAGACAAAGGGTAAGTATGCTTCTGATATGAATGCAGTGCAGGGAAGTATTTTCAGTCCATTACTGTCTATCATCTTGAGAGGCATAACTTATCCTTGACATCAAGCATACATGCCTGTTCCAATATAGCTTGGTGACTGAATTAGGCAATAAGTATATCATCTTAACTGTGTCTGGGTTTAATACCCTGACACACACATTAGATTCTTTCCTGGATATTATTTAGAGGTTAGTAACTGCAATATTGCATTACATTAACTTTTACATGTTGGCAAATACAATTATTAACTTTGAAAGCAGATATCTGATATGGCTCAGTCAAATACATGATTGTATTACTCATATTATACCAATATGATTGATTTTTATGACACACTAATGCCTTCGCATTATATCTGGATGTAGCCAAAGTCTAATTATATATTTCTCATATTGGTTTATGTACTGAAATGATCAAATAATGTGAAATGTCATTGATCTAATTCTCTTTTTTTTTGTCTCCCCCATCTTATCTCTTATATATTTAATATCTGTTGAAAAGCAAAGTGGCCATCTATACATAGAGGCAGACTGACCACTGAGGTTTGGCCCACTGTAACTCCACAGGTAGCTGTGGCTGTACCACCACAGGCAACACAGACACCCAGCACATCTGGGCACAACTTGTCAGCATTGCTTGCACAAATCCTATCCCACCTACTCCACCTGAATCAGGTAGCTCTGCCTTGGGTGCTGGTACAATAGTACCCTCCTGGAGCAGTAGTAGTAGTAGTGGAGATGACAATTTTTTCACTCATTAGAAGCTGACAAGCCTGGTGAAAGGCGTAATGGAGAGGGCCTTTGTGCCTAAATCAACAGTGTTGAAAAGTCCTGTGTCATATTGTTAAAATTATGCTATATTTGAGACTGACACACAAGACAGTGATGACAGTTCTGAGGGTGAGGACTAGATTCTCACTGTTCTCAAGCTGGATGTAGGTACATCTCTGAGTTCCCCTACCTATTCCCAGTTATATCTTCATCCAATCTTTTGTGTCCATCAGCATTTTGTCTGTCTTGTATGTCCTGTATGTCCACGCCTGTTACCTAACCTTTCCTACCTACCCAACCCTCTCATTCCTATTCATCTTTCCCAAAATCATATTTGCAAGATTATTTGCAAGATTATGCTCAGTACTTAAGAACTTGTTTCATTGTTGCCTGGCTTGGAATACTTGTAACACCATCTGACATACAAAGCTGATATAAGTATATTTTTGCACTTGCTATAATTGTTTCAGTGATATTTAATAATTATGTGCTCAGTGTTGTAAAGTGTGTGTGTTAAACTGGTTTCTGGCTTACTTCTGAACACTTACTCTGTGTTTCAGCAATGTTTATTAAGTCTGTGCTTAATGTTGCAATGTTTGTGTATTATTAAACTGGGTTCTTTTTACTTCTGAACACTTACTCTGCCTGGCTACGTCTTTAGAACAGGTAATTCTGGTATTGTTTGTTGTGGATATGCAGGAGGTCCATCAGAGTGGAGTCTGACAATGCCCTGTATGCCAACCATAGATCTCTATGCCAGCCATAGATCTCCCCTCAAAAGCCTGTAGGAGACAGAATACAGGGATATGGCCTTGAGGAGGTCTGCGTAGGACATATTACTTATGCCCTGTATTCTTTTAGTGAGGAACCTCTGTGGACATTCCAGTTGTTGGATATGACTAGTTAGGTACATACCAAAGGCAGCATTGTACTCAATGATAGGTCTGATGAATACCGAATAAAGTGGAACAATGAATTTCTTGGACTTAGATACTATACTTTTGTTTATAAGTTGTGCAACATAGAATTATTTCCTCACCACTGTAGACACTTGATGATCAAAGGCTAGATTACTATCTATGTGTGTCCCTAAGTCCCTGACTACTGGGTCAGCTCTAAGGGGTGTTTTGTCAATATGATAGCAGTGATGGATGACTTCCCAAAGGATACTATTATGCATTTCTTGGCATTTAGTTTTTGTCCATGACTCTGACACCAGTTGTTTGTCTGTGTCAGCCCCTCCTGGAGAATACTTAGGTTCATAGGTTGGTACTAGGCTATCAGCCCTAGGGCCTATACAAGCCTAGCCATAACAATTCCCTGGCTATTTCTTCCCACATTATTTACTTTCCTGGACCCCTGTCTAGCAGGGTGACTGACGTGATCCCTGGGGTGAATTTCCTTTCTCCCATCCAATAGTCAAGGTTCCTCTTGAAGAGGTCCAAAGAGACACTCTGCTTGACATGTATGGGCAATCTATTCCAGAGTCTGGAGAGTCTCTGGGTCAGGAACCTATCCCTCCAGCATGTTTTGTTTATTGTGATGACAAGGTTTAGATCCCTGGAGCGTGTAGCTCTGAGGGATTGGGATTTCTTTAAGTGTAGCATGTCCAACAGCTCTGGGTTTGACATGGCCTTGTATGTTAAGCAGAGATGTGTCAGTGTGAGATTAAATGACAACTCCTAATTTGCAATCATCTGCAAATGTAGTCAGCCTGAGACCATTGACATTGTGTGGGAAGATAAGAACAACCACTTTTTTCCTGATTTGATGTTATATTCACAGGAATGTTTTTTTAACACACACTTAATTCAGTTGTATAAAAAAATCCCAGCTGTCTGCTATAGTCCTATTAGCCATCAAATCATACACATTCTATTTAGATTACACCAAATGTATTGCATAAAAATTAACTTAATAAAATCTGTGAGTAAAAATGTGTTATATATCATATTCATTTGTGTCTTATCTTCCCATATTGAACAGAAATGGTGTGAACTGGATAACCCTGACTTACAACACACCATTTAACATTCAGCTTGTCAAGTACTCATACCATTTCCAGGACATTAAGCTTTCTTGTAGGATCTTTTACTTTCATTTGATAGTTATATACAACAATACACTATAATACTGTTTACAGCTTTGCTCTTTAATGTTGGCAGTTTATAGTTCACAGTTGGTACACATAACTTTGATATTTAACGTTGACAATTTGTTGTTCAAAAATGGTGCATTGGTATCATCTGGTACCATAGCACACCATTAAAACACCTTTTTAGTTCCCTTCATAATTTTTTTATTTCCAGTGTAGAATTCTGGCTAGGAGGACTGTAGAAGAATCAAACACTGTATTTATCCACTCCCTCTGATATAGTGTTGACATTTACCAACTATTAACAACTGGAGGAAGATAACTGTTGTACCTACATAAAAAATACACCACTGCCATTTTTGCCTTTTCTATACTTGTGATAGCTCTTGAATCCATACAATGCCAAAGGCATAGTTTTGCAGTTATCCCATGTTTTGTTTATAAATAACATACTAAATTAATTCCCAAAAAAACTTTTGTGTTCACCGGATAAATTAATATGCTAAGAAAGTAGGTTAGGAATGAAAAAGAAAGACCAATTTAAAGCACTGGAAACAATGTTTAACTGCAAGAAAGCAAATGCTGAACACAAAAAATACTATATAAACTAACTGGCAAAATCACATAAAAATGGGCATTTATTAAGTATGTATTACCTCCATTTAAATTCACAAAAAGCCTGATGTGGATACTCATACATGCTTTGATAGAGGAGATCTATATTGCTTGATCAGCTGTCATAGCATATGTGAAACAAATGAAGAGATTTTCTACATCACAGATGTAACTAAGGAACATGAGTTTCTTTCCATGAAACTTTATTACGCACATGCTTCTCTTTTACAGCATGCTTTATACCAAGGGAATAGCTAGCTGTTGTAGTTTACCAAGTATATCACTCACATGGTCAATAACTCGTTAGTTTCCTCCTCTCTGTATTCCTGTGCACATCCTCCCTTTGCCTTTCATTATATACTGGTACACAGTAAGCTATTATTTGCACCAGGGTGATTAGACTGTGACTCTATAAAGCACGAGTGTGGAGAACAACAGCATGCTACAATTGCTGCAAAGCTATATTGCTTTCTTTCCAGTCAATTTCCATGTCTTCAGCCTAGTCTCTGTTGACACTACAGCCTTCTCTGACCACTACTTTCAAATGTCTGTGGCAACCAATGGTCCATGCTGTGTAATGGCTGTTTCACTAGGGATGATTTTGCAATCACTGATTCTATCCCACTGCTCTTTCCTTAGTAGGAGGAAGTCTACTTCAGTTGACTATTGACAACTGTTATATGTGCTCTTGTGACTGTCTGCCTATCTTTCTTGCTGATTGGTCACCATCAAGTCATTTGACAGACAGAATTCTAGAATGGCCTCTCATTCTTTATTCCTGTCTACCCACCCATGTGAACCCAAGCAGTCCTCATATCCTGTAGGGGTTATTTATGCGTTAAGATGCCCTTGTGCCCTATTTTATGTAGGGGAGACAAAGAGAGAATTCCGTGTCAGATTCATGGAGCATTTGAGAGATGTTAGGAACAGAAGGGAAGATAAAACAATTTCTTTACATTTTAAAATGTTTCATGGTAGCGATGTTTCAAAATTAAAGGGTACTGTTTTAGAGACAGTGGATTGTTTTTGTGGAGATGAAAATATGTTAAAACAAAAGTTGAGGTACAAAGAAAGTATTTACATTTTAAAGTATAAGACTCTTGTACCTAATGGTCTCAATAATGATCTAAATTGGAAATGTCTGCTTTAAATTTTAATTATTTTATTGATTAATTGTTGTTAATTAAGTGGGGTTTGCATATAAATATGTGTTCTTATGTTTGTATCTGTTTGATACTCTTTAAAGGTGGTTACACCGAAGCGCTAGAGAAAAAAATAAAAGTTTCAAACTTTCCTGTCTTGTTTTTCTGTTTTTGTACCACAGTCAGTGGTTTGGGTCAGTTTTGTTTCTATCAGTGGAGAGTGACTAGAAGGAGGTTTTTTTGTGCTCATATTCTGTTCTGTCTGTCCTGATATGTACATTCAGGTCACCCATTACCACTTCATGTTGTCCTTCTTTATCTAGTATGTCCTGCAACTCCTGTGTGAATTCACTACTTTTCGCACTATCACAACCTGACTCTGGTGAATAGGATGAGATTATGAATATTGTCCTATCATTGCTCTGGGGTCTGATTGTCATGAGTCTGTCACTAATTCAGATGACAACCCTCACTGTCTCTTCCTCATCACAGTTTCCACACTATTTCTAGCTTGTCCACCTCCTGACTAGTAGACTTTAGATCCCAAGCAAAGAGGTTTTGCTGTATTGTCCTTCCATCTTGTCTCTTGGATACATATGGTGTCTAGCCTCCTCCATACTGTCATATCCTTCACTTACAAGGTCTGTCTTGTTAATTAACCTGCAATGAATGCAGCAATTCTTACTTCATGCTTGGCAGACTGATTGGTTTTACATCTAGATTTCACTCAACGCAGCTATCCCAGTTAACCCAAGCTGGGCAATTGGGCACTGGCTGGGCAGTTACAGACCCAGGGATACTGGGCTTTATAGTGGGCACAACCTGGCTAATAGTGGCACATACACCCTTTCAACTATTAGCATGGTTCCCTGGCATAGGTCAGAGTAGGCCAAATCCTCAACCCACTTATCACAGGCAAATACCCATTACAACTTGGAAATATTAGTCAACAGGACTGAATCACCTAGAGCTAACCCTGCCACAGTGTGCAGTCTGTGATCTGTGCTCTCCTATCATGAGGATACTGCACGTCACAGTAGATGCCCAAAGTGAATGGTTGACACAACTCTTCCTCCTATAGGGCACCATCTAGAGACTGTGCCCACGGCTTTATTCTTTGGTGAGTTGCATGTTTTTGGGAGGTGGAAGGAACACCACACAGACACAGGGAGTACATGCAAACTCCAAAAAAGTATTATACATAGGAGGCAAATACTCTAACCATTTTAACTTTTAAGCCTTAAGTTTCATTTTACATGTGCATGCATGTATGCTTCCAATGGGCAGACATATTGGGGACATGCTAGGATAGAGATGTATAGAGCCACCTCTTTCAACATCTACTGTGGTGTGCAGTAGTAGAACATGGATCACAAACTGAGAGCTGTGACAAGGCTATCCACTGTATGGTGTAAAATATGGTTCTAGATTTTCTATTTACATGTTTCAGTCAACAAGGATTAATAAGGAAGTCATAAAGCTGTAGAGCTTTTTCTTTTTTTGGAGCAAAGAATACAGTATTAGTTGTTCAAAAAAAATGAACAGAGTGACCCAGTATTTCCTCAAACAAGTAGAAGTAAAACAGGAAAGTATGTATGACCTTCTAAAAAGAAGATGAAGGGTACAGTATTAGCATGACAACAAAAAAGGCGTTCTGTATAATAACGTGGTACTAATAGGCAATGACCATAATTCTGCTAGCAGATAAGCAAACAATAATGTCTGACATGTTGGGAAATGTGGAAAATAAAGCATTTCACACCAATGTTTTTGTATCCATTGTTATTAAGCAGTATTGCACTTAGAAAATTAGTGTGTTACTTTTTGTTTTGTTTTTATAATTTATGCTTATAAAAAATGTGCATTATGATATAAAACAGTTAATCTGGCCTAAGTGTAATAAGTACTTATTGACAAGTTTTAAACTGAAAAACCCTCCCTGAAAAGGTAAGCATGTTGTCCAGTCTCATTATTGCTTTTAAATCTCTGGATGTGTTCTACATGAACTGCAATGTGAACTGGCACCACATCTATTTGCCCTGTTCAGTCACAGCCTCACCTCAAGCTTTGTCTCTACAGAATGGCCCACTGCTACAGTCATCCCTCTCCATAAAGGGGGAGTGACTACAGACCCTGAGAATCATTGCCCCATTAGCGTGATGAGTCTGATATGTAAGGCTATGGAGCACATCATCATGGACCTAATTAACAAGGATATAGGGAATCTCCAAACTCTAGATCCCATGCAATTTGGTTTTGTGAAAGGTAGATCATGTCTGCTCAACCTGGTTGACTTCATTGAGTCAGTTGTCAGAGCTGTGAATGAGGACAAGACAGTTCATACAGCCTACCTCGACTTGGCCAAGGCCTTTGATATGATTCTCCACTCAGGAATTATTGATAAACTCATCAAACTAGGCATGAATCCCTATATCACTAGGTGGGTTGCAAATTGGTTCACAGATAAAACTCACAGTGTGAAAGTAATGGACTCCATGTCAGACTGCCAACCAGTCATGAGTGGAGTCCCACAGGGATCAGTCCTGGGTCCTCTCCTGTTTGGCATCTACTTCTCAGAAGTCCAAGCCAACATGGAGGGACTCTGGCAGAACAAGTTCACAGATGACTGCAAGCTGCGAGCCATTATTAACTTCCCAAGTGATGTAGACATCATACAGAAAGGCCTCACTGAGGCCAGTGACTGGTGTCGAAACCATGGCCTTTAGCTTAATGCCAAAAAAAATGCATCATCATCCCTTTTGGGAAAAACTCAATTTCCACTAATTACCACATCAATGGGAGCCAACTGAACACTGACGGTGTTATAAGAGATCCGGGGACACAGGTTGACAACAACCTCTTCTTTGACCACCACATTGTCACTGTGGTCAAAAAGTTCTTCTATGTGGCACATTTCATTACCAAGGGTTTTGCATCCAGGAAGAAATAGGTCATCATCTCTCTCTACTCTTCCTACATTAGGCCAGTTATTGGGTATAATGTCCCATTTGGCATGTACCTCACTAGACACCTGCAACAACTGGAGAGGCCACAAAAGTACCTCACAAAGAGGATCCTTGGTCTTAAACACTTGTCCTATATGGACAGACTCAAAACATTCCAACTATTCTCTGTCTCATATTGCCTACTTAGTAGAGATCTCTGCTTGACTTATAAAGCCATGTCTGACCCAGCTCTGTTAGAAATGCTACATCTAAAGAAATCCCAATCCCTCCACAACATGTGCTCCAGAGACCTCATCCTCATTACCACAATCAACACAACATGCTGGAGGGACAGATTCATAACCCAGAGACTGGCCATGCTATGGAATAGACTTCCCATACATGTCAAGCAGAGCACATCACTGGCCCTCTTTAAGAGGAATCTTGATGAGTGGATGGGAAGTAGAAAGTTCACCCCAGGGATCATGCCAGTGGCTCTACTTGATAGAGGCAATGGGTACTAACAGGGCACTTCTATGGGCTAAGCTTGAAAAGCCTCCAGGTCCATTAGCTTAGTACACACCTATGAAAGTTTTACTCTAACAAATGTTATGACTTTAACAGAATTTGCTGGAGAGACAGATTTGTATCACAAAAGCTAATTCATGCATGGAATAAAATTCCCATCTTCGTAAAACAAAGCCCATCCCTCACTCTCTTCAAGAAGTATTTGGATAAATGGATGGGGAACCATAAATTCACTCCCTGAATACTGCCCATGTCCCTTACTGACAGAGGTAGTTTGTAAAATGATTAAGGGCTCCAACACCCAAATACCCACTACACTGATAGTACCCAATTCCATATCTGGGGAATTAAGATATAATACTGCCATATCCTGGGTATAATTCATTCTTGTGCCATTATCCTAGTAATCATCTATGAACCTATTAAGTAAACAGCATCAATATAACCTTTTAGGGGAGACACAATCCTATGTGACATGAGAATAGTATAGCTACTGGTAGAAATAAAATAACAAACAAACAAACAAAAAAAAGAATATTATAGGGAAAATAAGTGAAAAGCTCAAAACTGCAATACTGAAAAGGCAACATTAACAATGGACACTTGCAACATACCGCCTAAAAAAGTACATGATTGGTGAGAAGAAAAGGCAACATTAATAATGGACACTTGCAACATACCGCCTAAAAAAAGTACACGATTGGTGAGAAAAACTTGCACATTTAGATATCAAAGGACCATATATGAAAGCTATTTACATGTATTGTGTTTTTGACTAGACTGTGCACATTCATTTATTATGCTCAATCTCTGGAGAAGGCTAGGGACATATACAAGGTGTTGACCTAAGTGTCAATAGGAACAGAACATTTGTTAAGTTGCTGCGAGGCAGGATTATACCTTAGTATGTCCCATTACGCGTCTGGCGAGTGGAAGCATACAGGCATATATAGGGGAAAGGAAAGTCAGGACTTAAAAGTAAAAATACCACTCAGCTGTAAGCTGATTCTGCATCAAGAGTCTCACTCTCCTCAGTGGCTCTGAGCATGTCTCAGATCAAGACCAGGAGAAGTTCTCAGAAGACCCAGTGGGTAAGGAGAGGCCCCAGTGGTTGCCAAAGGATAGCAGTGAAAAGACAAAAAGTTTGTAAAAAATAAAAAATAAAAACAAAATACAAAATACATCATGTTATCCACCATCTTAAAACTAAATGTCAGTTTGTGAAAGAAAGAAAAATGTTAGCTTTATTTTTCACAAGCTGTATAGAGATTCAGAAAGGTTACTTTTCACAGTAACCCTGTCGACTGAGAGACAGTACTTTTGTGATGCTCTACCCAGTCAGGTGCAGAACCATTGTAGGCTGTAACTGCAAATACTAATGACGCATTCCGAGGGAATGGCCTTTATTAATTAGCCATGTGCTCTTCTCCAGCAATGCATGTGATAAGATGTTTAATTTTTCAGCTGTGTAAGTCAGTTCAGCCATCTGTGTTAATGTACACAACCAAAGATCTGTGTTTACTTTTTACTTTCAATGGGTAAGACTGCATTAGAGGTAAGCATTGGGCAATTTAGGGAATAGATAGTAGTGGAGGGTGTTTGTTTTTGTGTATGTGTGTCACTGCATGTGTGAGTACATGCAAAGGGATAAGTGGTTTCAGTTGAGTGCATGTATGTGTGTTTCTGAGTGTTTTTCTTAGGTGGTCACACTAATGGGATTAGTAAAGGGACAGGCAGGGTAGGTGTGTGTGTGTGTGTGTGTGTGTGTGTGTGTGTGTGTGTGTGTGTGTGTGTGTATGTTATGTGTGTTCATGAGTGCAATTGGGTAAGGGTTGAATGCGTGTGTATGAATATAGGAATGAGTGAATTGGGTGTGCGGGGTGTCATACCACTAAATACCCCTTGAATAATGAGCAAATCCTACAATATGGGGTTAGAACATTAGACACCATTTATGCTAAAAATACTATAGCAATAACCCACGGCTGGGTGTGGATAATGCTGGATGTACCACGGTTGGTGTGGTTTGGTCATGAGGGCAAAATCTGAGTGACCAAACAAAGCCAACCATGGGTAAATCAGCGTTATCCACACCTAAACATGGGTTATTGCTATTGTACAATGGCATTATTTAAGAAAAAAAAATACTTTTCTTAAATAATGTCCTTGTATAATGGTGGCGTGGTGTTCTGCTTTAGTTACATATCCAAGGGCTTTTTTGATGTACTGCACACGCGTATGGGACTTTCGTTCCCACACTTACGCAGTGCATCAGTGCTTTGGAAAGGAAACAATGGAGAAAGGAAGATCTCTGTTGCTCCTTCTTTTGAATTTTTTTTTTTTAATAAAAGTTGAAATTTAGATACTTTAGAGGTACAAGAGAGATGGGATGGAGAAAATACAAGGAAAGTCAGGTACACTTCTTTAGTTTTGAATAACATACCTGATTTTCCTAGTACTTTTTCTGTACTGTCTCTCTAATACCTCCAGACTGCCCGGATTCCAAATTTTATTATTATTTTTTGGGTCTATATTAGATCAGCAAATGCTTAAAAAAGCGAATGCTGATTGAGTGACCTTATGTAAGCAAAAGCTTACAATCTCGAACTGTCAGATCAGCGATTTTTTTCCTAGGGAAAAAAATTGCTGATCCAAAACACATACACACAACACAAGCACACCAAACAAACAGAAATCCATACACATACACCTAAAATCTGACACCTAACCCTACACTAAACTATGCACACACCACTAACTATCTACTTACCTTAACCCAAACCCTAACCCTAAGGTCCGTCACTATCGCACACCTCACCCACTCCCTAACTCTAACTCACCTAAATCCGCCCTAACCCGCATGTCCACACAATCGCACATATACCTAACCCAAGCCCTAACCCTAACTCACCTAACCCACCCTAACACTCACATCCACACATCGCACACTTACCTGAATCCATCCCGTAACTTTCCACCACAGCGGACTGAAAACACCGAAGCAACAGGAAAAAATTTGAGTTTCTGTTGCTTCGATATTTTTAACTTTTGCTAAAGTAAGGTAGATCAATCAACGTTCACTTATTTAAGCATTTGTTGATCTAATATAGACCCTTTTTTTATGGTCCAGAAAACTAAAAAAGTTTAGCATATGTTAACAGAAGAAAGTCCGGGTGACCAGACTTTTTTCTATTGGTATATGGGTGATTTACATCAGGCACTCTGGTTGGGCTGACCAATCAGTGTGCTCATTTTTGAATATTAACGGACAGTCGTACAATTCAAAATAATAGAATAACAGTTTTGCAGCACAAAATAATTTTAAGGGCTCTAGACACTACAGAAAATGCTTTGAGTCCTGAATCTTTGGCATACAATGTGACTTGTTAACAGTAAACACTTTTGTGTTCTGCTCCAGCACTAGACACCAGGGGTAATCTTTAAATTGTAGATTAATTTTCTTTGAAACACATTATGACAAAATCTGGGGGAAAGCTTCAAACACTGTACCTTGGATATATCTAGCAGCTGTTTAATAACCCAGAGCATTCTCTTGCTGCTGGCTGAAAGGATTCACTTAGAGTTGCATTTTGTGAACTATAAGATGCATGAAATTCATACATTCTGGTATTATTGAGTGAATATAATTGTACATTCAATATGAGGAACAGAGCAAGACCAAACACAAGGGAAGTTGTGAAGGATGAGGTGTGTCCAACTGAAACAGCCATAATGAAGAATTTAGGACAAAGCCAGGGAGAATAATAAATGAAACCAGGGAATTTTTTTTTCACTGTAACTCTGTGGCATTTAAAATAGAGCAAAAGGTTTAGCATCACAATCTTCTTTTTGAATTATATGAAGAATAAACTCAACTGCTTGGCATTATTATAATCATTTAAAGATACATCAGGATGTTCTGTCAGCTCAGGGATAGGTAAGACGTGTGTGTGCATGTGCGTGTGTGTGTGTGTGTGTGTGTGTGTGTGTGTGTGTGTGTGTGTGTGTGTGTGTGTGTGTGTGTGTGTGTGTGTGAATGTATGCATGAGTGTGAAAGTACAATTAAGGGAGGTGCCTATGCCAACATGATGTATGGGTTGCCAAAAGTACTTACCACAGGAAAACACTGATTTTCATTAGTGGTAATTACAAGCAATTCAGAAACATGCAAATTAGCCAATAATTATTTTTTTTCTTACTGCAGATAACATGTCTCTGAATAGCATTTTCTTCAGTCATGGATACCGCCCCTTTGGGCTGCAGCTGTTACCATCCACAGTTGGATTCTATCTGAATACCAGAAATAATCTTCTTCAAAGACATAGTAAACTGAGGACCTACAACTTCCTTCCTTACAACAAAGAAAAAACTCAAATGTATATGTCACACTGCCAGCCCAGATATCTAGAATTTTGTAAATAATTATATGTCATTTGTAAATATTAATATGATTTGTATAGAAGTGTGAAAGAAGGAGATACTGCCAGCACAGCTATCTGGGATTTTGTAAATAATCATATGTCATTTGTGAATACCAAGATGTCTCATATGCTTGTCTTACAAATGCATTAGAACTATATGTTTTGTGTATGTTAATCTACTTATACAGAAGTGTGTGTAAAGTACTGAGCTAAAATGTAACCACAGCATGCCCTGCTGCCCTGCTGGCTTAGAACAGAAATGTATATAAACTATTGTGATTGTGTGAATGTATAGATTTTTAACAGTGGAAACTAGAACATAGAGGGTTAACTTACAAAACTTCAAGAAAATAAGTTGAAATTAAATTGTTTTACAACTGTGCTATAAAAGTTATCTTTCAGTTTAAGTCAACAGGAGACAGGATGTCTACACTGGGGACTCTCTGTTTTGTGAATGTTTTATTGTTTTATGTCCTCTAGCACTTGCTAGCATTTGAAGGCTATGTATTTTCACAGAGAGATGTTAAAAATGGGTAGTTCCTGACACTGGGGGTTTAGCTTGGAAACCAAAGTCAGGTGAAAAAAAGTGATGTCATCCAAGCTAACCCAGCAGTAATATTTGATATTAATTTAGAACTCTGTGAGACAGAAACAGTGCATTTTGTAACTTGTCTTTGACCTAACAAGAACATCCACTCATCACCACATCTGCACTTGCCTTGCTGTAAGTAAGTTTTTAGGGCATAGTAACTATTTTAGATTCGGGTAGGAATATAGTAAAGTATAGCTTAGTTGTACTTTTTTAATTTGAGACTGCCCTACAATGTTGTTTTAAATATTTCTTGTGATTTTGAACTCTGATGTAACTGATTACTTACTGAGTATTGTCTTGTTATTTTATTATTTATTATTAAATATATTTAAACTTTTTAATTGTGTCTAGTCTGTTAGAGAAATGTAAGCTCTTAGGGTACTTGCATATGTATTTTATGAAACTGTACAGGTCACTCCTAAATAGCCTTGTGCTTGGTCAAACTGCCATTTGGATTAATAGTAACATTACACAGTAGGACTGGACACCCTTTGCTAAGGGCCTTAAAGTAGCTGGTAAAGAGTCGGCTGGTGGCAGTGAAAACTGCATTATAGTCAGGGCAGAAGTGAGCATAGCTAGTAAACCTGTGCCAGCCTAGCCCAGGTGTGTGTCCGTTTGTATATAAGTCAAATCTCAAAGTGCTCGCACTCGTGTGTGTTTTGTGTGTGTGTGTGTGTGTGTGTGTGTGTGTGTGTGTGTGTGTGTGTGTGTGTGTGTGTGTGTGTGTGTGTGTATGTGTGTGTGTGTGTGTGTCAGCTACTTGGGCAGGGACACAAAGCACTGGTTGGACAGAGAGGCTGCTGGAGGTTTTAGCTTGGTTACTCAGCTGAGATCTCATTTCTATAGCTGTACCAGTGGGGAGTCGTACTGGGGATCTGGAGAAAAGAGGGAGAAACCAGCACCAGAATGATTGTGATCTCTGTGTGCTCTTTAGGAAAATTGAACTTTACTGTGTGTGTACTTGTCATTCTCCCAGTGTGTTTATCCCCTCTGTAGCCAGTGGTGAGGACTGAGGCTCCTTGATTGGCCAGTGCTGGGACATCACATTATACCACTTCTCTTCTTCAATAACAACTCCAATCAACTGCAGTTTTGTGAGTTATGGTAGTAAGGTGATAAAAATGTCTGCAAGAGAAAAAGGTTGCTTTGACATTTATTCTGTGCTGTAAGCAGCTTGGTGACCAATGAGGTTTTATTTATTTTTTAATAAGGCCATTTTTTAACATAGACATCCTCAGACAGCAACTATATCAATTTCTTGAATATGCAGTCTCAAAATTGAACCATTTATATTTCAATGTAATTGTATATAATGTTAAAAACACAGAGTTTAAAATCAAGCCTGATGCCCATAATCATTAAGGTGCCTACAAACTATGTCAAACAAAACATGGAGCCAGCAAACTGTGACTAAAAAGTACTTTAATTAGTACATAAAAAGCAAAAAAACAAACCGGTTTTGGCCTGACAATACCACAGCCTTCTTCAGTGTTAAAGAAATGTTCCAATTATTGCTGTTTAAATATACCCATCTCAAAGGACATTGGTGGTTACTAAAATTGTTCATTTAGGCCAGGTGGGAATAATCCCCCTAGTTTCACAATCCACTTTTTTTCTTTAGAATTGAGAATAGAATGCCAGCCTGTCTTATTGGATCTATTACCTTTAATAATGTCAATTACCATAAAAGAAAATCTGGCAGATTTATGTAACAGATGGTGTTTATAAAGTGAATTGTTTGCCTTTTTATTTTTGATGTTACTGATGTGTTCTAATATTCTAAGTCTGAATGGACGAGAAGTTTGCCCTACATAAAATGAGCCACACGTGCATGTTGCCAAATAAACAAGCCAATCGCTACTACAATTGGCAGAAAAAGTTTATGTCATAAACAGAAGCACAGTTTTTACTAGAGAATTGCTTAGACTTATAGACCCTATCACAATTGGTGCAATGACCGCAAGGAAAACAACCAATCAATGGTTCACCCCTCAACGTAGTCTGTGAATATTGAGGAGATATATTTCCATGACTGTGTTTAAAGTGATTGAAACAATAACTTAAATTTTTACCCTTGCGGAAAGAAAAAAGACATCTGTCCGGAATAATGTTTGCCACTTCAAGGTCGCACTGTAAGATGTTCCAATGTCTATGCACACTTTGTATGAGAATATCCGAATTTCTTGCATAAGTGGTGACAAACCTAATAGGCTGTAATGTTGTATTGATATGATCCTGGTAAGACAACAATCCATGCCTATCAAGGGTATTTGCCCAATTACTGGCCTGCAACACATTTCCCATGCTATAGTCCCTGGATCTGAATCTATTAGTCAGGTCCCTCCTTTCCTTCATGGGAACAAATATGTTTTGTTCTAATAAATTGTGATTTTGGAATGTTGCGTGCAATGTGTGGCGGATGAAAGCTGGACACATGGAGGATGGTGTTGTACTGGGGATATTTCCTAAAGATTTCTGTACTCAGTGTATGGTCAGGCAATCTATTAATGGATACATCCAAAAATGTGATTGTGTTCATGTTGTAATGTACTGTAAATTGCAAACCCCATATATTGTCATTGAGATAGGATATAAAGTCCATAAGCTGTTCAACCTCACCCTTCCACACCATCCAACAATCGTCCAAGGAACATCTCCAAATGTCAATATATTCAAGAAAATTATTGTTTCAGCTGTCATAAATGATGTATTTTTCCACATAGACCATAAATAAGTCTGCGTAAATTGGGGTGAGAGAAGCTCCCATTGCTGTGCCTTTGGTTTGCCAATAACAAATATCTTGATAAAAGAAGATGTTACTGGTCAAGACACGTTCTGTTAAACCAACCAAAAAGGAATTAAAGTCAGATGGATATAAATCCGTCACACCTAGCCAGTAACTAAGGGCCTCCAAATCTGCTTGATGTGGAATATTGGTATATAAGGCACTCACATCAAGTGTGCACATAAACCAACCTGCTTCAAGCTGAGTATCAGAAATGATTTGTAAAAAATTAGTTGTATCTTGCAAATGTGAATGTACTAAATCAAGCAAAGGTTTAAGATATTTAGTAAGATATAACGATAAAGGTTTTGTTAAGAACCCTTTGCCTGATACAATCGGTCTACCCGGTGGATGTACAGGATCCTTGTGTATTTTGGGTAGAAAATAAATGTATTGATTTGCAGATTCCTGAATCATGAGTTGGTGCATAGTATCCTTGATAATGATACCTTGGTCTCTGGCCCTAGCCAAATAATCCTCAATCTGTTTTTTGAAACTGAAGGTCGGATTGATATGCATTTCTGAATAATATTTGTTATCCGAAAGTTGTTTTTTGGCCTCATAATCATAATCACACCAATTAAGGACTAATACAGCTCCACCTTTATCAGCAGAAATGATAACAATGTCTTTGTTATTCTGAAGTTCCTGAATAGCTTGTTTTTCAGCTGAAGTGACATTATTAGATTTGAGACGTATGTCCGGTCTAGAAAAATGAAGATATTTGAGAATGCTATTCTGGAAATGATGTACCATCGGATGCATTGGAGGGACGAAACATGATTTGTGATATACAAATTGATCATGACTATAATTCCGGTCTGTGTCACCAAAATACAGTCTCAAATTCAAATTTCTGCAAAAGGACATCACATCTTGAGCCAGTATATCCTCAGAAACCATGAAACCCGGTATGAAATTAAGGCCTTTATTAAGCACCGACAGATGAATAGGTGACAAAACAAAACTAGACAGATTTAAAACATTTGCATTTGAATTGTCATTTATTTCTGCATTGCCATTTTCAAACTATGCCAAATAACATTAAACCAAAGAGCAAAAATGTCACACTGACAAACCATTCTATAAAAAACTACAAGAAAGACACAGCCAAGCTGGTGTCTTCACTGTGTAATACCTTAAACTTCCTGTAGTGGAAGCCCATTGAGTATATCCAAATGAACCCTTAAGCTCTGGGTTTCTAAAGTATAACCAAACAGTCCACCTATGAGATACTGATGATGTCACGAAAAAGGACAAAACATGCATAGGTTCATAGGTTCATAGGTTTATACTAGGCTATCTGCCCTAAGGCATTTATAAGCCTAGCCCAGAGTTTTGTGGCTTGCGCCACCCCTTATATGAAAAAAAATACTGTGCCCATTAGTTTGTTGTGCCTCTGTCCAGCAGTGACACAGAGATGATTCCTGGGGTAAACCTACGATCTACCATCCACAGGTCAAGATTTCTCTTGAACAGAGCCAGCGAGGTGCTCTGCCTCACATGGACCGGGATTCTATTCCACAGCATAGGGAGTCTCTGAGTGATAAATCTATCCCTCCAGCATGCCCTATTTATATCCGTGCTAAGGTATAAGTCGCTTGCTCTAGTGGTTCTGGTGGATTTGGGTTTTTTGAGGTGGAGCATGTCCATTAATTCCTGGTTGGACATGGCCTTGTACGTCAGGCACATGTCACCTCTGAGCAGACGGTATGTGACTGAATAGAGCTGGAGTTTCTTCAACCTGGCAGCATATGACAGATTTTGGAGTCCCTTTATCCTTTTGGTGAGGTACTTTTGGGGTCTCTCCAATTGCTGCAGATGTCAGGTGAGATACATCCCGAATGGGGCATTGTACTCGATCATTGGTCTGATAAGTGAAGAGTACAGGGGAACAATGACCTCACTAGATCTGGATGTGAATCCCTTCATGATCAGGTGGGCAATGTAGAAGGTCTTTCTAACCACTTTAGCAACGTGAGTGTCAAAAGAAAGGCCACTGTCAACCTGAGTCCCCAGGTCCCTGATAACCTCTTCTGTGCTTAGAGGATTGCCACCTATATGGTAGCTTGGGGTTACCTTGTTTTTCCCGAAGGGTATGACTATACATTTTTTGGTGTTTAACTTCAGGCCATGGCTCTGGCACCAGCTATCAGTTATCTGTGAGTCCCCTCTGAAGGATATCCGTGTCTGATGCACTTTCCACTATGGCACCCAGTTTGCAGTCATCTGCAAACTTTGTCAGCCAAAGTCCTCCCATGTTGGCCTGTACTTCTGAGAAGTAGATGCCGAACAATAAGGGGCCAAGTACCGAGCCCTGTGGGACACCACTTGTGACCGGCTTGGAGTCTGACATAGCGCCAGCAACTCTAACCTGTGGGTTCTGTCCTTAAGCCAGTTTGCAACCCATCTTGTGACATATGGGTTTACATTTAAGTTGGTAAGTTTTTCTACAATACCCGAGTGGGGTATTGTGTCGAAAGCCTTTGCAAGGTCAAGGTAGGCTGTATGGACTGCCTTTTCCTCATCAATGGCCTTGGTGACTGTTTCGAAGAAGTCGACCAAGTTCAAAAGGCATGATCCGCCCTTGACAAAGCCAAACTGGGATGGGTCCAATGTCTGCAAGTCCCCTATATCTTTGTTTATGAGCTCCATTATGATCCTCTCCATAGCTTTGCAGACTAGACTTGTTAAGCTTATGAGGCGGTAATTACCAGGGTCCGTAGAGGCACCGCCTTTGTGGAGTGGGACCACAGTTGCCGTACGCCACTCCTTGGGCACGTATCCTGTGATAAGGCTGAGATTAAACAGCTGCCTTATGTGCGGGTTTAGTTCCTCAATGAGCTCGTGTAGCACACAGCCGGGGACACCATCTGGTCCCTTTGATGCTGTGTTTTTAGCTTTAGAGAGAGCAGCTTTCACCTGCGCATTTGAGATGTCTGGGAGGCTACACTTTGCTGGGATAGTTATCTCTCCTTTTGGGGGGGAGACGGGGGTGAAGTTTGCACTGAACCTGTCTGCCAGTATGTTGGCAATGTCTGTGGGTTCAGTGATTTTTGTATCATTTTGGACTAATTCTGAGCATATCTGGGAGCTTCCACCCAGGTTACTAACATAGCTGAAAAAGGCCTTATGATTGTCTTTTGAATCCAATGCAATTTTTCTCTCAAAACTGGCCTTAGTTGATTTTATGAGTGCTTGTATTTTTTTACTAAGAATGATCAGGGGTGACTTCCCTTTTATGGATTTTGTTTTATCATGTAATAGCTTTCTCCTCTTATTGTAAAGTTTGTTAATGGCTGGGGTCCACCAGACTGGATGTTTGCCCTTGGTGAAAAGAGTCTTGGTTTTATTTGGGATTGCCTGATCCATGCAGTCCTGGAGGTGTTCATAGAAGGCATTTGTAAGGGCTTCCGCAGCTTGGGTTGTGGTTTCCTCTGGCTCAGGGGCCTTGAAGGATACCACACCAGTCTTGAGTAGTGTGAAGTTTGCTTTAGAGAAGTTCTTCACTGTGGTCTTTTTTGTTTGGGGTGGGGGCGGGATGTGGATTTCCAGTGAGATTAGTTTATGATCAGATCTCACCAATGAGGGATATACTTCCGGTGCGGAGCATTTTGTCCCCTTGTTTGTGATAATGAGATCTAGTATATTTTCTCCTCTCGTGGGAACAGTGACTAGTTGTTCCATGGCATTTGAATTTATGAACTCCAGGAACCGTTGAGCTAGCAAGTTAGGGCTTGAGTAATGTTCCCAGTCTATATTCGGGTAGTTGAAGTCACCCAATATAATGGTGTTTGGAGATACATTTATACCCTCCAGTGTCTTCAGGAAGGCTATGTGGGGTTCCTGAGTTTGAGAGGGTGGCCTGTAGCATGCTACAAATTGTAGAGCAGTTTTGCCTATGGTTAGTTGCACCTGGATAGTTTCCAAAGCTTCATGCGTTGCCACCAACCTGGAGGTGTGGGTATCCTTTATGAATATGGATACACCCCCTCCTTTTCTGGTGTGGTCCAGGTTTTGGGGCCGAAACGCATGATATGAGGTAAAACCTGATAGTGCCGGGGTGCTCTCAGGAGCCTTGAACCAGGTTTCAGTTACAGCACAGACATCGATGTTCTCCATACTGAGAACGGCCTCGAGTGCGTGCATTTTGAGATTCAGACTTCTGGCATTGAGCAGCATTACCCTCAGTTTCTTCTCATTTTTTTTATAGGGTGGTAGGTTTAGAATTTGAGCCTTGCCTAAAAAAGGCACTATGGGGGTGGCAAGAGCCTTAGCCAATATCCGGAATCCCAGGGGTGACAGGTGCAAGCCGTCCCTTGCGAAGCAGCATGGCTTGTAAAGCATGTCATCCCAGGCAGACAGAGACTGGATCCCCTTTGAATGACACCAGGAGTTAAGCCAATTGTTAAAGCTGATCATCTTGTCTCTATATTGTGGTATCATTCTTGGTGAAGGAAGGATACTGCTCAAGGTCAGGGTCATACTTGCCTGGGCTACATAATCAGAGAGCTCCTCTATGTCTCTTTTCATGTAGTCCAGGGAGGTACGTCTCCGGTCGTTCACACCAGCATGGACAATGACTGTGTCATATTTGTACTTGCCATGGAGTGACCAGAGTGCTTGTGTTATGTGGCAAATTCTAGCACCCGATAGGCAGCTTACTGTGACCCTCTCCTTGTTCAGCCTGGTGAGTGGGACGTCAGTGTGTCTGACTATGGAGTCACCTATGACAAGTATGTTTGGTGTTGTATTTGGCCTTAAGGGCTGTGACTGCTTTACACACTGATTTTGTGGTTTATGTGTTCCTTGTGGGGTGCCTTGAGGTAGCAGTTGCTTGGGTGTCTGCTTTGGAGGCCTCTGCTGTTTAGGTAAATTTTTACTCAGAGCCTCCGAGTAAGTCTTTGTGTGTTTATGTATTTGATTCAGTGGTGTGGTAGCATTATGTGAGGCTGGTTTTGTGGTGTGTGTAGTTGCCTTCTCCTCTTGTCTGGTCTTGCCAGTCCTGAGTTGAGAGAGCTCAGCCTCCAGTTTGGCTAAATAGCTGCATCTCTCACAAGTATTTGTGTTATGTGGGAGGAGGAGAGGGTTGTCTGTGTACATGAGGCAATTGTAACATTGCCTCAATATTCCCAGATTCACTAACTGGGCAGTAGAGGACGCCAGCATCTGGCCCTTCGACATGCTAGAAATTTAAAAAGTTAGGTATGAGACCGAATAAGAGAGGACTTAGTAAGGAAGTGGGTACTCCTGGGGGGTTTTGAAAGTGAGGGACTTTGTATAATATAGGAGTGCTTAACCTGCAAGGAAGATGCTTTTAAGACAAGTGCTTTTTTTTTTTTTTTTTTTTCAGAAAAGACTTTTAGGAACAAGTGCTGCGCTTTTTATTTAAGAGATATACTGTTTAGGTTACTAGTAGAGCAGTTCTAAGGGAAAAATGAAGAACAGACTTTATGGAGCCAGAAAAAGTTTAACCTTGTTAAACCGGCGCTGCCCGATGCTGCTCTAGTGGCAACTCCACGCTAAATCGTGCTAAAGCACAATAGCAGGGGGCTGGAAAAGACAGGAAATGACCCAAAATGGCCAATGAATTACAAGTTACTGTCTTAAACCACTCCTCTGAGGACAAACAGGCAGCTCAGTACTCCCCACTCCCACTGGTGAGTAAAGAAACTTCCCCCTGACCAAACAAAGAAAATGGAGAAGTACAGGAACCAAGACAAAGCCCAGGGATCAGCAAAACCTGATCACTGGAACAACTAGCCAGGAAAGTTAGGAGAACAAGAATATTTTTTTGTTTTTTTTCAAATTTTTTTCACAGACAGAACAGAAAACACAATAAATGCTTTGCTTTTCGATTAAATGCTATCAAAAGCTAGTACACTTGAGTGTATTAGCCTGTAGTTTAACTTTTAAGCAAACTTAAACTAAGAAGTGCAACCAACAATTAAAGCTTATAAAAACAGGAAAAACAGGTAATACCACTATAAAATAGACAGAAACAGTCGTCGAATAACACAAATGGTCGAAAAATGCAAGAAAAAATACTTAAAATCTGGAAAGATGTTTTTCTGTTCTCTGCTGCTCTAGGAACTCTGCTGGATACCACGAGGAGCTGTGCTGAGTTCTCTACAGCCAGAAAAGCCCGCCAAAGCATGCTTTATAGCAGGGGGCTGGAAAAGGCAAGAAATGACCCAAAATGGCCAATGAATTACAAGTTACTGTCTTAAACCACTCCTCTGAGGACAAACAGGCAGCTCAGTACTCCCCACTCCCACTGGTGAGTAAAGAAACTTCCCCCTGACCAAACAAAGAAAATGGAGAAGTACAGGAACCAAGACAAAGCCCAGGGATCAGCAAAACCTGATCACTGGAACAACTAGCCAAGAAAGTTAGGAGAACAAGAATATTTTTTTTTTGTTTTTTTTCTTCAAATTTTTTTTCACAGACAGAACAGAAAACACAATAAATGCTTTGCTTTTGTATTAAATGCTATCAAAAGCTAGTACACTTGAGTGTATTAGCCTGTAGTTTAACTTTTAAGCAAACTTAAACTAAGAAGTGCAACCAAAAATTAAAGCTTATAAAAACAGGAAAAACAGGTAATACCACTATAAAATAGACAGAAACAGTCGTCGAATAACACAAATAGTCGAAAAATGCAAGAAAAAATACTTAAAATCTGGAAAGATGCTTTTTCTGTTCTCTGCTGCTCTAGGAACTCTGCTGGATACCATGAGGAGCTGTGCTGAGTTCTCTATAGCCAGAAAAGCCCGCCAATGCGTGCTTTATAGCAGGGGGCTGGAAAAGGCAGGAAATGACCCAAAATGGCCAATGAATTACAAGTTACTGTCTTAAACCACTCCTCTGAGGACAAACAGGCAGCTCAGTACTCCCCACTCCCACTGGTGAGTAAAGAAACTTCCCCCTGACCAAACAAAGAAAATGGAGAAGTACAGGAACCAAGACAAAGCCCAGGGATCAGCAAAACCTGATCACTGGAGCAACTAGCCAGGAAAGTTAGGAGAACAAGAATATTTTTTTGTTTTTTTTTTCAAATTTTTTTCACAGACAGAACAGAAAACACAATAAATGCTTTGCTTTTTGATTAAATGCTATCAAAAGCTAGTACACTTGAGTGTATTAGCCTGTAGTTTAACTTTTAAGCAAACTTAAACTAAGAAGTGCAACCAACAATTAAAGCTTATAAAAACAGGAAAAACAGGTAATACCACTATAAAATAGACAGAAACAGTCGTCGAATAACACAAATGGTCGAAAAATGCAAGAAAAAATACTTAAAATCTGGAAAGATGCTTTTTCTGTTCTCTGCTGCTCTAGGAACTCTGCTGGACACCACGAGGAGGTGTGCTGAGTTCTCTACAGCCAGAAAAGCCCGCCAAAGCGTGCTTTATAGCAGGGGGCTGGAAAAGGCAGGAAATGACCCAAAATGGCCAATGAATTACAAGTTACTGTCTTAAACCACTCCTCTGAGGACAAACAGGCAGCTCAGTACACCCCATTCCCACTGGTGAGTAAAGAAACTTCCCCCTGACCAAACAAAGAAAATGGAGAAGTACAGGAACCAAGACAAAGCCCAGGGATCAGCAAAACCTGATCACTGGAATAACTATCCAAGAAAGTTAGGAGAACAAGAATATTTTTTTTGTTTTTTTTCAAATTTTTTTCACAGACAGAACAGAAAACACAATAAATGCTTTGCTTTTCGATTAAATGCTATCAAAAGCTAGTACACTTGAGTGTATTAGCCTGTAGTTTAACTTTTAAGCAAACTTAAACTAAGAAGTGCAACCAACAATTAAAGCTTATAAAAACAGGAAAAACAGGTAATACCACTATAAAATAGACAGAAACAGTCGTCGAATAACACAAATTGTCGAAAAATGCAAGAAAAAATACTTAAAATCTGGAAAGATGCTTTTTCTGTTCTCTGTTGCTCTAGGAACTCTGCTGGATACCACGAAGAGCTGTGCTGAGTTCTCTACAGCCAGAAAAGCCCGCCAAAGCGTGCTTTATAGCAGGGGGCTGGAAAAGGCAGGAAATGACCCAAAATGGCCAACGAATTACAAGTTACTGTCTTAAACCACTCCTCTGAGGACAAACAGGCAGCTCAGTACTCCCCACTCCCACTGGTGAGTAAAGAAACTTCCCCCTGACCAAACAAAGAAAATGGAGAAGTACAGGAACCAAGACAACAAGTAGTGGGGTTTGGCTTTGTTGGCCTGAATGTACCCATAAAGATGTCAGATTCATGCATGCCTACACTGAGTGTGCACAATCTCTACCACATTTTTTGTGCTGTCTACTCACTCTGAAAGAATATCCTATATGTACACATAGTCTACACTTTGTGGTAACTTTTATGAATCCCCTCAATATTTAAGGTTGCTATAAAAGCAGTAGGAAAACTAAAGGAAAAGAAGGTGGGAGTTATGTTTCTGTTGTCTATTCACTCAGGACAATGTTACACTTAGTGCAGACATGCATTAATCCATATGGGCATTCAGAAGTCATGTAGCTGAAAACCATACGCCCTTATGGGGTTATTTTCATATATACCATGGGCCACAGTCAGGAGGTTTAATTACACAGTGAAGACTCTGGTTTATCTGGGTCTTTCTTGAAGTTTTTACTGAATGGTCTGTCTGTATGACCTTTTTATGCCTTGTTTTGGGTTTTAATGTAGATTAGAAGAACTTTATGGACATCAACAGTCTTAAAGTTGTCAGTTGACAAAGTAAATAAACAACTATGGAAAATAACAGAAAAAATGGGTTTTAGTATGCTATCACTTGGATATATATATATATATATATATATATATATATATATATGCATGTATATACATATATATATATATATATATATATATATATATATATATATATATATACACACACATATATATGGGTTACCTTCATTTGATCAAAATTTCATTTGATCTAAACTCATTCGATTTAAATTTCATTTGAACAAAAAACAGTACTCAAGGCAAATAACAGGGATTTATCCCCCTCCCCAAGGTTGTGTGACCCGGGAGTTGGTATATATAGTTAGGGGGGGGCATGGGGGGTGTGAGTGGGGAATCCCTCCACCTATTTTCATTCAAAATCTGCACTTTTTGTGATATTTTCTTCTTTTAAAAGAAACTAGGTGGGGGGCTTCACCCCCACACCCCCTTAACTATATATACCAACTCCAGGGTCGCACAACATTGGGGAGGGGGACCAATCCCAGTTATTTTCCTTGAAGTGTACTGAATTACTGGTTGTCAGTCAAATTAAATTTCTATCAAATGGGTTTCAGTCAAATGGGGTGTCAATCAAATGAAGGTAACCCATATATATATATATATATATATATATATATATATATATATATACATTCATACATATATACCTATATATATAGATATAAATATATAGATATAGATATATAGGTATAAGGTTATCATATCTAAGTGGTTTGGCTGCCTACATTCAACTGTATTAGAAGCTGAAGTTAAGTACAAACTTGCAGTTTTAAAGATAGTATTGTATTTTATTTTTCTGTCTATTTATTTGTTTAACTTAATTTTGCCTGACTGAACTATTTTTTTGCCTGACTAAATTATTTTATATACTTTCTGGCATTGCTTTCTGTTCTCATCTGTCCTGGAACTGTTTTTTCCCCCTCACTCCCACTCTATTCTTGTGGAGTTGTTTTAGTTGGTGGCTTTGCAGTTGCTTGCCCCTACCATACATTTGATCTGGGACACCTCTCCCAATCTAGTGTTCACTCTACTTAATACAGAGGGAACATCTGAGAAGGCCAACCCACTTCCTCTATCCTTGCACTTTACTAAAAAAAATCACTTTATTAATCTGCTTTTACGATATTTGCGTTTCTTCCTACTTTATTACCTTATTTTGCTTTTGCCTCTTCTTAAAAGTTCTCAATTGTATTTATTCTGCTGCATTTATTACTGCTTGGTAGTAGCCTGATTAAATTGTAACTGTTATTCTAAGCCTGTTGCTTTAAGCACTTGGACGTCAGACCATTTGTTTTACATTAAGAAGGTTTGCACTGTTGTGGCAGGACATGTAGCTTACATCCTTTTAAGTTGGGAATTGCTGATTGAAGGCTCAGTGTCTGTTATTCTAAAAGTGTATCAGTTCTGATTTAATTACTTGGGATTCAGGCCAGTTATTTTACATTAAGAAGGTTTGTGGTCTGCACTCTTGTGGGAGGAGAGGCTATACTCTGCCCTTGTGAGCTGGGAATTTCTGGTTAAAAGTTTATTGTGCCTATTTATTTGAACTGTTTCTTTCTGAAATTGGTTTGCCTTGCTTGCTGTATCATATACTATATTCAGGCCTGTTAAATCTAGCTTTGTTTATATAATTGAGCACCAATCCAGGCCATGTTTTTTGGAGAAGGTTCCACTGCATCCTAGTGGCAGGAGTGTGCAGTTAGAACTTGTCAGATTGAAGACTGCTGGAACAGGGCTCAGTTTTGAGCTTTTTTACTGGTTAATTGGGCAATTTGCTTAAATCAGCTTGCTCATTTTCTATTGTTATAAAAAATGCACTTTATTCATCTGCTTTAATAAAGCAGGAAGAAACACAAATACAGTAAAAGCAGATAAATAAAGTGCATTTTTTATAACAATAGAAAATGAGCAAACTGTATTTGTGTTTCTTCCTGCTTTATTACTGTATTTTGCTTTTGCTGCCTGTTCTTAAAAGTACTTAATTGCATTTATTCTGCTGCATTTATTACTGCTTGTTAGTAGCCTGATTAAATTGTAACTGTTATTCTAATCCTTTGGTTTAAACACTTGGGCTTCAGAACAGTTGTTTTACATTAAGAAGGTTTGTGGTCTTCACTGTTGTGGCAGAACAGGTAGCTTACAGCCTTCTAAGTTGGGAGTTGTTGATTGAAGGCTTAGTGTCTGTTATTCTAAAAGTGTATTAGTTCTAGTTTAAGCACTTGGGCGTAGGGTCAGTTATTTTGTGGGAGGAGACGATAGATTCTACACTTCTGAGCTGGGGGTTACTGGTTAAAGGCTTATTGTGCCTGCGTATTTGAACTGTTTTTTTCTGAAATTGGTACGCCTTGTTTGCTGTAGCATAAGACTAGATTCAGACCTGCTGAATCTAGCTTTGTTTATATAACTTGAGCACTAATCCAGGCCATCTTTTTCTGGAGAAGGTTCCCCTGCACCCTAGTGGCAGGAGTGTGCAGTTCGAACTTGTCTGATTGAAGACTGCTGGAATGGGCCTCAGTTTATAGCTTTTTATTGGCTAATTGGTTAATTTTGTAAATCAATTTGCTCATTTGGTACTGTTATATTAAAAATAAAATACACTTTTATATACCTTAGATCTAGCCAGTTTTTTTAGTTTTAGCACTCAAATGTTTCTTTGAGATCAGCACTTGTTCAGAACTCATTGTAAGCACTAGATAAGCTACAAATTACTACAGCACTTCACTTTCCTCACTTGTCTAGAGGAAAACAGTTTTAAGTACTTAATAAATAAGCAGCTATCCAGGCACGTCTATGGGTCAGCTCCCGGTGTTTTCTCCTGTCTACCTGATGAATCTGGACATCTTGGGGCAATGCTGCAATTGCTTCATGTACACAGACAACCTTCTCCTCCTACCATTCAACACTACAACCTGTGAGAGATGCACTGGATGCAAAGCTCTCTTCACCCAAGACTGGACTAGACAATCAAGGAGACAGGGTAAACACTTGCACCACACCACACTCATCACATAGTCCCTCCAAACCTACAGCACCAAAACACGCACATAGGAACACAAAACAGATACCTACATTCACGGAGGCTCTCAATAAAAATCCGTCCAAGCAACAGAGACCTCCAAAGCAGAAACACAAGCAACCTCCACCCACAACACAACCTAAATGACACATAGCCCACAAACTCAGTGTGCCACCCAACCACAGCCCATAAGGCATAACAACACACCCAACACTCTAGTCATAGGTGACTCTATA
This sequence comes from Protopterus annectens, assembly GCF_019279795.1. Taxonomy (NCBI): domain Eukaryota; kingdom Metazoa; phylum Chordata; order Ceratodontiformes; family Protopteridae; genus Protopterus; species Protopterus annectens. The sequence continues at coordinate 1,701,453,835 of NC_056726.1, read as the reverse complement.
GTCAGGCACACTGATGTTCTGCTCACCAGGCTAAAAAAGGAGAAAGTTACTGTCAGCTGCCAGTCGGGTCTGCACTCAGGTCATTGCACAAGAAGTACAAAAATGACTCTGTCATTGTCTATGTTGGTGTGAATGACCTGAGATGTACCTCCCTGGACTACATGAAAAGAGACATGGAGGAGCTCTCTGATCTTGTAGCCCAGGCAGGTATGAGCCTAACCCTGAGTAGCATCCTGCCATCACCCAGAATGATACCACAGCACAAGAGCAAAATGATTGACTTCAACAATTGGCTAAACTTCTGGTGTCATTCTAAGGGGATCCAGTATCTATCTGCCTGGGATGACATGATCGACAGACCATGATGCCTTGCCAGAGATGGCCTGCACCTGTCACCCTTGGGATTCCGGATACTGCCTAAAGCTCTTGCCACCCCTATAGTGCCTTTTTTAGGCAAGGTTCAAATGAAAAATTCACTACCATAACAGGTACAAGCAAGCAAAATCTGAGGGTAATACTACTCAATGGTAGAAGTCTAAACTTCAAAATGCACTCACTCAAGGCACTCCTTAAAATGGAGAACATTGACATCTGTGCAGTGACAGAGACCTGTTTCAAGACTCCAGAGAGCACCCCTGCATTACCAGGCTATAATTCATACCACACCTTTCGGCCACCTAACTTGGACTGAAGCACTAAAGGCGGAGGCGTGTCCATATTCATTAAGGATATCCACACCTCCAGGCTAGTTGCTAAGCATAATGCTTCCAAGATTATCTAAGTGCAGCTAACTCTGGGTAAGACCGCAATACAAATTGTAGCTTACTACAGATCCCCCACCATGCCCCAGGATTCCCACTCCTCATTTCTTGATACACTGGAAAATATTAGGGTACAACCTAACACCCTAATAATGAGTGATTTCAACTACCCCACCATTAACTGGGAAAACTACTCAAGTACCAACTCTTTTGCTCAATGTTTTCTGGAATTTATAAATTCTAACACCTTGGATCAACTTATCCACACACCCTCACCAGGGGCAGCAGTATCTTAGACCTGGTCATTACCAACATTGGTGACCGGTGTCCCACAACAGAGGTCAATTCCTCATTGGTCATCTCTGACCACAAGCTAATCACCCTAAAAATCCACATCCCGCCCCCATCCCCCATTAAGGAAACCACCATAACATATTTCTCCAAAGTCAACTTCGCACTTCTTAAGACAGAAGTGGCAAGCTTCACAACACCCACGCAGATGGACAATACAGGTACGGCTGCTGAATCCTACACAAATGCACTTTATAATCACTTACATGAGTGCATGGATCATGCTATCCCTAATAGAACCAAGATGCTATCCTCCAAAAAAAGGAAACCAATCTGGTGGTCCCCTGCTATAAACAAACTCTACAACAGAAGAAAGAAACTGCTGCAAAAAAGAGTAAAATCCCATGATTGGAGGAACTCACTGGTCAGACTTAGTAAGAAACTGAGATCCCTCATAAAATCCTCCAAAGCTAGTTACAAATACAAAATTGCCATTGTTTCTAAAGCCAACCACAAAGTATTCTATAGCTATGTCAAGAATCTCAATGGCAACACTCAGATCTGACGAGTAACAGCACAATGGCACTGAATATACAGAACCAACTGATAGTGCCAACATCCTGGCAGACAGGTTCAGTGCTTACTTTACACCCCCTCTCACTCCCTAAAAGGCCCATCTCTATACAGGAAGAATGCAACAAAATTCCTGTAATCACGGCTGCACAGGTAAAAAACACACTCTCCAAACCCAAGAGCACAGCATCCATTGGACCTGACAACATCCCAGCCTGCGTTCTACATGAACTACAGAATGTACTGGCATCCCACCTAAGTACCATGTTCAATCACAGCCTCACCTCAGGCATTGTGCCCACTGAATGGTGCACAGTGATGGTTATCCCACTACACAAAGGGGGAGCCACCACAGACTCTGGGAACTACAGCCCCATTAGACTGATGAGCCTGTTCTGCAAGGCCATGGAACGTATCATCATGGAACTTAAAAACAAAGACACTGGTAATCTCCAAACTCTGGACCCCACCCAGTTTGGGTTTGTAAAAGGCAGATCATGTCTCCTAAAAACTGATAAACTTCTTTGAAGTTGTCACCAAAGCTGTAGATAAGGGTAAGGTGGTTCACTAAGCCTATCTAGATCTTGCCAAGGCTTTCGACACCATCCTCCACACTGGAATTATAGATAAACTCACTAAACTAGGTATAAATCCCTGTGTCACATGATGGGTTGCCAACTGGTTCACTGACAGAACCTACACTGTGAAAGTAACAGACTCCAAATCCGACTTCAGACCAGTGACAAGTGGAGTACTACAGGGTTCAGTCCTGGGTCTTGTCCTGTTTGGTATCTATTTCTCTGAAGTACAGGCTAAGACAGAAGGCCTTTGGCTAATGAAGTTTGCAGATGACTGCAAAATAGGAGCCATAATTGAAACTCCTAACGATGTGGACATACTACAAAAGGGCCTCACGGAGACAGATGCCTGGTGTCAAAGCCATGGCCTCAAGCTCAATGCCAAAAAGTGCATTGTCATCCCTTTTGGTAAAAACCCTGCACCCATGAACTACCACATAGGTGGTAGTCTACTTAACTCCGAAAGTGTGATAAGAGACCTTGGGACACAGGTGGACAGTAGTCTCTCCTTTAATAATCACATAACAACAGAAGTCAGGAAATCCTTTTACATGGCACACCTCATTACAAAAGGTTTCTTATCCAGGAAAAAAGAGGTAATTGTTCCCCTCTACTTAGGCTTACCATATTTGGTTATATGAAAAAGTGGATGAAAAAATATGTGTTGGTATCATTACCAGCACATATTTTTTCATCCTCTTAGGGTTGACACATTGCAGTTCCACATTAAAAGACAAGACTTAGGGTTATTAGATTCTTCACACTAAGTGAAGAGCAAAAAAAAAAAAAAAAAAAAGTCTTTAGTCTTTAATGCTTGACATTGCAAGTAGCTCTGTGTTTCTGTCTTTGGCAATTTTTGATTGGCTTGTATGCCAGTATATGAGCAAATCAAAAACAAGCACAGCGGACCCTCTTCTGTTCAATGTGGAACATCAAGAAGTTCCAAAGTGAAGAGAAGTCTGATTTTTGATTGGCTCATATACTGGTATACGAGCCAATCAAAAAAAAAAAAAAAAAAACAAAGCGGAGGAAGGACTCGGAAATAGGGATGTCTGTTTTTTTTAAAAAGCCGGACAAATCGCAGAGTTTTCAATAAAACGCCTGGACAGAAGCCCAAAAAAGAGGAAGTGTCCATGGAAACCCGGATGTATGGTAACCCTACCTCTACTCATCACTCATTAGATCCATTATAGAGTACAATGCCCCTTTTGGTATGTACCTCACAAAACATCTACAACAACTGGGAAGGCAGCACAAACATGATTACTGTCCTCAAACAGATGTCCTACGCAAACCGTCTCAAAAAACTCCAGCTTTACTCTGTTGCATATCGCCTACTCAGAGGTGATCTCTGCCTAACATGCAAAGCTATGTCAAACCTAGAGCTGTTGGACATGCTCCACTTAAAGAAATCCCAATCCCTCTGAGCTACACACTCTAGGGACCTAAACCTTGTCACCACAATAAACAGAACATGCTGGAGGGATAGATTCCTGTCTCAGAGACTTCCCATACTCTGGAACAAACTACCTATCTATATCAAACAAAACTCCTCATTAGCACTCTTCAAAAAAATCTTGATGATTGGATGGGAAATAGGATATTCACCCCGGGATCACTTCTGTGGCTCTGCTTGACAGGGGCACAGGAAAATAATTTTCTTGGGTGGCAAAAGCCAGGGTACCTTTTTGGCTAGGCTTATATAGGCCCTAGGGCCAATAGCCTAGTACCTACCTACAAACCTATGAACCTGTATCCACCAATATAAGGCAGATATAGGACAAAGAAGACTAAGATAAGATAGCTTATTGTCCTGAATTTTTTTTAATAAATAGGTTAAAATACTTCAAGAACAAGGTAAAATTCTAGCAAGCAATTGGGTATGTTGACAATTTCTTAATTTTGGCAGCATTGAGGAAAATGTTGAAAATGAGATATTATGTCCAGATCAATATTTGGAAGACCTAAAACTTTCTTTTAATGTAGTACAAAGAAAGTTAAAGTCATGTTGTCAAGTAAAAAAAATGAAACTGATGGTAGATATATTTAAAGATAAACTAATACAAGTAATAAACAGTCTCACGTACTCAGATTTTTTTAACAATGGTTCATGGAGAAGACATAAACAATATATTATAGCAAAAAATAGACAACATTTACAGCACTGTCCAGAATGATCAATGCTTTAGTTGATGACAGGTTCATAGTACAACTAATAACTGCTATGAAGGCTCTACTATGTGTCTGCTTTGGTTACATGGATTCTATCATTTTAGTATAGTGTACAGGATTAAAGCTATGTGTGGTTAACTTGCTGCTTCCAGTTGAGTAGGGATTGATTTCCTCAGATTTCATTTACCTACTATGTGACCTTGAGCAAGTCACCTAATGTGCTTTGGGGCAATTGGGGATTTGGAATAGGCTTCTCAGTGGCCTGCTGGATTGCTTGCCTTGTACCTACATCTGAACATATTAAATGAGCTTGGTTAGATGAGAATAATGCACAAAGTGGATAGATGAAGTTATTTAATACTGTTTGCTTCAATATAAGTTTATGTGCTGTGAAAAGTGCTCTGGAAGTATGTTATGCTATAATCTATATGCTTACTTTCAAAGGTGAAAAGGACACTTTCAAAAAAAACAGGGGCTATCAAGGAAAAAAATATTCAGCAGGAATGCAGCAGATAGCATACATCTATGCTTGTATATTACTGGTAAATGATACTTAACTCATTTTCTTCATCTCTGCTGGTGCTGAAAAAATTACTTGGTTTGCGGTTTCACATAATTCTGTGATTAAGACTAAACTTTGGAGCTCCTTAGCAAACTTTTTTAATAGACAGCTCCTTAACAAACTTTTTAAGAGACAATTTGTTTTATCATCATTCAAATTAAAGTTTCTTTTTTATCGTAAAAGAAAGCACTACATTCCCTCCAGTAGAGCTCTTTTGAGTGTGTACCTTTAACTCCTAGTGGGTGTGGCTTCAGCTTTTAAAAAATGACATTATCACCTTAGAGTTCTAAAAAATACTTATTGACAGAGGTCATATATCAATACAATTGTGTTTGCAATCATATATGCTTCAAGATAAAATATTCTGATATGTTGTATGTAGCATAGGTTTGGAATTATTAATACAGATATGAACAAGAAATACTTGATGCCTAGAGGAGCAGTAGGCGGTAACTGCAGAAACGCCTGTAGACGTCACTCGTCAGTAATGAGTTAATAGTATAGACACAATTCAAGACATCTACCAGGAAAAGGCTACAACAAGCCTACAGTCCTCTTGCATCATCTGGGATAAGAGTGTGGATCAACAAACAGGCTCTTGCCTGCTTCTCATCTTGGGATTGGTGCTACTGTTTTGCTTCTGATGAGAGAAGAAGCAAAGGAGCATTGCATCCCAGCAGCATGAAGTTGTGATAAGATCAACACTAGTAGCAGTCGGGCAGTATCCATTCATGTGACTGCCCTCTTTTGATCATTCCTGATAAGCTAATTCCTTCTTTTCATTTAATTCTAACTTCAGAATATCTGCCTAAATACTTCATCCATAAATTATAAGGGTCTACTTTTTAGTTTCCCCTCAAGTGTTTGGCATTGCCCTATATAGCCAGAAACACCTTGAGCTGATATTTTTCCTGTAACTGCACCATTGAAATTTTACAATTGCCTACTTGCATATAAAACACTTAGTTTGCAGGGACAAGCACTGTCACCAGAGTTGCAAACTGGATAACTGACATTATTTTATATTCTCACTCCAGCTGTCTAATCAAGAAAAAGGGTTTGTTGCCATGGATATGAACTTTCCCACTATCTCCTTTACCAGCTTGGTAGATATGGGCAACCTGATGCAATGTACTCATTGCCTCATGTTTACTGGCAACCAGTTAATCCCAGGATGCTTTCTAAATAGCATGGAACATGACCTATTAGGACCTCTGGAATTATTTAACTGTAGCCTCAAACAGGCTTTGTGCCTCATTAATGGAGAACAGCAACTGTCATCCCTTTGCACAAAGGCGGGGCATCTACAAACCACAGAATCTACAGACCCATAAGTTTCAGAACAACAAAATAAACAAGCCAATAATCAAAATGATACCCAAAGCCACAGGACCCGAATCTCTCAAACTTCAATAATTCAGTAAATCCACTTCGGATAGGCAACAGACTTTATTTCACAATCGATTAAAAAGAAAAAAATAATTAAAACCAAGCGCTTTTGCTCGGTCAATACCAAGCTTCTTCAGAGTGCAGTATATTTTGTGTTTCCATTAAAACTCATTAAATAATCAGGGAAACAATCACATGACTTTCTCATCAATCCCATCAGAGTCATGCCATGTCTTAAACATGTATAAATATATATACCCATAAGTCTCACTAGTCTCATATGCAAAGCCGTAGAAAGAATTTTCATGAAAATGATCAGTAATGACATAGGAAAGCTGTGGACAGTGGACCAAACCAAATTTGGTTTCTTCAAGGGTGGGTTATGCGTACTCAGTCTAGTGGATTTCTTTGAAAGGTCACCAAGTTATGGATGAGGGCAAAATGATTTACACTTTCTACCTTTACCTGACCAAAGCATTTGATACAATACTCCACTTGGACATTGTTGACAAACTTAAGAGGTTAGGTACAAACCCTTATGTCACTCGTTGGATTGCTAGCTGGCTAACAGACAGTAGCAAGAAAGTCAGAATTGGGGAGTCCACCTCTACAAAGAGTCCAGTCAAAAATGGAGTCCTTCAGGGATCAGTTGATCAGTCCTGGGACTGCTCCTTTTTGGTATTTACTTCTATGTTGTCAAGGTCAATGTTAAGTGGCCTCTGGCCGACTAAATTTGTAGATGACTGCTAATTAGGAGGTGTCATTGACTCTCCCACCAACACAGATTGTTCTCCAGGAAGGTTGCCGCAGACAAACAACTGGTGTTAGAGTCATGGCCTAAAACAAAATGCTATGAAATGCATAATAGTATCATTTTGGTAGTCACCCATTCCTGGTAACTATTACATTGACCACACACCCCTATGAGTAGACCCAGTAGTCATGGACTTGGGGAAACACATAGACTGTTATCCAGCCTTTGACCATCACATGTCTACAGTAGTCAGGAAGTCATTCTATGTTGTGCAACTTATAAACAAAGGTATGACATCTATGTCCAAAGAAGTCATTGTTCCACTGTATTTGGCATTCATCAGACCTATCATTGAGTACAATGTCCCCTTTGGCATGTACCTAAACAGGCATGTCCAACAACTGGAACATCCATGGAGGTTCTTCACTAAAAAAATACAAGACATAAGGAGCAGGTTCTATGCAGACTGCCTCATGGCTCTATCCCTGTATTCAGCCTCTCATAGGCAGTTGAGCGGAGATCTATGCCTGGCAAACAAGGCATTGTCAGACCCAGCCCTAATGAACTTCCTGCATATCTGCAAAACAAACAGCACCAGAATTACCTATTCTAAAGACTTAAAGTTTGTCTGTTCTGTAAATAGGATCTTTTAGAGAGCCAGGTATGTATCCCAGAGACTTCCCCTTCTCTGGAACAGGTTCCCCATCCATGTGAGCAGAGCTCCCCCTAAAGCAATTCAAGTGCAACTTGGACAATTGGATGGGAAACCCAAAATTCATCACTGGTGTGGCATCTGTCTTTAATAGACACAGGCACGCTGTAAATGGTTCATCTCCTAAGCCCCTGCTTACATTTATCAAGAGTATCAGAACTTATCAGAGATTTGGGATGCATGGCTAGGCTTACAAAGGCCCTTGTGTTTGTTAGTCTAGGAAACACCTATAAACATATGAACCTTACCTAGAACACTTAAATCTAGTTCCACTGGATTTATTGCCAAGTTAGTAGATGTCTACAATATGTCTATACGAATAGCAGATGTATGGAATTGTATCTAAATGTGTTTCTTCAATGTGGTTTTGCATACTTTTGTAATTATTTGGCTGTATGGACTTTGCTCAGGTACATAGGTAGGAAAGAGAAAGAGGTAGATGAAAGTCTGCAGAGATGAAGTAGACAAGGGTGGTAGTGGGAAAAACAAAAGAAGGGAGTGGAGTTGGAGAGGGTTGTAAATTGCGAATTAGGTTGAAGGGGTGAGAGAAGAATAATGAGTAAGTTCAGCACAGGAGCAGGTACAAGATTTTTATTATTTATTTAAGATTTGTTTACCAGGAAAGTCCAACTGGGACAGAGCCTATTTTCATTGGAGACCCAGGTAGAACCACTTCAGATGCATCTCTTTGGAATGTGGGAGGAAACTACAGCACCCAGAGGAAACCCATGCAAATACATGGAGGACATGCAGACTCCACCCCTGCTGAGAATCGAACCAGAGATACTCTTGTTGTGAAGAGACAACACTAACCACTGCACCATGCACCAAAGTGGGTAGGTTATAAATAGCTCTGGTCATTAGATGTAAGGAGTTCCATTTATGTTTTGTTTAGTTTTTTGCTGCTGAATATGAGTATAGGCTTTGTCCATGGGATTTACTTGGCTTATTTATGGTGAGAAGTTATTTGTCTTCTGATCTAACAGTTTTTTTATGTAAATATATGTTGATTAAAGAGGTAGCAGCTGGACAGGCTTATGGTTTGTGTATGATTTTATGTATTTTTAAAAGTTGAATTTAGAAGTGGTGGAGGGTGAGTCCCAGCCAACTAAGGGTATGCAGAGCTTTATAGTCATGGGTAAAGTAGGACGAATTAGTAGCAAACTTGGCAATTTTGTTGTCTTAGCTTTCAATTTTGTTTTTTTTTATGGAAGATTGTAAATTGTAGAACTTGTGCTCCATAGATTAGGAAAGTAGAAGGAAGGTTTTGGCTAGAATAATTTTTGTGGGTGTGGTCAGAAAATGTTTGGTTATGTACAGCATGCCTAGTTTTTGATGATTTTTCTTGATATTGTTTTGGATGTGGAGGACAAATTTAAGATTATCATCTATTATAACTCCTAATAGTTGGTTATGCTGGACTAATTCAATTTCAGTGCCATTTGCAGAAAAGATTTTGAAAGATGCTTTGTTACAGTTGTACATTTTGGGGGTAAAGACACGGAGTTTGTTTTTTGGGGGATTGAGTAGGAGTTATGTTCTTGTAAGCCAGGTTTTCATGGAGATGACAGCTTGTTCAGTGATTTCTTGGAGGTTAGTTAAGGTGTTTGAAGACCAGATGATGACGGTAGAGTCATCTGCATATTGAATCAAGGTGCATTCACAAGAAGATGAATGCAGGTTATTGATAAAAAATATTGAATAGTAGAGGACCAAGGATGCATCCTTGTGGGACTCCTGTGGAAGTGGAAAGGTATGCAGACATGGATCCCTGTCATTTTACAACCTGTGCTTGTTGGCAAGGTAGCTAGAGAAGCATTGAATAGATGGAGATGATAGACTCAGGACAGAAATTTGATTGGAGAGTTTACTGTGAAAACCATGTCAGAGGCTTTTGATAGATCTAGAAATATTTCAGATACAAGTTTGTTAGATTTGTGAGCTTTATTGATAGTGCCTGGAAATGATAGCAATGCAATGGAGGTGCTGTTGTCTGGCCAAAATTCAAGTTGTGTATTAGTGATTAGCTTATTTTGTATGAGATAGTGTTGAAATTGTTGATGTATATACCTTTCAATGATTTTAGAGGGGAGACAGGATGGCTACGGGATGGAAATTTCTAATGTCAGTGGGATTACCTCCTTTATTTAAGGCAATATTATGCATCATTTTCCACAATAATGTTCACAGGATTCTGTTACTCATCTATTAATAAGAATGCAGATTGGGTATGCTACTGCAACTGCAGCTAGATTTAGGTATTCCAGGTGAAGGTTGTTTGCTGAGGAGGAACAAGGTTTTAGAAGCTTTTTTATGAGAGTTATAAAAACTGGTTGAAAGGTAAAATGAATTGTCTGACTGTGTATTGGACAGGTTGCAGTTAGGTGAGTTTTGTGAAGGATATGTGCTAGGGTCTAAGGTAGGGGAAGTTAGCTGTGTGGAAGGGGGTGTGCTAGGTGAGTTTGAGGTAAAGTTGGATATGCATTCTATGAAGTATGTATTCAAATAGTTAGCTGTTTGAAGAGACAGGGTGTCTAGTTATGGGCTGGGATCTGTTTGTGTTCCTGGGTTGCTGAGAGAGGATATGGAGGACCTATATTTTTTTAGGGTTGTTTTTATGGCTATCTTGTAGGTGAGTATAATAAGTCTTTTTTCCCCTATATAAACTTGCTTCCTGACTCATTTTTTTAGCTGTATGAATAGTTGCCAACTTTTGTCATTTTTATTCTTTTGCCAGTTAATTCATGCTTTGCCTTTTTTTCATAAGGAGCCTTGGTTGGTGTGCCATGGAGTATGGCTGATTTTAATTCTTTTTATGCTGTCGGGCTAAGCTGTCAGACATATTTAGAAATGATCCATTGTGGTATTCAACTGCAAAATTTAAGGGAAGTCTTTTTTACGAAGAAACAGTAAACTACTTTCAGACCTTAGACATTTTGCAATCATGCTAAGCATGTTTCCAGATTCAAGAAGTAGAGAATAAGTTGAAATTATGATGAAAAAAAGTACTGCAGATACTTTATATGTATAGGTACCTTAAATCGGGAGAAACACAAGCTCACCTGAATTTTATGAAAATATTCTGCTTACAAAAACAGTATGGTATCACAGTTGTAATGTGGGGTTAATTTTATATTTGCTACTCACATTTTTACATGGAAATACTTTGGCAAGATTTTCACATGGCAATATTTCCACATTGTCATAAATCCACTGTTTAATTTTATTGAAGATAGCGACCAGATTTATTGCAAAGATTCCAACTGAAGAATCAGGTAGAGGGAGACTTTCAGAAGTCAAATAGATTCCTTTTTGGGGCCCCATATTGCTGAAAACCAGCTACACCTTTGTGATCTGCCCCAGTGAGTTGTGGGCAATGAAGGCCATTGATAATCTGTCTGCTGAAAGAAGCTAACCTTACCAAGATTTCTGTGAACTGAGTGAGTGCATAACTTGACAGATTCTGGCTACAGATTGGCAGCTATTATCTTCTGTTGCTAAATCAGGTGAGTGGGACATCTGTGTGTTGTAAAATGACCAGCATTCTTCTGATCTATGTTGGCTGTTTGTAATGTTTACACATTTTAAGGTGAAAATCTAAATGAGATTTATCTCTAGCCCTATGTTTAAGAAAAGGTCATAAGGAAGGACCCAACTAATGGTCAACTAACTAAATTGTTACCCATTCTAAGAAACCAGATGGTATCTTTACTGAATTACTGGGGATCCACAGACTATGACTGTTGTGAAAATCAAGTGGCTGGAGGTGATTTATGGTCCCTTTTGTCGGATTATTTGGACAAAGGACAGCAAGGCATGAGAAGGCCCACCTGTTGTACTAGAGAACTATTTTTTGAAGGAGTTCTTTGTTTATTTAGTCAGTGCAAATTGATTATCTGTCTATGATAAAATTATACTTGATACTGTGAAGTGTAAACGTGTAGCGGCCAGTCAGAAACTTAGTTGAAGAGATTAGAATAGAAGAGGTTAAGTTGAGAACATTTGCTGGTTTTTAAAAGGGCCTGTTACCTTTCTGCCTTCCTCAACTACAGAATGGAGTAAACAGGCCGTGAGTTTCTCGCAGCAGATAATCCTATTGTCGTGCTGCTGTGTCTGAGGCCAATACCAGTTGATGATCTCTTCTGTGGCTTGGTTATTAATCATCCATTAGGATGGTCTACTCTGGTGAAAGAACTTCGCTGTTTTGTTTCTGGTGATCTCTACTACAAAAATATCAATTAATTTGCAGTTTTTCAAGGACTGACCTCTTGAGCGCTTACATTTTTTTGTTTAAACTCTGTGGTCTTGCCTGGAAATAAGACTGCTCTTATCTTAATTGAAAGGCTCAGCAATCTGAGAACAGAGCACATGGTCTTATATTGCTATTGTTGACATTCTGGGCTGATTCCTCATCTGACAATCAAGAAAATATTGTTTTCTGTTGCATTTATATTTGCTTAGATAATTTACAGTTTAAGTACTATTTTTTCTGTATTACTGTACTTTTTAATGTTTGTTTAATAAACATTTTCCTACCACTACTCTCTCCTACCTCTGCTCCTCCCTTTCACGTTTCATTCTGAATTTCCAGCCTGTCTCCAACTATTATCGCTTTACCCCATCCTAATTCTTTTCCCACTACTTGATACTTGACTTCTGCCCAACCAAGACTCCTTGTCTCCAACTTTCCTTATTCCCTAATATCCTTCTATTGCCTTTACCCCTCTCCACTATGCTGGTCTACCACACTACTCTACTATTTCTTCTTTTCTTAACCTCTATTCTAATTTCTTATCAACTCCATCTCTTTCCCCTCCCCCTCCCCTCCACTTTCAATCCCTTCATCACACCATATCCAACTCACACACTATGCTATAATAGCCTCTTCACCAATAGCAATCTAGCACTTCACACATACAGATGCACTTATGAAATACCTTACTTCAACTTCTTATAAATATTTGAAACTTACTTTCAAACATCCATTATTCATTTAATCACTAACCTCGAATTTAGTGAAGACATCCACCCTAACCCAGGTCCCAAGAATAATTCACTGGAGCCAAACATACTTCCTCATACAAATAATAACATTAATTTCACTCCCACCCCCAATAAATCAAACCTCTTTCTTCTAAACATAAACCCCATGAGAGTATCATATAAAATACATGACTTTCACACAACTCTTACTCTACACTTCTAATATAACATGTCTGATTGAAACCTGGCTAAAGCCCAACATAAGGGATATTGAAATACTAACCCAAGGATACAACATCCACAGAATGGATAGATTAATCAAACAGGGTGGAGACATAGCTATCACCTATAAAAATGCTCTCATCTATCAACTCCTTGAACCTTACCCTCCAAAATTCAATTACACAGAATATACCAAACCTGAAATAAACTCCAAAAAGTCTATAATTATAATAACTATAAACATCCCACCTGGAAACAACCCTGCCATAAGTTCATAGGTGTGTACCAGGCTAATGGCCTTGGAGCCTTTACAAGCCTAGCCTAAAAATATTGCCCAGGCACCGAGCCACCCAATGGTAGTTCACAGTGCCCCTATCCAGTAGGGCAACTGGTGTGATCCTTGGGGTGAACTTTCTGTTAACCATCCACTCGTCAAGATTTCTCTTGAAGAGGACCAGTGAGGTGCTCTGCTTGACATGAATGGAAAGCTTATTCCAGATTATGGGCAGTCTTTGGGAGATGAACCTGTCCCTCCAGCATATTCTGTTAATTATGGTAGTGATCTCTGGAGTGTGTGGAGTGGGGGAATTGGGATTTCCTTAGGTGTAGCATTTGAAGTAGGGCAGGGTCTAACATGGCTCTGTAAGGCAAGCAGAGATCACCTCTAAGTAGACGATAAGAGACTGAGAACAACTGAAGTTTCTTGAGTCTGTCCATGTAGGACATGTGCTTAAGGCCTAGAATCCTTTTTGTGAGGTACATTTGTGGCCTCTCCAGCTGTTGTAGGTGTCTGGTCAGGTACATGCCAAATGGGGCATTATATTCAATGACTGGTCTAATCAGGGATTAGTAGAGAGAGATGATGACCTTTTTCTTCCTTGATGCGAAACCTTTGGTTATAAGATGTGCCACATAGAAGGACTTTCTGACCCCAATGGCAATGTGGTGGTCGAAGGTGACGTGGCTGTCGACCTGGATACCCAGAACTCTTATGGCCACTTCAGTGTTCAGTGGGCTTCCATCAATGTGGTAATTTGTGGAAACTGAGTTTTTTCCAAATGAGATGATAATGCATTTTTTAGCATTAAACTTCAGGCCATGGTTCTGACACCAGTCAATGGTCTCAGAGAAGCCCTTTTGTAGGATGTCTGCATCATTTGGGGAGTTGATAATGACTCCTAGCTTGCAGTCATCTGTGAACTTGGTCAACCAGAGTCCTTCTGTGTTGGCCTGGACTTCTGAGAAGTAGATGCCAAACAAGAGATGGCCCAGGACCGAGCCCTGTGGGACTCCACTCATGACTTGTCAACAGTCTGACTTGGAATACGCAACTTTCACTCTGTGGGTCTTGTCTATGAGCCAATTTGCAACCTGCCTAGTGATGTAAGGATTGATGCCTAGTTTGTTGAGTTTGTCAATGATACCTGAGTGGGGAATGGTATCAAAGGCCTTGGTCTGGTTGAAGTAGGCTGAATGCACTGTCTTACCTTAATCCACAGCCTTGGTGACTGCCTCAAAGAAGTTAACCAGGTTAAGCAGGCAGGATCTTCACTTGACAAAGCCAAACTATGTGGGTTAAAGAGTTTACAGATTGCCTGTATCTTTGTTAAGCAGGTCCATGATGATGCGCTCCACAGCTTTGCATACCAGTCTCATCAAGCTAACGAGGCGATAGGTCCCAGGGTCTTTAGTTACTCCCCCTTTTTGGAGCAGGATGTAGCAGTGCACCATTCATTAGAGACATAGCCTGAGGTAAGGCTGTGATTGAACAGGGCACACAGATGTAGTGCCAGTTCATTTTGTAGCTCATGTATGACGCAGCCATGGATATTATCAGGTCCCATGGATGCTGTATTCTTGGGTTTGGACACTTTTTACCCATGCCACAGAAATGGTGGGAACCATGCTTTTTTCTGGTATTGTGATAGGCCCCTTGGTGGGGGGGTAAAATTGGAACTGAATCTGTCAGACAGTATGTTGGCTATATCTGTTGGCTGAGTATAAGAGGTGCCATTGTGCAATAACTCAGAGCTAATCTTGGTATTGACTTAGAGCTTTTTGATATAGTTGTAGAAGGCTTTGTGGTTGTTTTTGGTGTCAACCGTAATTCTGCCTTCATAGCTGGCTTTAGAGGATTCGATAAGGGATCTCAGCTTTTTGTTGAAACTGATAAGGGAGATTTTTCAGTCTTGTGACTTCATTTTTTTTTGCAACAGTTTCTTCTTTCTGTTGTAGAGTTTACTGATGGCTGGGGACCACCAGATTGGCTTCCTTTTTTTAGAGGAGAGCATCCTAGTTCTATTTGGTATGGCAAGGTCCATGCTTTTGTGTATGTGCATTGATGTATGACTTGGCAGTCATGCAGCTATTTTTCATTGGCATGGTTGCCAAGAAGATAGCCACCTCTGTTTTTAGGAGCCCAAAGTTGGCTTTAGAGAAGTTTTTCAGGGTGGTCACCTTAGTGGGGGTTGTAGGTGAGGTGGAGATTTTCACGGTGATCAGTTTGTAGTTGGATTTAAACAGGGAGGAATTGACTATAGGTGTAGAGCAATAGTCTCCAATGTTGGCAACAACCAGGTTGAGGATGTTGCTTCCTCTAGTGGGGGTCAGAATGAGCTGGTACAAAGCATTGGAACTGATAAATTCCAGAAAGCATTGGGCCTGTAAATTGGTACTTGAATAGTTTTCCCAGTTGATGGAAGGGTAGTTGAAGTCACCCAGTATGAGAATATTGGGTTGGAACTTGATAGATTCCAGGGTGCTTAGGAACCACTATTGAGGACTTCCTCTACTGGGCATTCCTTACATTATCCCAAGAAACTATAGTTATGGGTAACTTTAACACAAACTGGATTACTTATTCTGCTGACATCCCATCAAATTTCATGCCTTTATGGATTTTTCCAGCTTATACAATCACCGACTACAGTGGACAAAACAACTAATACATATTCAATACTAGACTGGATATTAACCAACAAACCAACACACACCTACCACTCAGATTGCCTCCCAAAGAGTATCAGCAACCACATACCTACCTACTTGGTTAGACAATGCCATCACATCACCAAAATCACTACATTCAGACAGATATGAAAAAAAAAAACACTTTTGCCCTAAACATTCTTAACTACACTACAACTGGTTCCCACTATTATCACTCCCACTGGACATTGCCACAACATATTCAATAACACATTTCTATACATCCTAAATAGCTTAGCATGTCCTAGAACTATTAGAATCAAGACAAACTATGCCCGCTAGCTGATAAAACAAACTAAACTATTACTCAAATAAGAGACAAAGCCTGGGCTCAATACCAGGCCAACAAAACCTAAACCTCCCTCAATTCATATCATCTTCTAAGAAATACAGCCAAGAAATAAATCAAAAATGATAAAAAATCCTACTCCATTACAACACAAAAGAAACACCAAAAAAAGTCCACAAAAATGCTTGGCTTTTATAAATCAACTGTTAAAACCAGGTCAACTCCGAACCCCAACACCTAACCATACAAATTCTTCAAACAGTATAGCCACACAATTTAACGGTCTGTATTACAACATCAAAGTTTCACAACTTCGAATGTTCTAATATCGACCCCTATTCAGCAAAAGCTGAGAACATCGAACATGCGGAACTGCAAATTTTTTCCTAGGGAAAAAATTTGTTGTTCTGAAACACATACACACAACACAAGCACACCAAACAAACAGCAATCCACACACATACACCTAAAATCTTACATCTAACCCTAGACTAAACTGTACAAACACCACTAACTATCCACTTACCTTAACCTAAACCCTAACCCTAAGGTCCGTCACTATCGCACACTCACCTCACCCGTGCCCTAACTCACCTACCCCACCCTAACCCTCACATCCACACAATCGCACATTTACCTGACCCGCGCCCTAATCCTAACTCGCCAAACCTGCCCTAACCTTCACGTCCACACAATCGCACACATATATAACCCATGCTCTAACCCTAACTCACCTAACCCGCACCCAATTGCACACTTACCTGAACCCGACCTGTAACTTTCCACCACAACGCTGAAAATATCGAAGTGATAGAAACGGACAAACAAATTCTTTCCCTAGGAAACAATTCAGTTTTCTGTCGTTTCGGTATTTTCAGCGTTCGCTGAATAGAAGTCAATATTAGAACATTCGAAGTTGTGAAACTTTGATGTTCTAATATAGACCCCAATTTAACACCTACTTTACAAACTCTATATTAAACCTAACTCAAGCCAATAGCAATACTCCTCTAACCATTCTCACAGTTCCTGACAATACTTCCCACACTTTTCCCTCAAAACTGTAAAAACCATCACCATAAAAAATACCCAATAAACCTAGGCCTACTCTTCTCGCTGCTGACAATCTCCCTTCTGAATATCTCAAGATAGCTGCTGACATAATTTCTTACCCTATTTCTGTCTTAATCAATCACTCCATAACAAAGCAGTATATTCCCAAGATTTGGAAAATTTCCTACATCACCCCATTACATAAAGGTGGTACCACTACTGACTTCTCCAATTACAGGCCTATTGCCATCGTATCTCCTCTATCCAAAATTCTAGAGAATTGTAGCCATTCCCAGCTCATGCCTTAATTAATTATTTATTTGACCATCAGCAGACTGTAAAATAGCAACCCAAACTCTTTTCTCTACTTCCTGTGTCTCATTAGGTGTCCCACAAGGATCCCTTCTAAGTCATCTCCTATTCTTCATCTTCAGCAATAAGCTTCACACTGCCACCCACAAGGCCACCACCACCCAATACACAGATGACTCCACACTTGTATTCGCAGCCCCCTCTGTTTCGAAACTCAAAGAAATAATCCAAAAATCCTTTACAGAGGTAGAATATTGGCTTTCTGATGCTCAGTTGATCATCAATCCCAATAAAACTAAACATATGCTTTTCTCACACAACAAACACAGACCTTCTGTTCCCCTTTACTATACATTCTTCTACTAACACAAAAAATTAACCTGTTTCACACATTAAGCTTCTTGGTGTTACAATTGATAACAAGATGAGATTTGACTAACACATTAACCTAAGTATAAAACAAAGTTCACATTAAATTAGGCTCTCTCTAGAGTCAAACCCTTCCTCACAGACTCCACAAGACAATCTGTTGCTAAAACACACCTAACCTCTACTCTTTGTTATGCCTCACCGTTCTCACTAACCTGTACAAAACAGACCTTGCAAACTAGATGTCTGCTACAACAAAATTTTCAAATTTGCTGCCAACTCTCCTCATAGATCCCATCACTTTACTTCCTTATGCTAACTAAACTGGCTTGAGCTGCACAATTACCTCACATACACCTAACTCACTATGGCCCACAGCATTCTTTACCTCCCAGACAGGTGTCCTGCTCTGTACAACCTACTTCAACCCCAATCTAATAAAAGACTTAATCTTCTGACAAATTCTTTCAAGTCACAAAAGCAAACAACTTTTCTGGTGATTCTATTTCCTCCAGCCACCTTACCAGAATACGGAACTGAATCCCCAAAACATACTAACTACACCAGATCACTTGCTCAAATTTCTCCTCAAATCTCACCTATATAGTACTTGGCTCTATTCTTACCTTATACCTGGTTGATTCCTTCCCCCCTTTCTGTGATCTTTATAGACTTTCCTTCACTAGACTTCACTATTGATCTCTACTCACTCAACCTGATAGAAGTCTCTCTTTCCCATTTAATTCCCCTCCTGCACTCTCTCTCTCTAGGTGCCCTGTCTTTTCCACTGTGCCTCATCCTTCTCTTTCTTTATGATCCTCTCTACTATATCCTTTCTCTCCTAGTTAACCATACATATCTTTAACTACTTCCCACCATCTTTCTCTTGTATAATCAACTGTTTCTGTTTATTCTTGAATATCTATATTTATTCCTTATAGGTTCATAGGTTCATAGATTAGTACTAAGCTAACTGCCCTTGCGAGCCATTTTAAGCCTAGCCAATTATCCCTTGTGAGACTCAAACCCTGCACCTTGTGTTTGTAAGGCAAGCACCTTAACCATTAGGCCACCCTCCAAACCCTTGTTATCTTTGTATTTACCACTACTGTATGAGCTTATGTATTGCATAATTTTTTACCTGCAACAATATTTATTCTGATTGGGGCTTTCCCTCTGGGCCTCCTCTGAAAAAGGGCCTGGTCAACAAACATTAAATAAATAAATAAATGAAAGACTCCTTTGAAAAATTGGAGAGATTATGGGAAGATTTCAGCTTATATTTATTTCTAAGTTGTGTAATACTCCTGTGGTTATAGGCTGGCAGGTGGTTACTTATTGTAACAGGGAGGGTACCTGAATAGGTAAAAGTAGATGGTTGGTAACTGGAATCCAGTCCAATATAGATTGCTGGGAGCTATTTTTGCCATATCTTGTTGGTGTATATTTATAAATTAAATGAATGCAAATAGATTTGTGTTGTTGATTGCTGAATTTGGGGATAGAGAGTACCAGCCAATATTTAAATCACCCAGGAGGATAATTTCATTGGTGATTCTATCTGCTGTCTAGGATAGGATAGTATGTTTTTAAGTATTGGAATGTTCTGTCCTGGCAGGATATATAGCACAGTAATTCATATGTTCTTGGCTCTATTAAGTTTTAGAAATGGAATTAGGGTTTCTGCTTTCTTCAAAATTTGGGATTGCTCCTGTATAGGGAATTACTGTGAGCATATCTGGGAAGATTATAACTATTCCACCTGTTTTATGTGTTTTATCAAGCCTAATAATATTTTAACCAGGGGGTAGTATTTTAGCATCTTTTATTTCAGGCTTTATCCATTATTCCTTTGTAACTAGGATGTGCTGTTTGTCTTGGGTCATTCAGGCATGAAAATCTGATTTTGTTGCATATGTTTCTAATGTTTAGAGTGACTATTTTTAAACTTCTGTGATGTATTCTTTGGTTTGGGGTTTGATTGGAACTTTGGTTGGGGTGGATGTCACCACATTGAATTATGATGGGAAAATATAGTTTGTTTATTATGACATTTCTAGCAGAGATGGTTAGAAGTATTATTATGACAAGATTGGGAATGACATTTTTTTAGTATTTTAGGGTTACAATGGAAAATAAGTTTGAAGCGATATTTGAGTATATAGCAGGAAGATGGTTGATAAGGATGGGAATTTTGGGGGTATTGGCAAAGTTGATAGGTGAGGATGCAGTAATGGTTGAGTTGTGCTTATTTATTATTACTACCAGTGGGAACATTAGGAATGGAAGGAAGATGATGAATAAGGTGATACAGAAAGGAAGAAGCAGGCTAGTGTTGTAAAAATCTTGCAGTATGGTAAGGTGAGGTAATGAAAAGTGATAGTGTGGAGACTAGGTAGATTTTGATGGGAAGGGAGAAGAGTGCAATTTCAAAAGGAATTTAGAACAGAAGTGCGTGGAGATGGTATAAAGAGAAGAGTATGAGATTGGGCAGTGCAGTTAGGTAGAGCATGAGGATGAGTAGAGGAGGCAGAGTAAGTAAGGCATAAGTGGAGATGTAGTGAGAGCTGTGTTGGTATTGGGGTTAGGGTAGGGGAGCAGAGTGAAGCTCAAGTGTAGCGAGGGCTGTATGGAGCAGGACAGCCCACAGTGGAGTAAGTACCAGGAAAATAATCTGTAAAATGCAGCAAGACAGGAGGTAAGACAAGTCCTGATAATTTTAAAGACAGTAATGAAGCTGCTAGATTGCTATTACCATTCACCTAAATTACCTGCAGCAAGCAATATTGCAGTGCCTTTGACTTGAAATGAGGCTATAGTAGCTGGAGACACAACTGAGATGAGGGTAGGACCAATCTGGTGCTTCAGTGGAATGCAGTTACACTCCCTCACAGATGGTTTTTACCACCAAAAACAATCAATGAGGTAGAATGTTTATGGATACAAAGACAAGGTTTTTGAACTATAATTACTTGATGTGAGTCACAGCATTTAATTTTATTGTTATGGGCTTTTATTGTCTTTCCAGCGAAATTTTAGACTGCTAGATTAAAATTTGCTAAAGTGTTAACTTAGGTTCAGCTTTAGCAGTATAAGGCCTGTCAGTGGGGGTTGTCCTTCAAGCAGATTCAACAATAAAGTACAGAACACATAGATGCAGAAATGAAGAAAAACATTCAGTTTGATTTTATTCTTGGAAAATGCCTTACATAGATTTTAACTGAAGGTATTTTTTCTTTTGTACTTTTGCAGCTAGAAGTGAAACTCAGCTGTAGAAGTTCTTTTCTTACTGAGATTATGTTAATTTTGCTGAGCAATTGCAGGCATACTACGTGGTCAGTACATGCAGAGTGAAGCAGCTGGATGGAGAGGAGCTCACTTGGGTCATTGAGCTACCCTTCTCCATTTTCTATTCTTTAGATAAATGCCCAGACATCACTTATGCCTGCAGTCAGACTTGCTAAATGTTAAGCATGTTATGAAATATTTTCAATAACTTACAAAATAATGTATATATTTGACCTGATAAATGATGTAGAATACACAAAATGTCCCACTTCAACACTTAAAATAAGTTAAAGTAGATCTTAGATCTCTGAAGTGTTCAGCTCATAATGTGCGTTACATGTTCCCCTCTACTTGTCACTCATTAGACTCATTATAGAGTACAACACCCCTTTTGGAATGTACCTCACAAGACATCTGCAACAGCTAGAAAGGCCACAGATGTACCTCACAAAGAGGATTACTGGCCTCAAACAAATACCCTACACTGACCACCTAAAAAAAACTCCAGCTTTACTCCATAGCATATCACTTACTCCGAGGTGATCTCTGCCTAACATAAAACTATGTCAAACCCAGAACTGTTGGACATGCTACACCTAAAGAAATCCCAATCCCTCCAAGCTACACTCTCTAGGGACCTAAATCTTGTCACCACAATAAACAGGACACGCTGGATGGATAGATTCCTGTTCCAGAGACTTCCTATACTCTGGAACAAGCTACCCATCTATGTCAAGCAAAGTTCTTCATTAGCACTCTTCAAGAAAAATCTTGATGAGTGGATGGGAAATAGGAAATACACCCCGGGGATCACTTCTGTGTCTCTGCTGGACAGTGGCACAGGAAAATAGCTTTCTTGGGTGGCGTAAGCTATGGTACCTTGCTGGCTAGGCTTACGTAGGCCCTTGAGCCATAGCCTAGTACCTACCTATGAACCTATGAACCTATGTGCCCTGGGATTCATTGACAATCATGTAGGCTTTGCATGGAGCTACATGAGTTAAGAGCATTAATGTGATGAGCACCAGCACTCATTGAATATACATGCTGCACAAAATGCAAAAAAACTGTTTACCTATAGACAAATATATTATGTGAGCACACTTGGGCAGCTTATACAAAGTAAGAGCAAGTTGACTGAAAGAATTAGATGCATGTGACGTTAAATGGGGAGAATGTACAGGGAATACAATGCCCTCTTACTATACTCATTATCCTACTGCTAAGAGCTGACCTGAGTCTGCCATACAAGACATCCTCCAATCCATTACTGATGGATTTACTGCACATTGGCAAGTCAAATGGCATCACAAGTGCTTGGTCTATGGATATAAGCCCCTTCGGCAATATCAGCAGAATGGTTTGTTGGGACAGGTATATCGCGAACAGAATACCAGTGCTTTGGAATAGACTCCCCATCCACATAAAACAAAGTTCATCCCTGACTATATTCAAGTGCAAGTTAGATCTATGGATGGGAAACAGAAAATTTACCCCAGGACTACTAACGAATGCTTTGTCCCATACATGGGTCCCCTCAAATTATCTATGGTATTATCTCAATCTGGCAGTTGGCTTAGACGATTAAGAAGCTGTTAACAAGCTGTTATGTGTGGTCTAGATGTGCAAGGTTCGATTCCCTCATCCTCCATTGCCTAACCATGTCATTCTCAGCAAGTCATATGATCAGACACCAATCCCAAGCAGAGTGTGAAAAAAGGTCTATGGAGATCACTGCTCTATGCTGGAAAATAATTATATATTGCCCTTAATGAGAACTTTTATCAACCATGGGAGAGGCAAGGACATTCCATAACCAAATGGGACAGATTATTTCAAGCACAGAAAGAGAAATTTGCTGGGCTTAAAATGGCTTGCAAGGATACTAGCCTATTACTTACCTAGGAACACGTGAATAGATTTCTGGGCTAGAACTTAAAATAAAGTTAAACTGCATGGAGAAAATGTGTGTAATTCAGACACATGCAGAAGATTGCAAAGATTAGAGGCCATACTTAATGTTCCTGATTGCACATCCACTGCCACTGGGGATGCACAAGCCAGTGCATTTCTTTGTGCCGGTCCCAAGCCTGGATAAATAGGTAGGGTTGTGCCAGGAAGGGCATCTAGCATAAAACCTCTGCCAAATTACTTATACAGAGAACATTTCATATTTCCATACTGGATCGATCGTGGCACGGGTTAACAATGACCACCACCAGTACTGTTAGCCAACAGGGTGCTGGCGGAAATTGGGCTACTGTTGGCCGAAGGAGAAGAGGAGGGAGAAGGCATGCCTGAAGGCAGGAAGAGAGGAGGAAGGTTAGGAGTGTAGTAGCGAGGGTAGGGACTTTGAATGTTGGCAGTATGACTGGTATAGGGAGAGAGCTAGCTGATATGATGGAGAGAAGGAAGGTTGATATATTGTGCGTACAAGAGACCAGATGGAAGGGAAGTAAGGCCAGGTGTAAAGGAGGTGGGTTCAAATTGTTCTAGCATGGTGTGGATGGCAGGAGAAATGGGGTAGGGGTTAATCTAAAGGAACAGTATGCCAAGAGTGTTTTGGAGGTGAAGAGAGTGTCAGGTAGAGTGATGTTTATGAAGCTTGAAATTGATGGTGTAATGATGAATGTTTTTAGTACATATGCTCCACAAGTTGGGTGTGCGTTGGATGAGAAAGACATTTTTTGGAGTGAGTTGGATGAAGTGGTGGTGAGTGTACCCAAGGGTGAGAGGCTAGTGATTGGAGCGGACCTCAATGGGCATGTTGGTGAAGTGAACAGAGGGGATGAGGAAGTCATGGGTTGGTATGGTGTTAAGGAGAGGAATGCAGAAGGTCAGATGATTGTGGATTTTGCGAAAAGGTTGGACATGGCTGTGGTGAATACGTATTTTAAGAAGAGGGAGGAGCATAGGGTGATGTACAAGAGTGGAGGAAGATGCACACAGGTGGATTATATCCTATGTAGAAGGGCCAGTATGAAGGAGATTGGAGACTGTAAAGTGGTAACAGGGGAAAGTGTAGTTAACCAGCATAGAATGGTGGTCTGTAGGATGACGTTGGTGATCAAGAAGAGGAGGAGGAGTGTGAAAGCAGTGCCAAGGATTAAATGGTGGAAGTTAAAAAAGGGTGATTGTGAGGTGGAGTTCAGGGAAGAGTTAAGACAGGCACTAGGAGGCAGTGAAGAGTTACCGAATAGCTGGTTAACTACAGCAGAGCTAGTAAGGGAGACTGCTAGAAAGGTGCTTGGTGTGACATCTGGACATAGAAAGGAGGACAAGGAGACCTGGTGGTGGAATGAGGAAGTACAGGAGAGTATACAGAGGAAGAGGCTGGCGAAGAATAAGTGGGATTGTCAAAGAGATGAAGAAAGTAGACATGAGTGTAAGGAGATGAGACACATGGCAAAGAGAGAGGTGGTGAAGGCTAAGGATAAGGCATATGGAGAGTTGTATGAGAGATTGGACACTAAAGAGGGAGAAAAGGACCTGTATCGATTGGCTAGACAGAGGGACAGAGCTGGGAAAAAGTGCAGCAGGTAAGGGTGATAAAGGATAGTGAGGGAAACGTACTCACAAGTGAGAAGAGTGTGTTGAGTAGATTGAAAGAGTACTTTGAAGGGCTGATGAATAAAGAGAATGAGAGAGAAAGAAGGCTGGATGATGTGGGGATAATGAATCAGGAAGTGAAACAGATTAGCAAGGAGGAAGTAAGGACAGCTATGAAGAGGATGAAGAATGGAAAGGCTGTTGGCCCAGATGACATACCAGTGGAAGCAAGGAGGTGCTTAGGTGAAATGGCAGTGGAATTTTTTTACCAGATTGTTTAATGGAATTTTGGAAAGTCAGAGGATGCCTGAGAAGTGGAGAATAGGTGTTTTGGTACCTATCTTTAAGAATAGGGGTGATGTGCAGAGCTGCAGTAACTACAGAGCAATAGAACTGATCCGTCACAGCTTGAAGTTATGGGAAAGAATAGTGGAAGCTAGGTTAAGAAGGGAGGTGATGATTAGTGATCAGCAGTATGGTTTCATGCCAGGAAAGAGCACTACAGATGCAATATTTGCTCTGAGAATGTTGTTGTTGAAGAAATACAGAGAAGGTCAGAAGGAGTTGCATTGTGTCTTTGTGGACTTAGAAAAAGCATATGACAGGATGCCTAGAGAGGAGTTGTGGTATTGTATGAGGAAGTCGGGAGTGGCAGAGAAGTATGTGAAAGTGGTACAGGATATGTATGAGGGTAGTGTGACATTGGTGAGGACTGCGGTGGGAGTGACAGATACGTTTAAGGGTGGAGGTGGGATTACATCAAGGATCAGCTCTGAGCCCTTTCTTATTTGCAGTGGTGATGGACAGGTTGACAGATGAGATCAGACAAGAGGCCCCGTGGACTATGATGTTTGCAGATGACATTGTGATATGTAGTGAGAGTAGGGACCAGGTTGAGGAGACCCTGGAGAGGTGGAGATATGCTTTAGAGAGGAGAGGAATGAAGGTCAACAGGGCTAAAACAGAATATATGCATGTAAATGTGAGGGAGGGTAGAGGAATGGTGAGGATGCAGGGAGTAGAGTTGGTAAAGGTGGATGAGTTTAAGTACTTGGGATCAACAGTTCAGAGTAATGGTGAGTGTGGAAGAGAGGTGAAGAAGAGAGTACAGGCAGGGTGGAATGGGTGGAGAAGATTGTCAGGAGTGATTTGTGACAGACGGGTACCAGTAAGAGTGAAAGGGAAGGTCTACAAGAGGGTAGTGAGACCAGCTATGTTATATGGGTTGGAGACGGTGGCATTGATGAAAAGGCAGGAGTCAGAGCTGGATGTGGCAGAGTTAAAGATGTTAAGATTTGCACTGGGTGTGACTAGGATGGACAGAATTAGGAATCAGTAGATTAGAGGGTCAGCTAAGGTTGGACAGTTTGGAGACAAAGCAAGAGACGCGAGATTGCGTTGGTTTGGACATGTGATGAGGAGGGATGCTGGGTATATTGGCAAAAGGATGCTAAGAATGGAGCTGCCAGGTTAGAGGAAAAGAGGAAGGCCTAAGATAAGGTTTATGGATGTGGTGAGAGAGGACATGCAGGCGGTTGGTGTGAAAGAGCATGATACAGAGGACAGAAAGAAATGGAAACAGAAGATCTGCTGTGACGACCCCTAACGGGAACAGCTGAAAGAAGATGATGGTGATGATGATGATCATCATCATATTTTGCCCTGCCACTTATAGATGTTTTGATTATTTTCTGGTAAATCACGGAGGATTAATCAGCTAATTAAGCCACACATTACAGATTTTCATACTTCATACTTCATATTGTTTAGAACATTTTTGCTGTTTTACCTGAGAGACCTTCTTTTTCTTACTTTGAACAAGTTTAAACTGCTTTATTACCTGTTTTTTGCATTGTACATTATCTGCACTTAAGTTAAAGTTGGTCGAAAGATTGTTTGTTAAATTTAACTGTTGAGGCTGCCAACTAAAGTGCGCTAGCCTGTGTAATTGATGTATTACTGTTTCCTGCATTTCTGTGTACTTTTTAACTCAAAAAACAAAAAAAAAAAATCCTTGTTTTCCCGCCTTTTCTCGACTAGTTTAGACCAGTATACAGGCTTTGCTGTATTCTGGACTGTGATGTAGTTGCTGTGTTGTCCATTGCCTTACTTGGATAGAAGGAAGTTTCTTTGCTCACCAGTGGGAGTGGGGAGCCTTGAGCAGCCTATCTGTCCCTGAAGGAGTGACCTCAGCACAAGAGCTTGTAGTAATTGGTCGTTTTGGACCATTTTCAGCTCTTTTGAATTTCCCTGTTTAAAATCCCCCTCTGAGCAATTTTTCTGGCTATACTACTCAGAAACAGCACCTTGTGGTCCTGCAGAGTGGTGCTAGCAGCAGTGAACTGAGAAAAGTGACTACTTTCCTGATCTAAGTATTTTTTTGCTGTTTTGCCTGAGAGACCTTCTTTTTCTTACTTTGAACAAGTTTAACCTGCTTTATTACCTGTTTTTTGCATTGTACATTATCTGCACTTAAGTTAGTGTTGTTCGAAAGTTTGTTTGTTAAATTTAACTGTTGAGGCTGCCCACTAAAGTGCGCTAGCTTGTGTAATTGATTTATTACTGTTTCCTGCATTTCTGTGTACTTTTTAACTATAAAAACAAACAAAAAATCCTTGTTTTCCCACCTTTTCTCAACTAGTTTAGACCAGTATACAGGCTTTGCTGTATTCTGGACTGTGGTGTAGTTCATGTGTTGTCCATTGCCTTACTTGGATAGAAGGAAGTT
This sequence comes from Protopterus annectens, assembly GCF_019279795.1. Lineage (NCBI taxonomy): Eukaryota > Metazoa > Chordata > Ceratodontiformes > Protopteridae > Protopterus > Protopterus annectens. The sequence goes on along the minus strand of NC_056726.1, from coordinate 1,701,426,262 downwards.
TCTTTGCTCAACAGTGGGAGTGGGGAGCCTTGAGCAGCCTATCTGTCCCTGAAGGAGTGACCTCAGCACAAGAGCTTGTAGTAATTGGTCGTTTTGGACCATTTCCAGCTCTTTTGAAGTTCCCTGTTTAAAATCCGCGTTTGCGCAGCTTTGCTCGATTGTGCGCATAACACAGCGCCGGTTAAACAGGTTTAAACTATTCCTGGCTCTGCCAAGTCTGCACTTCAGTTTTTCCCTTAAGAAAGCTCTACTTTCAACAAAACCAGTCTATTCGCTATATTATAAGCCTAGCACTTGCTCCTAAAACCTTTCTTTCAAGTGAAGCACCCTTAAACTAACGTAAGCACTACATCAACCTACAACCCATGTTAATTCCCACTTCCCTTCAAAGTCCTCTCTGACCTAGTTTCACATCACTCCCTTATACTATTCTGGCATGTCGAGTGGTATATTACTGACGTCCTCTCCAGTTCAGCTGGTTAATCTGGGAATCCTGAGACAATGTTACAATTGTCTCATGTACACAGACAACTCTCTCCTCCGCCCAACAAACACAAACACATGTGAGAGATGCAACTATATAGCCAAACTGGAGGCTGAACTCTCTCAACACAGGACTAGCAAGACCAGACTTGAGGAGAAGGTAACCACACACACAACAAATCCAGTCTCACATAAACCAACCACAACTGCAAACCAAACACATAAAAACACAAAGACATACTCGGAGGCTCTAATAAAAAACTTACCAAAACAACAGAGGCTCCCAAAGCAGACACCCAAGAAAACACCACATCAAAACACAGCACATGCAACACATAGTACACTAAGTCAGTGTGCCAAACAATCACAGCCCTTAAGGCGAAACACCATGCCTGATACACTACTAATTGCTGACTCTATAGTCAGACCCACTGACTTTCCACTTACCAGGCTGAACAAAGAGAGGGTAACGGTGAGCTGCCTGTCAGGTGCTAGGATCTGCCACATAACACAAGCACTCAGGTCACTCCAAAGCAAGTACAAATATGACTCTGTCATTGTCCATGCCGGCGTGAATTACCTGAGAAGTACCTCCTTGGACTACATGAAAAGAGACATAGAGGAGCTCTCTGATTATGTAGCCCAGGCCGGTATGACCCTGACCCTGAGCAGCATCTTGCCCTCACCAAGAATGATGCCACAATACAAAGACAAGATGATCAGCTTTAATAATTGGCTCAATTACTGGTGTCATTCTAGGGGGATCCAATGTCTGTCTGCTTGGGATGACATGCTGGACAAGCCACTCTGCTTTGCAAGGGATGGCTTGCACCTGTCACCACTGGGCTTCCAGATATTGGCTAAGGCTCTTACCACCTCCATAGTGCCCTTTTTAGGCAAGGCTCAAAAGACAAACCCACCACCTTAGAAAACAAAAATGGAAAAAAACTAAGGGTAATGCTGCTCAACACCAGAAGTCTAAATCTCAAGATGCAGGCTCTCGAAGCACTCCTCAGTATGGAAAGCATTGATGTCTGTGCAGTAACTGAAACCTGGTTCAAGGCTCCTGAAGCACCCCAGCCCTACCAGGTTATACCTTGTATCATGCATTTCGGCCCCAAAACTTGGGCCAAACCACAAAAGGAGGGGGAGTGTCCATATTCATTAAAGACACCCACACCTCCAGGTTAGTGGTAATGCACGAAGCATCGAGAGACCATCCATGTGCAACTAACTGTAGGAAAAACTGCTATACAACTTGTAGCATCCTACAGACCACCCTCTCAATCTCAGGAACTCCATTCAGCCTTCCTGAAGACACTGGAGGATATGAATGTCTCACCAAATACCATCATATTGGAAGACTTCAACTACTCAAACATAGACTGGGTGCATTATTCAAGCCCTAACACCATAGCCCAAAGGTTCCTGAAATTCATCAACTCAAATGCGATGGAACAACTAGTCACCTCCTCCACAAGGGGAAATAATATACTTGACCTGATCATCACAAACATGGGGACAAAATGCTCAACACCGGAAGTATACCCCTCACTAGTGAGATCAGACCACAAACTAATAACCCTAGATATTCATATCCCACCTCCACCCCCAGCACAAAAGACCACAGTGAGAAACTTCTCAAAAGCCAACTTTACACTCCTTAGGACTGAAATGGTATCCTTCAAGCCCCCTGGGCCAGTGGAAACCACATCCCACACTGCTGAATCCTTCACAAATGCTTTCTATGGACATGTCCAAGAATGCATGGATCATGCAATCCCAAATAAAACCAAGACTCTTTCCACAAAAGGCAGGCGTCCTATCTGGTGGACCCCATCCATAAACAAACTTTATAACAAGAGAAGGAAGCTACTGCAAGACATAGCAAAATCCCATAAAGGGAAGGCATCTCTGATCAGCACTAGCAAAAAACTACGTTCGCTCATAAAATCATCAAAGGCCAACTTTGAGAGAAAAATCACTAAGGACACTAAAGATAACCACAAGGCCTTCTTCAGTTATGTTACAATCCTGGGTGGAAACCCTCAGATATGCTCAGAGTTAGTTCATAATGGCAAGAAATACACTGAACCCACAGATATTGTCAACATACTGGCAGACAGGTTCAATGCAAATTTCTCCCCTCCCTCACCCCCAAAAGATGAAATATTTATCCCAGCTGAATGCAACCTCCATGACATCTCAGATGTCCAGCTGAGAGCTGCTCTCAGCAAAGCTAAAAATACAGCATCTATGGGACCAGATGGTGTCCCGGGTTGCATGCTACGTGAACTCCTAGAGGAGCTAAACCCGCACATAAGAATGCTGTTTAATCTTAGCCTTACTACAGGATATGTCCCTGAACACTGGCATACAGCAACAGTGGTCCCACTCCACAAAGGAGGCACCTCTACAGACCCTGGAAACTACTGCCTCATAAGCTTGACCAGCCTGGTCTGCAAAGCTATGGAAAGGATCATTATTGAACTCATAAACAAAGACATTGGGGACCTACAGACAATTGACCCTACCCAGTTCGGCTTTGTAAAAGGCAGATCCTGCCTTTTGAACCTGGTAGACTTTTTTGAAACAGTCACTAGAGCCATCGATGAGGGCAAAGCAGTTCATACAGCCTACCTGGACTTGGCAAAAGCCTTCAACACAATACCTCACTCAGGCATCATAGACAAGCTCAACAGCTTAAATGTAAACCTGTATGTCACAAGATGGGTTGCAAACTGGCTAAAGGACAGAACCCACAAAGTCAGAATAGATGGAGCTATGTCAGATTCTAAGCCAGTCACAAGTGAAGTCCCACAGGGCTCTGTCTTGGGACCCCTCTTGTTCGGCATTTATTTCTCAGATGTGCAGGCAAACATAGGGGGGTTGTGGCTGACAAAGTTTGCAGATGACTGCAAACTAGGCGCCATAGTCGATGCACCAGCTGACACATGCATCCTTCAGAAGGGCCTTACAGAAACAGACAACTGGTGCCAGAGTCATGGCCTTAAACTAAATGCCAAAAAATGTATAGTCATCCCCTTTGGGAAAAACAAAGTACCCACAAATTACCACATAGGTGGTAATCCATTAAGTACAGAAAAAGTAATCAGAGACCTGGGGACCCAAGTTGACAGTGACCTCTCATTTGTCACCCATGTCGCCAAAGTGGTTAGAAAGACCTTCTACCTTGCCCACCTTATCATGAAGGGATTCACATCCAGATTAAAGGATGTCATTGTACCTCTCTTATCAGGCCTATGATTGAGTACAATGCCCCATTTGGTATGTACCTCACCCGGCACCTGCAGCAGCTGGAGAGACCCCAAAAGTACCTCACCAAGAGGATCAAGGATCTCCAACATATGTCATATGCTGCCAGACTAATGAAGCTCCAGCTCTATTCAGTGGCATACCACCTGCTCAGAGGTGATCTGTGCCTGACGTACAAGGCCATGTCCAATCCGGAATTAATGGACATGCTCCACCTCAAAAAATCCAAATCCATCAGAGCCACGAGAGCTAAAGATCTAAACCTCAGCACAAATATGAATAGGACATGCTGGAGGGACAGATTCATAACCCAGAGGCTTCCCACACTCTGGAACAGGATCTCAGTCCATGTTAGGCAGAGCCCCTCACTGACTCTCTTCAAGAGAAATCTTGACGAGTGGATGGGTGATCATAGGTTTACCCCGGGGAGTCATCTCTGTGTCATTACTAGACAGAGGCACAGTAAACTAAATTTATTTTGTACACTTTTGTATCTTTACATGGGGTGGCGAAAGCCACATACACTATGGCTAGGCTTATAAATGCCCTAGGGCAGATAGCCTAGTACTATACTATGAAACTATGAAACTATGAAAGCTGCCGAATAAAAACTGTAGCTGATTTTGGGCTTCTGGCTCTCCATTATGTTTCACTTTGTCCAGAATTCTTGAACAAAGAAGTTGAAAGGTATGCTGGAAAGGTTGGTATAAGGGTTAAGGTCTTTATCTCACAGATGCAGCATACAGTGTTTGATTCTGACCTCTGGTTGTTGGTAAGACTTGTAATTTCCTACAGTCTGATAACCTAGTAATACAATACTCTAGTGCAGAAACAACCAAGAGGGAATGCTAAACAGAGAAAATTTACTCAGATAATGTCAAATGTGCTTATTTCATAAAAAGAATATGTTTAACATAAATACTTCCATATTATACATTTAATAATAACTAATCCTTTCAAAACTATTGACACATGCACATACATAAAAATGGACATGTTAACAAAGGATCTGAAAGGGGCACAAATTAACAAATAAACAAAAGGGAGTCAATGTGTTATTAATGTTAATAACATTATGAGTTGAGATAGTATTTAGGAAGGACAGTCGATACATTACGGGCTATTTGCATAGACTGCAGTTATTGAATATGATATGTATATACAGGGAATGTCTGTGTGTGCTAACCAAACGTATTGCTGCATTCTTCACGGTATCATGTATACATATATATATATATATTAGATAATTAAACAAACTAACCAATGAAAAAAGAATGTAAAAACATAACAAAAGCAACTATTCACAGAGGTGTCTACTAGATATCAGAAACTCTAATATTCATGAAATAGTCTTTGCTGTTAACATATTGATGACTGTTTATTTAGCAGTTCTTTAAATTTAATCCAGGTGTTGTAAGAAATTATTCTCACCTTGATTGGAAGTAGTTTTAAATGACAGATATCAGTTGCAAAACTTATAATTTTTTTCAAAGTTGGAGTCAGTTTGTTTTTCTAGTTCTTGGTGATTATTTTTCTTGCAATTGATAAAATACTCCATAGAAGTGACTAGTTTATTTTTTGACACATGGTGGTATATGGGTGTTAAATAAAATTAATGATTTAGTTAAAGTAAATTGATCATTAAATAAAGCTTGTACAAAAGCATTAATATTATCCCAGAATGGTTTAATTACTTTACAGTCAAAGAACATATGTTGCCAATCTGCTTTAATATTCAACTTACATCTCCAACATTCTACATTTTTACATTAATTCAATTGTACGAGGGACAATTCATGTTTTATGCATACATTTCCAAGAGAATAATCTCCAGTTTAATGGGGAGGTAGTTTGTTTTAAAGATAATAACATAATTTCTTATCTTTTTCACTTGGATAGTAATTATTGATGGATTTGAAGTAATTCCAATAACTTTCTTAGTAATATTTTGTAGCAATTTTAACAACTTTATAGATTTTAGATACATTTCCTTTCTCCAATGTATTCTGATGTATAAAGATGTTTAAAAGATCAGTGCATTTAGAAACAGTACCTTTTATTGATGATTGCATTGAGTTATATTCTACTGAATTTCTACAGTTTTGAATACCTAACCACATTTCTATATTTAAATTAAAATTTATTGGTATGTAGTCTAGAGTTTACAACTTCTCTTTATCCATCAGCTGAAACCAATATATCAGATTTGTTTCCATAAATGCAATCGTTATATTAAATGTGCATATGTTGTTTTGAGTATATGCTATAGAAAAATCTATACTTTCTATTCTGGGTTCTTGTAAATAAAATGTATAAAAGTATTCACCATCTTGGAAATGTAGGAGGAATTAATGAATTGGTTCTGACTATCTAAGATACAATCTTTTAATAATCAAAGGAAATTATTGTTTAGTATTATATATTGATATAAATGCATCAGATAGTTAGATTTTAGCAAAATGCTTTCTTGTATCTTTTTACATTTAGCATTGTAATTACTATTTGACCAAAGAGAGATTGTCTTTATAATTGATGATAAAGAATATAATTCTAAATCTGGTAAACCAATGCCACCGAAAGACCAGTCTCATATGTAATGATTTAGAGCTAATCAAGATTTATTGGAATGCCAAAGGAATCTAAGAATTAGGGAGTTAAACTCATTTATACATTGTTTGGAAGGAGGAATATATAAAGATTGTATTATGTATACGATCTTTGATAAAATCATTTGTATTAAAGAAAAACTCTCTTCCATAGGAAAAAATGTATTCCATTTAGTGGTGAGATTATTTATAGTGGCTAAGCTACTATTAGAATTAACATTTATTATAGTTGTAATGAGTTCTGTTAAAGTTATCCCTAAATAGTTATTTTTTATCTCCCACAATATATTTAGAAAAATAATTAATTTTAATTTTAATTAAAAGATTTTTTGTTTTGTTCTCATTAAAAGTAAGTCTAGATATTTTCTGAAAGGTTTCTATTGCATTAAAACACCTTTGAGAATTTTTATTATCATTTAATGTCAAATGAATATCATCAGCGAACAATAGTATTTTAGAATTTAAATTATTTATCTGTATACCATTGATACCTAATCTCAATCTTATGTAGTTTGCAAATGGTTCCATAATTAAAGAGCAGTGGCAAAAATGAGCAACCCCGCTTAGTTTCCTTAGATATCAAAACTGACTCTGGCATATACAAACCAATTTTTATGTTAGCAGAGGAGTTTTCATAAAGGAGATTTATAAGTTGTAAGAAACTATTTGAAACATTATATTCCTCTAAGACTAATAAAAGGAACTTCCAATTAACTGAGTCCAATGTGTTATTAATGTCTAAACTTATTAATGTTATCGTTTGTATTATTTGCATAAACAATTATAGTTAATACTATTTTAATATTATCATAAGTATTCCTATTTTTATGAATCCAGTTTGATCATTATTAATCAAGTATGGAAGGAATTGTTGAATTCTAGTTGCATGTATAGCCATGAATAATTTATAATCAATGTTTAATAGTGAAATTGGTCTATGAGAAGAACAGTCTGCTGTGACTTTATCAACCTTTAAATCAGAGAAATAAGTATGTATTTCCATGATGGAGGAACCTTTGTTAACTCTTTAACTATAAAAAACTCTTAGCAAGATGTTTAAAGCTTCTTTAGGCATAAGTTTATAAAGTTCCATTATTATACTGTCATTACCAGGGGCTTTATTAAATTTTAGTTTATTTATTTGATTTTTAAGTTCATATATTAGTGCAGGTCTTTTAATTAATTGCATTTGGTCTTCAGTCATCTTTGTTTTAGTATACTTTCTAGTCCATTGTTGGATTATATTGATTAATTTTATTGAAATGAGTTCTAAATGCTTTTAAGATATCCTCTAATTCAATAACATTTTTCTTACCATCAGTTAAATATAGTTCTTTAATATGATTAGATGTAAGAATGATTTTAGTTTGGAGGCTAATTTATCCATGTAGTTTGGATTTATAGCAAAGTGTGTTAATTTAATATTTTCTAAATTTATCACAGTTTTATGATTTTGAATTTCTATGTATTTACTTTGTGATTTATTGATTTCTTTCATGAGGTCTTTTGTTTCCTTATTAGTTATCCAGTATTACTGCATAATTTTTTTCTTGTAAATCTATCAAGTCCTTATCCTATTGTTTTTTCTTTAGAGCATACCAATTCATAAGTTTACCATTTAAATATGCTTTTAGGACATCACATATATAAATCTGTGACATATCTTCTATATAATTAAATTCAATTTATGTCTGAATTTCTTTATGAAAGTTTTCTTTAAAATCCTATAAGTTGGTTATATAAGCAGGTATCCTTTTAGTGGGAATATTATTTTTATAATTTAACATAACCTCAAATGTAATAGTGTTGTGGTCAGAAATCAGACAAGAGACAACTTTAACCTTACCTAATCTAGGATTAAATTATTAGAAACATAAACTCTAGCTATTCTTGCTTGCAATCCATGTCTGTGTGAAAAATGAGTAAAAAAGGTGATTCTGAGAATTCATTAATATCTATAAATTGAAATACATCTATGAAATTTATTAATGCTTTTGCTGAGGCTGATCTCCTTTGTTCCCAGTAATATTCATATTGTCATCTTTTAATATAAAATTAAAATCTCTTTCCAAAATAATACTACCTATCAAGAGTCGAGTAATCTGATTTAATTGGTGCTTCACTGTTTTAACTCCTATATTAAGTATCTAATACACATTGATAAGGGTGGATAGTTTTTGTTCCTTTTATTTTATTTAACATTTATTGACCAGGAAAGTCCAACTGGGATAGTCTATTTTCAGCAGAGGCCAAGGTAGAAATGCTCCAGATTGATTTCTATTGTTACTGAGCAAAACATCCCTTTGTCATCACTATACGTATTCAAAATATTTGGTGTAGGTACAAAGATTCTCCACAAAATAGCTACCCCTCTTTTTTTGTTTATAATGTGAACTAGCTAATACAGTATAATATTTAGTATTGTCTATTTATATCTTCGTCTAGCAAATTAGTTTATTGTATGAAAATAATCTGAGAAGTAAATAATTTTAGAGACTTGTTTAAACTACTTCTCTTACAATCATTATTTAGACCATTAATAATAATGGAAATTTACTTTAAATATACCATCTAATAGTCAAAAGAAAAATATAATTAATTTTGTAATCCAAAATATAGTATTATTAATGAACCACTCACAGAAATCTTGAACTGCTTACTGACATTTATGCATCTAATAAACTTGATATTATTATGTATCCATGTAAAGAAAATTGTAGTGGACCCCAATAAAATATCAAATATTACACAACAAATTAAACATAGAGTTCTTTTTTTTTTCCTTCATTCACCTCATAGAGTATAACACTCCTAGTCAGATTAGGGAATCTATCCAAACCATCCCACCCATCAACATGTGTAAATACCCCTATTCCATTTTAGTAACAATAAAATATAATTTGAGAAAAAAATCACATTCTATAAGAAAAAAATCTATAAATAGTTAAACTTTCTAAGCAGCCTAGAACCATTTTTAATTAATTAATGCCTATAAATAGATCTAAAGTATTATTATAAAAATAAATGAATGACATTATAACACTTAGGAATACTAGCATGACAATTACATACTCACTTTCTTTGTAGTCATGCAGGTGACAACCAAAAGCAACTGCTTTTAAGATTTATTGATTCTCTGTGTATTACATGGACAATGAAGACATAAATAAAGATTTGGTTTTAATTTGTAGATCTTATTACATTTTACAATAAGAGAATAATTGTCCTGTAATGTGTGCCTCTTAGTTAAGTATACTAAAATGTATGTGATCTTTGCATTAATTAGTTCAGACAGCTACAGTAAGTTGATTAGTTGGCTGATATGTGAGTTTCAACTAGTATATAGTAATAATAAATTCAGTTTACATGAAGGGGCAGTTGTTTATTGTTCTAGTCTGAACAAACAGCAGCTAGGGGAAAGCAACACTGTTTTGCAAATAAATACATCTAAATGGTATTACAAGCTTCAGAGCGCATACACTTAACAGGTAACAATGTCATGGCCTTTCAGTATGTTAAAGGTCTGTAGAATGCACTCCTGGCCCCCATGTCTAACCCATCTACACAAAAGCAGCAAAAAACACACAATTTCTACCCTCAAAAGAAATGTGACTTAAGACTTACTACACTACACAGACAGCTCTTTGAAGCATATAAAAATTCTACATTGTAACACATCATAATTCTACCAGCTATCAGGTGCTTATTATTATCAGCATTGTTCAGAATTCTTGAGCAAAAAAGTTAAAACGTAAGCTCTACGCCAGAATTTTTAACATAAATTGTACTTGTAGCAGTCAGCTTTAACTCCTTAAACATAAGAGAAACTATTTAGGTAAGGGGATACGTTGAAGGACAGGTGCAGTTAATAAATAAGCAGATGCATAACTATAACAGTAACAGCAACAGTAATAATAATAAAAATAAAAATAATAATAATAATAATAATAATAATAAAAGTATCACTGCAGAATAAATATTTTCCTTTGTTGGGCAAACTTTAGCCTTGCAGAATTTCAATCAAGAGAGACAACAATGACAATCTTTAACAAAAACATTGGCTTTTAAGTATAGGTTATAACTGCAGCAAGTCCCACAATGGGTGCCAAAGCATAAATCTGCCAAGTCAGAAACGGGAGATTAGCAATACTTGTATCTAATATATATATATATATATATATATATATATATATATATATATATATATATATATATATATATATATATATATATATATATATATATATATATATATATATATATATATATATATATACACACACACACACACACACACACACACACACACACACACACACACACACACACACACACACACACACACACACACACACACACACACACATATATATATATATATATATATATATATATATATATATATATATATATATATTTATCACTAAAAACAAAATGAAAACCTAAGCCAAGCTAGAACTTCCACTGTGTGACATCCCAAACCTGTTGTATCAGAGGCACATGGGATATGTGCAAATGATCCTTATGAACATCAGGTGTTTCAGCTCATTGGCGATTCTGAATGCCCATGACTTGCTTCATCTTTTTACTTGACAATTTCAGGCCAATAAATCCAAACCCCACTAGCTGTGGATATGCATATTTTGGCCTTGTTATGACCTTGTCAGCACAGCACAAGCAGAGTGTTTGACTAAGCATTAGAAACACAGGGCTGTTATACTTAACTGATGTCCGTTATCATTAGGGTCACTGCAAATATATCCCAAACAACAAACTAAAACAATGAGTGAAAAGGTCTTATGTATGTGTGTGTGTGTGTGTGTGTGTGTGTGTATATATATATATATATATATATATATATATATATATATATATATATGTATAGGTTCATTTTATAATCTCAAAATACTGAAATATCAAATTTCAGTATCTCGAGACTATAATAGTGAAACTGCAGTTCCGCAAAAGACCACATAACTGAATCCGGAAATGTCGAAACAGCGATTATGGTGGTGCACTGTGTTACTGGATAGCTAGAGAGTCAGGTAAGTGTTTTTATTGTAAGGGTTTTGGGTAGGGATTTTATTGTATGTTATTGTGTTGGGAAGTTGTAGATGTAAGGTATGTATGTAAGAGTGTGAGTGTGTAAGTGTTGAGAATGGTGGTGTTTGTATGTATGTGATGTGTGTTTGTGCAAGGGGAATGTAGATTGTGTATTGGTGGGTTTTATGTCTGTGTCATTTTTAGTGTGACCTCAGAGTTGGTATATATAAGTAGCAGGGTTGTGAGGGGCGCATCCCCCCATGGGGGGAGCAGGGGTGCTTGCCCCCGTGCTTATATGTAGGGTAGGAGTTTATATGTGTGTTGTTTTGTTTGTGTGTGTTTTGTTTCTTTGTTGTAGTGTGGGGAGGAAGATGTATGTGCATCTGTTTGTGTGGTGTGGGTTGTGTTTAAAAGTGCAAGTTTTGAATTTCGTGGTTTTGGGGTTTTGGTATTTTGATTTTTCAGCTTTAAGGTATCAAGATACTGAAATTCGATATGTCCGTATTTCGAGATTGTAAAGTGAATCTGTATATATATATATATATATATATATATATATATATATATATATATATATATATATTTACATACACACGTGTGCTTGTCAAAAACATAAATAGAGGAAGGATGAAGGCAACAAAAGAGAGAGAATTAGATCAATGGCATGTCACAATATTTTATTATTTCAATACATTATGAAATATGACATCCAGATCCAGATATGACAAAAAGGCATTAATGTGTCATTAACTCATTTAAACACAATGGTGTGGTATGACAAATGCAAACATATTTTTAAATATGCCGTATCAGATATATGTTTTCAAAGTTAGCACATGCATTTGCAAAAACTTAAATTGTTAATTTCATGCAGTATTGCTGTTAATATTTTATAACTACTAAAAAAAAATCCTGTAATGTCTTTTTCTGAGTATTGAACCCACACATAATTAAGCTGATGTACTCATTGCCTAATACAATCAGCAAGAACTATTTGAGCATGCATGTATGCTTGATATAAAGGTTGATATATCCCTTTTCAGGATGATATACAACGATGGACTGTAAATATTTCTCTGCTGTGCATTCAGACATGATGCATACTTATCCTATGCTTCTCTGAGGTGAGTTAGTCTCTACTGATGCACTTCATGGTTTTCTGCAATATCTTCTGCAGTTGGACAATAGAAAAAAGAAAAAAAAAGATATGAAAACATAGTGAGCAACTGTCTTGGCTGGCTTATCAATGCTATATCATTGGCTGTTGATCGGTCACTATAGTTACACAACTGAGGAGTGTTTGCAATCATAAATTCATCCTCACATTTCTCAGGTGGTCCTGCTTGCTCCACTTCATGTCACTGCAATGGTGACAACATTGTTCCCCAGTGAGTGGAATGGCAGTCACACTGGAGACATCCTTAGCCAAATTATTCCAAGCCTCAGCCTTATACTGAAATCCAGTATAATCCTCCTGCAGCAGACTTTGGCTGTAGCACTTGACAAGGAGTGTCACAAAACTCAAGGACTTTTCAACACCACACCTATGTGCTCTAAATGGAAAACCATCCCTACCTTCACTGGCCATATCTGTGAACATCAATCTAAAAATATGTGTCTTGAATTATTGCCAAATTCAGATCTCATGCGTAATAGTTTGTGGCTAAAGACATACAGCCTTGCCAGCAGCATTTATGCAGTTGAAAGAATAGCAATGGGTTGGCAGGCACACTGGTAGTGATTACACCATGAACCAAAGAAGGTGTGAAATACTGTAATAAAATTTGGCCACATGTGATGCTCAAACTATTGACGCATGTTTCATTATTGAACACTGAAATGATTTGTTTGTTATAATAGCTGTTGGTTAAATAATAAATGGTATGTCTTGTGATATATTCCGTTGTTGGACCTGAAACACTAGTAAGACTGAGTAGTATCACCTGGGAAAAAAAACTATGAGAAAAATTATAAAAAGATTAAGCTTTGCTTATTATCTGTCAGTATAAGAGAACTTACTTTTGGACATGTTGATTACAAATATACTAACTTAACAATAAATACAGAAGAGATGCCTGTATGTGTGTGAAACTTTAAGAAGTCTAATGCAATGGAAAGGTATATGTCCTTTTCCCCACTATAGTGTGATCCTGGTGTTAGAATATATATTAAGGGGTGGGGAGGGGGGTGGGGGGTGCAGCCTATTTGTCTTTTACCAAATAATGTAAAACAAAACCAGGCAACATGAAACCAAAATAAGAGGGGTGAACCCCCCAGATCCCCCCCTTAATATATATATATACTAACTCCAGGATCGCATTACAGTGGGGAAAAGGACATATACCTTTGACTTGCCTTATTATACTACTTGTCAGTGAAATGAGTTTTAGGCAAAATGAACTTTTGGTGATTTGGTCTCAGTGAAATAAGTTTAGGTGAAATGGGTTTTAGGTGAAGTGACACGTACCCGTTTGAAACATATCCACAGTGTGCCCTACAGGAGAAACCAGAAATGTACATGCACTATTGTGACTGTTTAAATGTATATGTTTTAACAGAGGAAACTGGAAGACAGAAGGTTAACCTCAGTCATGCAAAGCTCCTGTAATCACGGCTGTATAGGTAAAAAAAAAAAAACACTCTCTAAAGCCAAGAAACAGCTTCCATGGGACCTGACAACATCCCAGGATGCATTCTACATGAACTACAGAATGAACTGGCACCCCACCTAAGTAGCATGTTCAATCATAGCCTCACCTCAGGCTTTGTGCCCACTGAACGGCACACAGCAGTGGTTATCCCACTCCATAAAGGGGGAGCCACCACGTACCCCGGGAACTACCACCCCATTAGCCTGATGAGCCTGGTCTGCAAGGCTATGGGGTGTATCATCATGGAACTTATAAACAATGACATTGGTAATCTTCAAACTCTGGACCCTACCCAGTTCAGGTTTTTAAAAGGCAGATCATGTCTCCTAAACCTGATAGACTTCTTTGAAGTGGTCACCAAAGCCGTAGATGAGGGTAAGGTGGTTCACACAGCCTATCTAGATTTTGCCAAGGCTTTCAACACCATCCTCCACTCTGGAATTATAGATAAACTCACTGAACAAGGTATATATCCCTATGTCACAAGATGGGTTGCCAACTGACTCACTGACAAAACCCACACTGTGAAAGTAGCAGACTCTAAATCCAACTTCAGCCCAGTGACAAGTGGAGTACCACAGGGTTCAGTCCTAGGTCCTTTCCTGTTTGGTATCTACTTCTCTGAAGTACAGGCTAACACAGAAGGTCTTTGGCTAACAAAGTTCACAGATGACTGCAAAATAGGAGCCATAATCAAAACTCATAATGATGTGGACATCCTACAAAAGGGCCTCACTGAGACAGATGCCTGGTGTCAAAGCAATGGCCTCAAGCTCAATGCCAAAAAGTGCATTGTCATCTTTTTGGAAAAACTCTGCACCCATGAACTACCACATAGGTGGTAGTCTACTTAACACTGAAAGTGTGATAAGAGACCTTGGGACACAGGTGGACAGTAGTCTCTCCTTTGATAATCACATCGCCACAATAGTCAGGAAATCCTTCTACGTGGCACACCTCATCACAAAAGGTTTCTTATTCAGGAAAAAAGAGGTCATTGTTCCCCTCTACTCATCACTCATTAGACACATTATAGAGTACAACACCCCTTTTGGTATGTTCCTCACAAGACATCTACAACAACTGGAAAGGCTGCAGAAATTCCTCACAAAGAGGATTACCAGCCTCAAACAGATGCCCTATGCAGACTGTCTCAAAAAACTCCAGCTTTACACTGTCACATATCGCCTACTCAGAGGCGATCTCTGCCTAACATACAAAGCTGTGTCAAACCCAGAGCTGTTGGACATGCTCCACTTAAAGAAATCCCAATCCCTCCAAGCTAGGGACCTAAACCTAGTCACCATAATAAACAGAACATGCTGGAGGTATAGATTCCTGTCCCAGAGACTTCCCATACTCTGGAACAAACTACCTATCTCTATCAAACAAAGCTCCTCATTAGCACTCTTCAAGAAAAATCTTGATGATTGGATGATAGATGAGAAATTCACCCCAGGGATCACTTCTGTGGCTCTGCTTGACAGGTGCCCAGGAAAATAATTTTCTTGGGCGGCAAAAACCAGGGTACCGTTTGGCTAGGCTTATATAGGCCCCAGTGCCAACAGCCTAGTACCTACCTATGAACCTATGAACTTTAAAAATATATCTGAAATTGATTAACTTTGTGGGCTAGGCTATAAAGATGCTAACTCACAGGTTTCAATGG
Organism: Protopterus annectens; assembly: GCF_019279795.1. NCBI lineage: Eukaryota > Metazoa > Chordata > Ceratodontiformes > Protopteridae > Protopterus > Protopterus annectens. The sequence continues at coordinate 1,701,410,534 of NC_056726.1, read as the reverse complement.
AGCCAAAGATACAACATCTGTACTAGGAAGTTTTCTGTATTGTCTTGGGGTGAACTAATTACTACTCTGGAAGTGTGGAGGTATGAAATTGTTTTATGACTTCCAGCACCTACCACAGATCTGAGAAAAAGCCCTTGTGTGTGTATTTTTACAGGTAGGTGCTAAATCCTGCAAGCTTCCAGCAATGGGTGTTTGCATGGGAACTAGAATTGAGATGACCAGAAGTGATGTAATTCTGCTAGCTATCCCAAAAGTAATATTTTAGACATTATTTTGAGAAGTCTCTTAGTGAGCATTCTGTATTCTCTCTTGTGCCTGACAACAAGAAAGACCATTCACCACATCATCTGCCTTGGTCTATTAAGTACGCAGGGATTAGTAATTCTTTTGGATTCAGTCAAGAATATAGTGAAGTTTATTTAGATGTTGTTTTTCTTTATTTCTCTGAGCCTGTCCTACAATGTTATTTTAAACATTTCCTGTGACGTTGAACTCTAATGTCACTGTGAAAAGATATTTCGTATTGTCTTGTTCTTTTATTATTTATTACTAAATATATTTAAACTTTTCATTGTGGCTGATCTTTGTAGATATATTTAAGTTTTGAGAACATTTGCATATTTATTTGGTGGCACTGTGTGGGCCACTCCTAATAGCCTTGCTCTTGGTCAAACTAATAGTTGTATTAATAATTTCACTCAGTATATTGTATATTGAGTACCTTTTAAAGGCCTTAAGGTAGCTAGCAGGATAACTGCTTTATAGTCTGGGCAGAAGGGGACATAGTTAGTAAACCTGTGCCAGCCTTTCCTAACTGTGTGTGTGTGTGTGTGTGTTTGTGTGTGTAAATCAAATCTCCAAGAGTGTGTGTGTCATCTACTTGGGCAAGGACACAAAGCACTCATTGGACAAAGAGTGAGTGCTAGAGGTCTTGTTTTGGACACACAGCTGAGATCTCAACTCTATAGCTGTGACTGTGGGGATTCTTATTAGGGATCTGGAGAAAGAGGGAGAAACCAGCCCTGGACTGACTGTGTTCCCTGTGTGCTCTTAAGGGAAATTCTACTTGATGCAGAGAGGTGCATCTGGAGATACTGTGTGTGTACCTGTTATCCTCCCAGTGAACATTCCCCACAGGTGCCATTGGTGAGGATTGAGGCTCCTTGATTACTGGCCCAGAGGTGGAAGATTGTCACAGGCATTTTGGATATACAGACTTGCATGAACTGAGGAATACATGGCGGGATATGTTACATACATACTTCACAAGATATACTGTCCTAAGTACATGCTTACTATATGAGATAACATATACCAACTATAACAAAACTATTGCACAAATCATAGCTATAAAAGTGAATTTTAAATTAAATATTATCATTGTCATGTTTAACATAATTTACACAAATTACATCATAAAAGGAAAAAAAAAAAAAATAAAAAAGAACTGAAGGAAACATTATAGTAATCAATGGGTATATCTAGCAATTACCAGTGCAAGAAGTGCACCACAGTGACATTTTCATCCTTGTCATATGTTTTTGCCATATCAGAACTTTAATTTCTGGCACTCATTATCAGGACTTTAGGTAATGCCAAATAATGGGAAAGAGGTCCAACAACAACTTGCATGCTTTTAGGAATAATGCCAATGTTCAGTTTCAAAGAAAACAATCACATATCAATATGCATGGCCAATATTTATTCATGCTCTCTCTTTAAAATTTTATGTTATCTGGCTTAGAACACTGTGTCAGCTTCCTTCTTTCTTTTAGCTCACTGTACTTGCACCTACCATCACAGGAAAAGCTACCTGACACATGCATTTTCGTCATTAAGTACTATCCAGGGTGCGGATGGCAGCGCATTGGTGCCAGGCTTGTTTGTGCTACTGAAGGCAGACCAAATTACATTTTTCACTTTTTTTCTTCAACAGTGAACTGTGATTGCATGCTGCTGAGCATAACGAAAATGCAAAGGCATTACAAAATTACATTGTCTTGCACATGTAATAAATATATGTAGCAAGAAACACAGCAGCCATAGCCTTAGCATGACACATTCATCCTTTTCACATCTGCTTGCCACATCACAATCAAGATTTAGATTAAACATCATCATGATTTCATTTAATTAAAATTTTTCTGAAAGGAGGTACACTAACAATGATAGAAGGTCATTCTTGCCACAGTACATATAGTTATTCAAATGTCTACAAAATAATGTATTACTGTCACAATGATTACTTGTGTGATATTGATACATCCTCCAGCATATATGGCACATATGTCCACATTATTCATGTTACTGGTTTTGTGCTATCATGCCTTATAAAATGTCAATGTTATAACATGCATGGCACACACTGTAACTAACACTTCACATTGCACATCCTTGCAGCATTAGAGTTTGTGCAAGCAATCATTTAGATCCTTACTACATGATAACTTTTTCCTGCACTTAGTGCACATTGTTGAATTCATTAATGTTAATGCATTTACACCTCATATGCATATTCACAGTGCACAGAGGGTTGAATCTGTACTATTCCAAGATAATTGTGTAGGTAAGGAACTTGTATGGTGGCAAGGCAAAAATGTGTTTCTAGTTTCTTAACTAATTTGGTGCAAAGGTATGTTTTTTTTTTTTTTTACAAAATGCTGTATTGCAACCTTAATAATGAATTGCATTTCACAAATATACACCCATTGCATTACTGTCTGCATTGTTTGTCCCTAGCTGTTGGTTTAGCCATATATTTCAGCTTTTTTTTTTCCATTACAAATGTTTGAACAGAACATAACATGATATTATGGAAACTTTTCTCTGGGCAGCTGAACAGTTATTTCAAAAGAGTATTGTATTACTTTTTAGCAAGGTCAGGAATTTTACAGTAGTGGCCCACAAAATATGTTAAGCCTGGAGCACATACCTGCACCCTCCACACAAGTGGACATCCAATTACAGTTTTAGTCATTTGTAATTCAAAAGTGTACATTGTTTTTTGTTAATACTGCAATGTGCTACAGAGTTACACAACTTCTGTCCTCCATACATCACTTTTACGCATGTTTTCCATTCCATTTGTTTTTTTATTTATTCATTTTTTGAGGAAGAGATTTCTGTATTAACTTGTATGTACTGACCGGGAGCTTTACTTTTTCAATTATTTTGTGCATGATGAATGCATACATTAATACATATTTGTTTGTTATTCACTTTTGTCTTTTTTTTTTTTTTTTTTTACTTTTCTTTCATTCTATGATTCATCTCTAAAAGGACTATGGCCTAAAACTTCTGCACCCCATAAACTGCCATATAGTGTTGCAGAGAATGATGTTATCAACCAGGCAGTATGTCAACTCCTGTACTCCTGTGGCCATAACTGGGAGTAGGTGGTCAACTTTGTAAATGGTGTAGGAGGTTAGGCTACGCATATCAGAAAATCTGACATAGGCCAGTGACATAATAATGCATATGATATGTAGGACTGTAGGACTGCTGCAATTGTCTGGGAATGTATGGCTATGAGGGGGTGGTCCTGCTACCAAACCACCACTGACTGAAACAGGAGTTCCTGTCCACTGTCAGAGATCCTTGACACCTCAGCAGAGGGTTCACACAAGATTGTTGATGTTGGTTCTGACATAGAAGACAACCCAAGTGCATTTGCTGCAGATCTGCCAGGTATATAATGTAACTAAATTATTCACACTCACTTCTATGGTGTCAGTCTTACCCTCATGTTCTCCCCTTCCCCACCCTGTGATAGTGATGATGACTGTATTCTGTCAAAGCTTTGCACATTTTTTTTTACTTATGGTTGCATATACTAGTTGTTGTTGTTGTTGTGTCTTTTGGCTTTTTCCCAGTTAGGGATCGCCACAGCAGAACTCCGGTCTGCTAATGATTGGCAGTAGATTTTTACGTGCCAAGTTGCCAGCTCTGATGCACAACCTTCAACGAAGGAACACCCATTCATGCATGTCTCCACACAGAAGATGCTTTAGCTGAGAATCAAACAGGACAACGTCTTACTGTGAGGTGATTCTTGATTCATATTATTAGACAAAGTCCATAGCTGTATACTGCAGACATAAGTCATAATCTATTACTGATGTTATTGTAAAACTGAGACATGTTTTGGCTTAGGGATATATAAGTATTTGTGCATAAGAGTAAACAGTTAGATAAGTCTTTTTATGTTTTCCATGCAGGTTCCACATTTACAGTGTGAATATTGCAGCTGCAACATGTGTCCCTGAGGATTGTCTCTGTCTGATGCTAACAGAACAACCATTGCATGGCTGCTGGTTCTCTCTCAGACTTCTCAACTATATCTGTTGGAGCTGCTGGTACTGCCTGTCATCCTGGGAACTATGGGCCTGCCACTGGTTGTCCTTGTTGAAACAATATCCTGAGAGTTATATTGTGCAACATGGCAGAGACTCTGAGTATTTGGACAGAGGTGGCTAGGTCATACTACAGGGTACAGCATGATGTGTCCAGACACCAGAAACTTGATTTGGGAAAGCCAAATATACATTCTATGATATTTCTAGTTTGGGCATCACTATAACCTTGCTCAGTGGGATTGTGTGGATTTCTCATGGTTGTTATGAGTCAAGGTTCCAGTGATAACCTAGACCCCACCAGTAAATGCCCTTGAGTAAATTCACCCCTAGCAAACCTTATATGCAGCTCACAGGTGTGCCATATGCATCAGTTATGGAAAGTTGATGGGTTCCCTGCATAGACATTGTAGCTGATCCCTTGGGCATTACACACAACCTGAGAGTTTATAGAGTGATGTCCTTTCCGGTTAATGTACCTCTTTCCCTATTCACTATATGGGCCTTTTATTTCTATGTGTGTGCACTCTGTGGCCCCCAAAACTTCAGGAAAATGTGCTATTACATAACATTCCTGCATGGTTCTTGCTCTCTCCACTGGGATGCTTGGAAAACAGATATGCTTCTTGGCATGTTATAGCATAACATTTAGAAAATTATAGAATATTCTAGAAGCTGAGGCTTGTAACACCCCTAATTTATCACCTGCTGGTCCTTGGAGAGTACCTGTAGCTAGTATACATAATGCTACGTGTTTCTTTGTTTCCACTAGTATGGCTTCTCCATGATTTCCCTGGGGCCTCAGGTGTGGGGGGCAGAGGTTGCCTATTTCCTCTACCGTTTCCTTGCCCACCCAGTACCGCTCTACAATGTCTGTGTCTTGTAGCCCATGATAACTCAAGTGGAGTCTAAAACCCTTCTTTTTCTTCTTGGCTAAGTTCTGGCAGCAGCAGCTGCTGCTGCCCCTTGAATATACAGATCAATTATTGCAGAAGCAACCCCTAACATTTTTTCCTAAGCGCAATCATGGCTTTTCTGTAATCCAGAGTCTGGATTTCAAGGCAAATGACCACACTAAGTGCATGTGTGCTATTATTTTGTACCTTCCTGTTGCATTGGTGAATTTGCGTGTAATTCAGCTACTTGTGTTCATTACCATATTCTGCCATACACCCTTGTTTTGAGTCTCTAAGTGTAGATCCATTTAATGAATATGAAATAGCACACTATCTTGTAAGCAGCATGTCACAATGTGTAGACAATAGCAGTAGTTAGTATAGATGATCATGAATCCAGCTTGTGATGTCATGGGAATTATATCAGTGCCCAGCCTCCTAGATACAGGAGACAAATGTATAGTCATGCTAATGCATCAC